>NW_012148263.1:2058784-2060069 GCF_000956105.1 Propithecus coquereli | reverse complement strand
TAAATGAAATAAAACAAAAATACAAAACGAAGTGAATTCTGGAATAAAATTCTAGAGAAAATAAAAGAACATTTTTAGTTCTTTCATTTCATTTTTATTGCAGTTTTGTAGGTCTTTTAACATCCCAATTAAAATAAATTTCAGTGCATTTCTTAGACAAGTAGCTGGCAGTCAGTAGATTGTGTGTACTAGCCTAATAAAAGCTGTGTTTAGGAATTCATGTGAATTTAAGTAGTAAAAGCTGGGTATACTGAATTGCTCTATTATTTCTCTACACGAACCATAATAATATGGTAAAATTTCATTCTTTTGGGTGAATACAGGAATAAAAAGTCAATCAGAATTAGTGATAAACATTTTATAAAATAGACACAAATTTTTTTTTTTTTTTTACCTCCCGGTAAGTACGGTAAATAACTCAGACTGAAGAGCATAGTATCTAGTAAGTGTTCAGAGGACATGATTTGCTTAATTAACATAGGAATGACTACCATGAACTTTCAGAGTTTTTAAACACAAATTGTCCTCTTATGCAGTTTTAATATTTCCCTGGTCTTGTTTGCACTATTAACTTGCATTTTTGTTTTTAATTTTTTTTCCTGAAGAAAAGCTTTGCTAAGCAAAGATTACTTTTAACCTGGGTCCTCTCCAAGGGCTCACAAACTGAATTAATGGAAACAAAATAAATGTTGTTTGCTGTATTGAATAAATAAAAAGTTGAGTCAAGCTATTTTTTACTGACCCTTTTTGGGGAGGAAGTGGATTTGAGGTTATTTATATTGAATGCTGAATTAACTAGTTTGAGATTTGTTGTTATTGTTGTTGTTATTATTATTATTATTGGCTTTGGGGTAGAGGATTTTTTTCTCTTTTTTTTTCTTTTCTACAAAATTGACCAATAAATCCATTCCCTCAGTGATTGCCTACTCCTCAGGGCCAGACTCAGGCAATGAAGTCCTAATAGTCAAATTGGATGTGTTTGTCAGCTGGCCCTGCTGCATAGATTCTCGTTTTGAAACATGTCTTCAAGAGATTTTGGCATGTGAAACAAAACTGAATTCCCCACAGATTTGCATTAAGTGCCCCAAGAAAAATATTATTATGAAGCCTGTTCATTCAAAGGAATGTTTTTACATGATATAAATAGACAAAGGAGTGCTAATCAGTACTGCTGCATTGCTGTGAAAGGAACCTTTTTTAAAATGCTAACAACCATCTACAATTTAAAATAAGTGAGTCTATCAGATTGTCAAAGGTTTTTAAAAATTAATGAAAACCAGCGTTG
>NW_012148263.1:2056316-2058734 GCF_000956105.1 Propithecus coquereli | reverse complement strand
CTCTCAATTTTTTTGTGAACCTAAAACTGTATTGAGAAATGAGGTCTTAAAAAAATACACAAGATGAATAAGAAAGGGGATTAAGAATAGCTAAATGAAAAAAGTTAAAGAAAAAGGAGTGTTAACCTTTTAAAAATTTGATGTGTGAATTTTTCTTACCAGTGTCTAGTATTAATATCAATGTTTTTCTTATCTTATTAATTAGGGACTTTTTTAAAGCAAAATTTAAATTTCTGCATGGAAAATATATTGTTTCAACTAGATAATTTTCTTTAGCTAGTATTTATTGGAAAAACCACAGAGAAATTAATTATCTTATTCCATGACTTATTTTTTCTAAGGACCAGTACTCTTAGATTTACTGAGAAGACCTCTCTGGAGAGCACTTATTTGAATGTAATTCTGGTTACCAGAGGCCCCCCAGCCTTTGCAGATATTCTAGACTCAAGGCCCCACATCCAACCACAACCTCCCAGCAAAATGTTTACTTTCAAGACTAGTAAGACTACTGAATGAAAAGTGGCAGTTGTTGCCTAAACTATAGAATTGCCTCCTACTGCAACTAGTCTGATAAAAATCCCCTCTCTGCTGTTAGAGCTAAGCAATAGAAAAGAAAATGATATCCTATAGAACTTATTTTCTATGAACCAAAGAAATAGAAGTAGAAAAAGTGGTTGGAAGGGATAGCCAAATCTTGGCTCAACATAAGAAAGGATTTTCTAACAGTTATATGTCCTAAAATGCCATTCACTTCCTTGGGCAGTAGTGAGATTTCTGCCTTTGGCAGTGTTCAGTTATAGGCCAGGCAGCCCCTTAACAAGGGTGTTAGAGCAATCAAGCATTGGATAGATGTCTGAACCGTATACATTACAAGGTGACTCTACTCTTGAAATCTTGTGATCCTAAACTGTGTATGTATGTTTGTTTGTGTATGCATGTATGTGCCTATGTTTAAATTCATCAAGATAGATCAAAGGCCAATTTCATTTCAGGACAAATGTCTCTGATCAATAACATGATAAACACTCTGTGAATGTGCAGACATAAGAAGCTATTTTTAACTTAATACTATATTAACTTAAATGCAACCTTACAAAACCCCGTACTGACTTTTATGTTAATAGAATTTTTTTAAAAAAAGGAAGAGACAAAAGTGAAAAACTTCCAGAAACAAGAACCCTATTATCAGTGTTTATTGGCTAATGTAATTTAGCAAATTCAGGGAAAATAGCCTTTACCTTAAATTATAAGCTCAAGGATTTCATGAAAATCCGCCTAGAGTATTTGTTCAGTATTTATTCAGCTTAATGAAGCTCAATTCCTTGTAGCTGTAACTACATTTATTTCCTATATTAACTTTACTTTCTTAATGATGCCTATTCATCTTCCTAAAATGTGTTTTGTTGTGTTTTTATAGGCCGTGCTTTCGAAATTCTCATGTTTTTAAAAAGTAAAATTAAGTTTAAAAGAAGACAATGAAATACAAGAGATGGGAGAGGGCTGGGTAGCAGGCAGGAGTGCACAGAGAACCAAAAAATTCTCAAACAAATCAAGACATGACAAAGAGCAGTTCTCTGAACACTTAAGTGATGCATCTCCCCTACTGCAGGGACCCAATAGTCCTAAATGACTTGAAGAATCTGATCTCGGATTTGGGGCCCACCTCTGGCAGGTGGGGCAGAGATAGAGCATCCAAACTGGATAAAGTTTGTCTTATTATAGGTATATACATAACCTATATGTATAATATACATATATATAGTGAGAGAGAGAGAGAGGGAGACAGAGAGAAAGAGAGAGAGCATACGCACTATATATTATCATGCTACCATAGAGCACAATGCAAAGTCTGTAATTTCTATGCAGGAGAAATCATGTCATAAGGAAAATTTGTCTAAAAATTATAAATACATGTCAAGAGCTTTGTTTTTACTTTTGGGGGGAGTATGGAGGGGAGGGATTGGTTTGGATGGCTGGGTGATAATAGACATTTGGGAGAGTATAAGTGTCTCCCACTTCAAGCCACCCCTTGTTGCTTCCACTAATTAGATATAAATAAATTTACCATTTGAGTTTCTTCACTTGAAAACCATGTGGTCAGAGTCACAGATATCTTCCCTGCCAAGTCCAGAGTTGTTCTGATGATCAAACAAGCTGTGTGCATGAAACTATGTTTTGTAAACTCTAAAACACTACACATATTCAACAATGCTATTAAGAACAAACATCTTGCTGCTATAGATCCTGAATCTTATATAATAGGGAAACCACCTAGTCTGGAAGAAGTGGCGTGGGCCTTGGACAAAACTCAGTTCTTCCCTTTATTGTGTTTTACTTGGGCAAATGTGTTAATTGCTTTGCATGCAGTTTCCCCAACTGTAAAATGAAAATATTATTACCAATTCATAGTTGTTTTTT
>NW_012148263.1:2051708-2053856 GCF_000956105.1 Propithecus coquereli | reverse complement strand
TTAAATAAGAAAAATGCTAGAAATAGGTAAGAATGCTTGGTATCTTCTTGAAAATAAAAAGATGAAGAGTTGCTACTGAAGTAAGGCTAAAGGAAGGATACATTTGGAATGTTGTTAATTCCGCTTTAAAACTTACAATTTTTTAAACCCTGAAAGTAACACGGGTTCATGGTAAAAAAAAATTAATATAGATGTTCATAAAATGAAGTGAAAGTTATAGGTATACATACATGTTAATATACTCAGATGGAATTATCCTTTATTTCTTCAACTTTTTATTTAACCATGGATCTTGGATATCTTTCTATACCAATTCATATAGAACTCGCTAAAATATAGGCTATTATATGAATGTACCATAATTTATTTAACCATTTCTTATATTATGGATATTCATTTCCAGGTTTTTGCTAATACAAACAATTTTTATGAAATTTCCTGATTAAAAAATCATATGCCAAATTACTGATGATTTCTTGAATAATTCATAAGTATTAATATGTAGTGTTTTCTCATTTAAATTGTCAGTTCTTCTGGAGTTTGGCGATAAGGAGTGAGTTAGAAATCCATCTTTAGTTTTGGTTACTTTTTACCAAATTGGCCAATTTTTACTGTAATCGTTCCAATCTATCTTTTTTCCCAATTATATTATAAAACTGTTTTTTTCTAAATTGATACACATTTTTATTGTGTTACAAAATAAAATACCACAAAATTGGGGGAGGGATAGGGGGTTGACAAAAGTTATTTTTTACTTCCAAAAATATACATTCAAACTAGCTATGAAGGATTGTAGATGTCAGGACAATTCTTCTTCAGAAAACAAATAGAAAAGCTGAATAATACACAGAAAACCAGAGGTTCGAATGAACTGATAAGCGACCATGACATCCAGGACTTGAAGGGTCAAGATGCTAAATAGAAACAAATTAAACCAAAGTATGTTGAAGGCAGGAAATAATAAAGATAAGAGAGAAATTAATGAAATGAGAAGTACAATACAGAAAAATCAACAGAGCCAAAGGTATTTCATGAAAACACTCATAAAATTGATAACTCCCTAACAAGATTTATCAGGAATAAAAAAAGATAAGATGCAAATTAACAACAGCTGGAAAGATAAATACAGACACTAAAATAGTGAGGACATTAAGAGCAACTGTATTCCAATAAATATGAAAATGTAGATGGATTGACAAATTCCTTGGAAAACACAACTTACTAAAACTGATATAAAAATGAATAAAAAATTGACTAATCCTGTACCTATTAAAATAATTGTATCTGTAATTAAAAATCTTCCTGCAAAGAGCACTCCAAGCCCACAATTCTTCTAAGCATTTAAGAAAGAGAATAGTAACCTGTTTTGTGATGCCTGAGTAACCTTAACAATAACCTGGTAAAGACTATACAAAAGACTTTCCAGCCATTATTGTTAATTTGCATCTTTTCTTTTTATATAGACACAAAAATCCTAAACACAATATTAGCAAATTAAATCCAATGGTGTATTAAAAAAAGATAATACATCATGATCAAATGAGGTTTATTGCAGGAATTCAAGACCATCTTAGCATTTGAAAATCAATTATTATAATAAACTAAATTTTATAAAATGAAAGAAAAAATCATATGATCATCCTAATAGGTGAAGAAAAAGCACTTGACACATCCTTTCTTTAAGTGACTATTACTAATAGACTAAGAATAACAGAGACCTTCTTTAATTTGTTAAAGAGTCTCTATGAATTTGATAGAGAAATATTGAAGATTTTCCTTTTGAGATTGAGAATAAGACAAAGATGCTCATATCACAGCTTCTGTTCTGCACTGTGCTAGAAGTTCTAACAAATGTAATGAAACAAGCAAACAAAAAAAAGATGCAAAATGTAGATGACTGGAAAGGAAAGAACAAAACTACCGTTATTTGAAAGCAATATGATTGCAAAAATTCAAAAGAACCTACCAACAAACTATGAGAATTATTACATAAATTTAATAAGGCCCTGAATATAGATCAATAAAAGTCAATTGTATACATGAATCAAGCAGCAAACAACTAGAAAATGAACTTTGATAAGGGTACTATTTGCAATAGCAAAAAAATCAAATATCTAGGAGTAAATCTAAACAAATATGTAAAAATTT
>NW_012148263.1:2051230-2051620 GCF_000956105.1 Propithecus coquereli | reverse complement strand
ACCCCTTGACAGCAGATGCCCATGTCAGGGCTTTTATCTAAGGAATAATCACTCAGCTGGGAAGAGATACCTGTGAAAAGATACTCAATGCAGCATTGTTTATAAGGGGAAAAATCTGGAAACAGCTGAGTGTCTAATAATGGGTATAGTGAAATCAAATTTGGTACTTAGGAAGATACAATGGGATATTGTGCTGCCATTAAAATTGTGCAGTAGATCCAAATTTATTGCCATGAAAAGAGGCTTATGAAATATTACTGAGTTAAAATAAGTTATATAAAACTATGGTCAGATTTATATAATATGTATGTTGTCTGTATATCTATAGATATACAAATAGATCACTGAAAAAGATGTTCTACAAAAGTATAAATGCTTTTTTTGTTGTTT
>NW_012148263.1:2048448-2049362 GCF_000956105.1 Propithecus coquereli | reverse complement strand
ATTTTCCACTAAAAAGCTATCTTTTTAGCTTTCAAATGAGGAGATAGCAATATTACATGGTTATATAGTAGAATCATAGATGCTACAACTCAAAAGTCACTTTACACCTTCCTAGACCTTTCATAGGCACTGTTTTGATACTCATAGCCAGGGTAAGGTAGGATAGCCATTATTGGTCTCTTTTTTTTTTTCCTTTTTTTTTTTAATTGTAGTAAAATACACATGGCATAAAACTTACCATCTTAATCATTTTTAAGTGTACAATGATATTAAATACATTCATAATGTTGTGCAACTATCACCACAGTTCATCTCCATAACTCTTTGATCTTGTAAAGCTGAAACTCTATACTGATCAAACAATAATAACTCCCCATTCCCCTTCTCCAAATTCCTGACAACCACCATTTTACTTTCTGTCTCTATGTGTGTTTTTGACTACTCTAGGTGTGTCATATAAGCGGGGTCATAAAATATTTGTCTTTTTGCGATTGGCTTATTTCACTCAGCAAAATGTACTCAAAGTTCATCCATGTTGTAGCATATCACAGAATTGCCTTCCTTTTTAAGGCTGAATAATTTTTCTTTGTATGTATACACCACATTTTGCTTATCCATCCATTCATGAATGGACACTTGGGTTGCTCCCACAATTTAGCTGTCATGAGTAATGCTGCTGTGAACACGGGTGCACAAATATCTCTTCAAGACCTTGCTGTCAATTCTTTTCAATATATACGCAGAAGCAGAATTGCTGGATCATATAGTAATTCTATTTTTAATGTTTTGAGGAACTGCCACACTGTTTTCCACAGCAGGTATAACATTTTACATTCTCACCAACACTGCACAAAGGTTCTAATTCTCCATATCCTGGCTTACTGTTTTCTGGGTTGCTTTTTTTTTTTTTTTTT
>NW_012148263.1:2041359-2048398 GCF_000956105.1 Propithecus coquereli | reverse complement strand
AAAAAAGTGTGGTATTGACAGAGTAATAGATAACAACAGGATCAAAGAACAGGTCCAAAAATGGATCTAAATGCAAAGTGGAATTTTTGTACTACGTGTACATACACAGTTACTTGTAATGTTGGGCACTGTTAGATTTCAATAAGCTGAGTGAATAAATCAAATTAAAATCCTACGTTATCCAAAAGAAGTAAATCTCTAAAACAAACATGTAAAACCACAGGCCCCATGTAAAATGTAGAGCAAAAAGTTTCTGTCATGTCTCAACAACCAACAGAAAGAAACTAGCTTTTCCCGTATACTTTTCTTCTCTCTTTAAGATGATTAATAGATTAAAAGTGGGTGGGGGGCAAGGGTAACAGACTTTCTTATTATCTGAAAATAGTCAAAAAATTGACTCCATACCCTTTTGATTATAATCTGTATGGAGTGGAAATGTCTGTTTGGTGTTATTTTTAAATTAGTACAGGATTATAAAGGACTATGCATCATTTTAAATTATAGAACCCCACCTCAAATCAAAAAGTAATTTCTTAGTCTCTTTACTTCAAAAGTTGAATGCGCGCAATGCGCACCATCTGGGCAATAGACACGCTTGAAGCTCTGACGGGGGGGAGGGAAGGGCAACATATGTAACCTAAACATTTATACCCCCATAATATGCAGAAATAGAAAAAAAGTTGAAGTGTAGATTTTGCTTTGGAAGAGGCCAAATACAGGAGATTAAATAGTGTTATCAGGACCTAGCTTCTTTCTCAGACAGCCATTTTCCCTGTGATCACAAGATGGCTGCTAGCAGCTCCCTGGCCAGCATCTTTCTGAGTTTCCATCCCTTGAAAATGTAGGGATCTTTGCCCTAGCATTCCCTGAAAAGGCCTCATTGAATTTCTTTGGCTCCACCTGTGTCATATCCATTTCTGAACCAAACACTCTGCATTGATTTAAGTAGTTTGGTTCTAAATTGCATGCTCCATATCTGAGCCATGGAGGCATCAACCCATGGGCTGAGAGTCAGGAATGAAGTGGGCCCCAGAGAGAAATTGAAGTGAGGCCACTAAGAGAAGGCTGGATGGATTCCAGTAGCAAAATGTCCTCTCTGGAGTAAAATATACTTGGGAGGAAGTCAGGGGAAGGAGAGGTCCTATGAATTTAACCTTGACATTTGTTTACTGATGTTAAAAACTAGATAGCTGCTAAGGACTGAATGTTTGTATTCTCCCAAAATTCATATGTTGAAGTGATGGTATGTGGAGATGTGGCCTTAGGGAGGTAGTTAAATCATGATGGTGGAGCCCTCAGGAATTGGATTAGTGCCCTTGTAAAAAGAGATAGAATAGAGATGGCATCTCTCTCCTCCATGTGGGGACATAGCAAGTAGGTGACCATTTACAAACCAGGAAGAGGACCTGGAACTTCACCAGCACTGAATCAGCTGGTACCTTGATTTTGAATTTCCCAGCCTCCAGAACTGTGCAAAATAAATTCCTGTTGTTTAAGCCACCCAGTCTGTGGTCTTTCATTACGGCAGCTAGAGCAGATTACGACTATAGCCAAATCTCACTTTTTGAAAAAGTAAAGATATAATGGGGCAGAAAAAATGTTCCCTGTCCTCCGTATCTCCCTCAGTGTTTCCAAGTTTTCTGCAGTTATTTGAGTGACAGTGCTTGTTTCCATGAGCCAGCCTAGAATGTAAAGTGAGTGATCAGGATAATTGATGATGGCTGCCCCTGCAGAAAGACCATCTTGTACCAAAGGAGCTGTTTCTTTTTTTAATACTCTCTTTCTATTACTGGTTTTAAATAATCTTCCTGACAAGATTCTGTTTTTCTTTCTGTCAACTGTCAGTGAACACGTATTGGGCATTATTTGTGGGGCTGTAAATACATTACATGAAAAAATAATGAGTCCTTAAAAAGTCAAAGAGAAATGCCTCCAGAGACGTTTACCTAACATGGTGATTTATGAAGGTCCAGGAATATAGTTTCAGAAACTTCCAAATGAAAAGTCTGGAACATAAAATCTCTTCCAAATCTGCCTTTGTTGTAGCCCCTAGACATATTTTCCTTTAACTTTTATCTGGAAGTTGGAGAACGTTTTTCATGTTCAGCTTAAATTGTTTAGTTGATAGTCTAAGAATACTTTTGGGAGCATCCTTCAGCATAGCGTGTTATCACTCCATTCTTCTGACTGAATTTGATGTATCTATTGTGTTCTTGCTGCATAAACTGATCTCTGGGATTAATCATTTTCTTTTTACCAGCTAGAAATTGTAGACATTTAATGGTTATACCTACATCAGTCAATTTAATGAGTCTCATTGTCTAGGGTTTGAAATATACTGATCATCCTAATGTTGAAATATAATCGACATTCATCCTTGTTTCAGGTTTCCAAGTTTTCCAAGTTTGTCCCTCCTGCCTGTCTGAGAAAGATAATTTAGTTTAAGGGGGTTTTTTGTTTGTTTGGTTTTTTTAATTTAGAGCCCGGGAACTCAAGTGCGTCTACTGGGTAATGTACACAGGGGGTTAAATAATCTTTGCACCCTTGTAGGCACACCTTAAGTAAATCACTTAGCTTCAGTTTCTTTAACAGAGATTATTTTGTCATCTTAGTGGGAATTGTTCCATGGAAGGATCATGATGGTAAACATTACCCAGGGGTATCTCTGGCAGTCTTACAGCTAGAAAGAACGGGATGGTGACATGGCTGTGGCATCTGTCACTAGGAGGACAGGGCCCCTGCACACCTCCAGAAGCTGAGCACAAGGCCGAAGTGGTGGCTTTCCCCAGTAAAGGAGTCCCATCCAGTCATCAAATACAGTTGCAAGAAATTAAGTGGACTCAAACCTGAGTCACAAATAACGGGTTTTGTTTTCTGTTTTGTTTTCAGTTGTTTGAATTTATGAACTTTTTGGCTGAGAATGTCATCTTCTGTTACATGGGCCTGGCACTGTTCACGTTCCAGAATCATATCTTTAATGCACTTTTTATACTTGGAGCCTTTGTATCCTTTGAAATACAGAACGTGGGGTGACTAGAGAAGATAACAAACTACTTATTTTTACTGATTATTCTGTTAAATTTTTAAGGCAACTTCCTCAGGTTCACTGCAAGGCTCAAACTCCAGGCAAATATGTGATTTCTAGTTAGGGGAGAAAAGCATCCTAAGAAATTGGGGCCTTTATTAAATCCTTATGGTTCAGAATAAGAAGTTTGGAAAATAATGAGGGAAATAAAGGGAGAAATCTAAAGGAAAATGATATTTTTCAAGTATTCAAAGTATGTTTAACTAAAATTATATCATTTATATAAAAATCATGTCAATCCATTCTTTATAGAGAAATACATTTAATCTGCATTAGAGTACATCAGAGTATATCATCCGGGATTATTAAGTTTTGTAAATGTTTGTATTACAAGATAATAAAATCTTTTTTCCAGTGAAGACTTTGAAAATGGGGTAGACAGAGTAAAGATCAAATGAAATTAGCATGATAAATGTGCTTTCAATATCATAAGCATTGTACATATGTAAGTTTATTTTAATAAGACAGCACCTTTCCTTCCCTATGAGGACACATATGATCAGATCTCGCTTTTAACGCAGAGGACTTTTCTGGCTCTAGGCTTGGGGCAGGAGGCATTCCCAAGGGAATGGATGTCTGTCTGAAAAGATGTTGAGCCATTAGGACTGTCCCCAAGAATGGTCAGCAGCTGTTGTTCTTCTTCCCACTTGGAAAATGGGCAGACACCCCCTCAGATCACAGGCAGATAATTATAACAGCCAGGAGAGCCAACCCCTCTCGATAAGTCCTGTTCCAACTAAGCATTTGCATTTGCTTCTTAGCCTCTTTTTTTTTTTTTTTTTTTGAGCATTCAGATGAACTCTAAAATTTCATCTGAAGCCTAGATTTTAGAAGGAAGCTCCCTCTTTCCAAATAAATCCATCCCATTATGGACAAACCAGAACAGACTATCAGGGAAGGAGTCAAAAACAACAAAAAGGGAAATTCAAACACCACCAACATTTTCAAAGATTTTTACTTATAAAAACTTAGATTTTAATAAAATGCCTGTTTAATACAACAGTTGTATTATACAGGTAGGTAATTCCTCTCAAAATGAAATCCATTAAAAGAAAAAAGCAAGCAAAGCTTGCTAGATACAGGGAGTATAAACTGATGGAAAGTAAGGTGATTATCCTGAGCAGAAGTAAATTTATCTTTTCTCAAGTGCTGTTTGAGAAGATAATGCCGCAGCATCTGAATGGTCTCTGCCTCACATTTTACAGCAGAACTGAGGATAGAGTCAGTCATCAGCAGTATAAATATGATGAGAAATTTTACAATGATTGAAATCGTTTTGGGCTAACAATTTAAAACCAAGTATATATTGAAAGAAAGGCAGAGTTCTCTATTATATCTGGAAAGGAATTGACATTGAAAGATAAATTTTGGAAGCAAGTTGGAAATATACAAATTGACATATTTATCCCTGTTTTCTGAGTCATAATGTAGAGAAGCTTAAGGTCATAATATTTAAGCTCAAGGACTCAAACCCTCATTGCAGCAACATTTTCCTCAATGTTTCCCTCTACGTATATCTACAGCTAGCAATTTTTGTTGCCAGAGCCTGCAACATATATCCTCTCTCCTTCCTCCTGAATCTGGGCCGAAAACAGAAGATCCCCTGGAACTTTCAGCACATGATGATGTTTTCAGGTATGTGAACTACATCATATGGCAGTGTTGCTGTCCTCTCACCCCTTTATAGAACATGGATAACCATGAAGAGACTTACAAGCCATTTTGGGAAGCAACTTCTCTTTACCCCAGTGTACCTATCACCATGCTGATACTCTAAGTTCTGAGCAACAGCAAAATTTCTCTTGGCAAGAGGGAAATGAAATTAAAGGGAATATTGTCGGTATGGCTTCAAGGTATCATAGCTGGTTAGAAACTGGCCTAGAATGGACATTGGACTTTTCCCTGAACTATTTCAGATCAATTTTCATATTGGGGAATTGGAATTACCATTTCATAAATTGCATGCTCTAGGTAAGTAAGTATGCAAATGGTACCATCCTTGTCCAATATTAAAGCACCTTCTCCTCAGAATCCCTGCTTTTTCCCCATGCAAAACTCCAGAAACTTCTCATGGTTAATACAAAAGCAAATCAGATCGAAGTATGCTCAATTGTTCGTTAAGAAAACAAATATTAATTGAGCACTCACCAAGTGCCCAAGAGCAGTTCTAGGTACTGGTTAATGAAACTGACAAAGTCTCTGCTCTCAAGAAGGTTATGTTCTAATCACTTAAGCCATACCTGGAGGCTCCTTTCCAAAAGAAAATAAACCAAATAAATTTTCTCATCCTGGACTACTCTGGGGATTGCAGTCTCTTTCTATACTCTCAATTTTCCTACCATCAGTCTTTCCTTGTTCAGAGACCTTGTTCAGAGACCCTTGCATGCCTCCTATGTGTGTGTACACTTACAATACACTCAGGGGAAGTCCATTGGAGGATATATGAATGTAAAAAAAACCTGATATCAATAGAATAGCATGAAAAAAGATAATCTGGAGTACAAAGAGGCAGATGGAGACTGAGGGTCAGGATTTCAAAAGGGTTAAGAAACTTGGCCAAGGACAAAAGCATTCCCAAACCCAGGTTTGTGAGATTCCACATCAAACCCAACCAACTATCTCAATAGCCAGATTTTTAAAAGTAGTACTAGGAATAAAAGACTTGTTTCACCTTCAGTGCCATTCTAGCCTGGTCCACAGAATAAAAGGGCAGCTCCCAAGATGAGAGTGGGCCATTTAATCCAAAGTTTAAAATCGCCCTGATAGGGCTTCACTACATTTCCAGACATGCTAAGGTGAGAGAGAGAGACTCATAAAGAAGATGAGAAATTGGACTGGTAGGTGATCTTTGACTTAGAACAGCAGTGAACTTTGGCAACGAGTTGAATTCTATTATGAGCAAACAAAATGTAAATTTGATCACTTATAAATAGAAAGCCAGCATTGGGTTGCATTTTTGCAAAGCATTTCTAGGAGTTAGAAAGCACTTTTCTTTCTTTCCCATCAAAACATCAGTAACTTTACTCTGGAGAATAGCAGCTTACTTTCAAAGCTTGGATATTATATTTTAAACATTACTTTATTTGACAAAGAATGCTTTGAGGAAAATATAAGGCTTTAGATAATGATGTTATGATGTGAACATGATTATCCCAAATGGCCACATGGCTTGATGGTTTCTTCAGGTTTTGGCACCTTCTAAGTTTGCTTAGCTGTAGGATTAGAGCTGCATTAAAAACGGAGAGAGGCCAGCAATATGGTGTGTACACTAGGGGATGTGAAGCAGCCCAGAGTTTGTCATCTTTATGATACTCTAAAGCAGGGAGTCAGCAAACCTTGACTCTTGAACCAAATCTGGCCTGTGCCTATTCTGTTAATAAAGTTGGAATTCAGCTCTACCCCTTTGCTTACATATTGTCCATGGCTGTTTTTGCAGTATAGTAGCTGAGTTGAATAGTTGCAACAGAGACCATATGATTCAAAAAACCTAAACTGTTACTGTGTGGCCCTGTTCTAAAGCATCTTCACCCTTTAGAAGAAAAACAATAACCCCATCTCATTAATGGGGTTGAAATTATTAGTTAATTCATGGGAATGTCAATCACCTAGTTCCTATCATTAAAAATACAAGCATATTCCAGATTTTTAGGATACCTACCTACGTATGACACTGATATCCAGAGAATATCACTCATTGTCTTCCACATTGAGCACGCATGTCATCTGCCAGGCATAAAGTCACCATTCACAGGTTAGCAGCTTAAACTCAAAGGTTGTAGTCATCTTGGGCCAAGATGGGCTTCTTTTTATATATTTGATTAGATTTTTGTTTTGTACACTTTTCACATTTAAATGAATCTGAACAAAAAAGAGATTGGGCTTCTTCTTTATATTTTAATGCCATTTTTATTAAAAGTTAATATCAATAGTACTCCTTGGTATGGTGGAAAGAAC
>NW_012148263.1:1991866-2039024 GCF_000956105.1 Propithecus coquereli | reverse complement strand
TTTTGCCTGTGAAATCATTAGGATTTTTACATATAAAATCATTACCCTCAGAGATAATTTTACTTCTTCCTTTCTACTTTGAATACCTTTATTTCCTTTTCTTGCCTAATTGCTCTGGTTAGAATTTCCAGTACTATGTTAAACAGAAGTGGTGAAAGTAGGCATCTTTGTCTTGTTCCTGACCTTACAGGAAAAGCTTTCAGTCTTTCACCATTGAGTATAATGTTTGCTCTATTTGCTATGGGTTTTTCATATATGGCTGTTATTATGTTAAGATAGTTTCCTTCTCTCCTTAGCTTGTTTAGTCATTTTTATCATGAAACATTGAATTTTGTCAAATGCTTTTTCTGTATCAATTGAGATGATCATTTTTTCTCTTCATTTTGTTAATGTGGCATATTATATTAATTGATTTTTGTGTATTGAACCATGCTTGCATTCCAGGAACAAATCTCCCTTGGTCATGGCACATAATCTTTTTACTATGCTACCAAATTTACTTTTCTAGTATTTTGTTGAGAATTTTAGCGTAGATGTTCATAAGGGATGTTGGTCTGTAGTTTTTTTGTCGTGTCTTTGTCTGACTTTGGTATGAGGGTAATGCCAGCCTTATAGAAGGAGTCAGGAAGTACACTGTCCTCTTCAAGTTTTTGGAAAAGTTTATGAAGGGTTAGTATTAGTTCTTCTTTAAATATTTAGTAGAATTCATTTGTGAAGCCATCAGATCCAGGGCTTTTTCTGTCAGGTGATTTTTGATTACTGATTTAATCTCCTTACGATTCAGGTCTATCTAGGTTTTCTATTAATTCATGGTTTAGTCTTGGTAGGGTTTGTGTTTCTAGGAATTTATCCATTTCATCTAGTTGTCCAATTTGTTAGCATAAAATTATTCATAGTACTCTCTTATAATTCTTTTCATTTCTCTAGAATCAGTAGTAATATCCTCTTTATTATTTTAGTAATTTGAGTCTTCTCTCTTTTTCTTACTTCATCTAGCTAAAAAGTTTGACAATTTTGTTGTCTTTTCGAAGAACCAGCTTTTGGTTTCATTGATTTTTTTTCTATTTTTTTTTTTTTCTATTCTCTGTTTCATTTATCTCTACTCTAGACTTTATTATTTCCTTCCTTATACCGGCTTTAGGTTTAGTATCTTCTTCTTTTTCTATTTCCTTAAGTTTTAAAGCTAAGTTATTGATTTGATATTTTTTGTTTTTTAATAAGTTTATAGCTATAATTTTCCCCCTTAGCAGTTTACTATGCATCGTAATTTTTGGTATGTTGTGTTTTTGTTTTCATTCATCTCTTAGTATTTTCTAATTTCCCTGCTCATTTCATCTTTGATCCATTGGTTATTAACAGTATGTTGTTTAATTTCCATAAATTTGTAAATTTCAGTTTTACTTGTGTTAGTGATTTCTAATTTCATTCCATTGGGTCAGAGAAGATACTTTGTATGATCTCTACCCTTTTAAATCTACTGAATCTTAATTTGTGCCCTAACATATGGTCTAACCAGGAAAATGCCCCATGTATACTTGAGAAGAATTCGTATGCTGCTGTTGAATACAGCATTCTGTTTATGTCTGTTAGATATAGTTAGTTTATTGTGTTGTTTAAGTCTTCTATTTCCTTACTTATCTTCTGTCTAGTTGTTACACTAATAATTGAGAGTAGAGTATTGAAGTCTCCAAAATTACTGTAGAACTATCTATTTCTCCCTTTAATTCTGTCAATTTTTGTTTCATATATTTTGATGATCTGTCATTAGGTGTATAAATATTTATAATTATTATATCTCCTTGCAAAATTATTGAACCTTTTATTAATATATAATGTCTTTCTTTGTCTCTAATAAACTTTTTTGATTAAAATCTATTTTGTGTGATTAGTATAGCCACATTTCTCACCTTTGGTTACTATCTGTATGTAATATCTTTTTCCATCCTTTTATTCTCAATCTATTTGTGTCTTTAGATCTAAAGTCAGTCTCTTATAGACAGCATATAGTTGGATCATGTGTTTTTATCCATTCTAGCAATCTTTGTCTTTTGATTGGAAAGTTTAATGCATTTTCATTTAAAGTAATTACTTATAAGGAGGGGCTTACTTCTATCATTTTGCTATATATTTTCGATATATTGTATAGCATTTTTGTTCCTCATTTATTGCATTACTGTATTCTTTTGTGTTTAGTTGATTCTTTGTCGTGTGATGTTTATATTCTTTTCTCACTTCCTTTGTGTATATTCTATAGCTATTTTCTTTGTGGCTATCATAGGTATTATATTTAACATCCTAAAGTTATAACACTGTAGTTTAGATTTATACCAGCTTAACATTAATAACATACAAAACTCTACCTATTTTATAACTCTACTCCTACCCCTTTTGGTTGTCAATGACACAAAATTACATCTTTATACATTGTGTTCCTGAAAATACAAACTAATAATTCCCTCACATGCATAAGTCTCATAAATTATGTAGAAAACAAAATGTGGAGTTACAAACCAAAGTTATAGTAACATTAGCTTTTAGACTAATAATTTTTAATGTATTTATCTGTTAACTTACACAGAGAACAAAAAGTAGAGTTACAACCCATACAATAATACTAGCTTTATTTAAATCTCTATTTCTTCTTATGGCTTCAAGTTACTGTCTAGTGTTCTTTCATTTCTACCTGCAGGACACCCTTGAGCATTTCTTGAAGGGCGGGTCCAATGGTAATGGACTTCTTCAGACTCCCTCACTTCTCCAGGACAAGTTTTATCAGATATAGGATTTTTGGTTGACAGGTTTTTTTATACCCTTTTAGCATTTTGAATATATCATCCCATTGCCTTCTGACCTCCAAAGTTTCTGATGAGAAATCTGTTGACGATCTTATTAAGGATCCCTTGTATGTGATGAGTCACTTTTCTCCTGCTTTCAAGATTCTTTCTTGTCTTTTAATAGTTTGATTATAATGTGTTCAGTGTACATCTCTTTGAGTATATCTACTGGGAGTTCATTAAGCTTCTCAGATGTTTATATTCATGTTTTTCATCCAGTTTGGGAACTTTTATACCATTATTTCTTCACATATTCTCTCTGCCCTTTTCTCTTTCTCTTCTCTTTCTTGCACTACCACAATGCATGTTGGTCTGCTTGATGGTGTCCCACAGATCCCTCAAGCTCTGTTTACTTTCATTCCATTTTTTCCTTATTGTTTCTCAGACTCAGTAATTTCCATTATCCTATCTTTGAGGTCACTGATTCTTTCTTCTACTTTTGAATTCCTCTAGTGAATTTTTCATTTCAGTTACTGTGCCTTTCAGCTCCAGATTGCTTTTTAAATTTCTCTTTAGTTTTTCTATCTCTTTATTGATATTTCCATTTTGTTCATACTTTTTTTTTTACTTGCTCCACATCTTCCTTCAGTTCTTTAAGCTTATTTAAGATGGTTGTTTAAAGTCTTTGTCTATTATATCTGCCACAAAGTCTTATTCAGGAACAATTTCTGTTGATTTATTTTTTTCCTTCGAATGACCACACTTTCCTGTTTCTTTGCATGCATTGTGATTTTTTTGTTGTTGTTGGAAACTGAATATTTGACTCTAATATTGTGGTAACTCTGGAAAGTAGATTCTCCCCCTTTCCCATGGTTTGCTGGATTTTTTTATCATTGTTTGTTGGTTGTTTTATTGTTGTTGCTGTAGTTATAGATTGTCTTTGTGCTGGGGATTAGCCTGAGGTGTAAACTTAAAGTCTTCTCAGGTCTTTTCTGAGCCTGTGCCTTTCCTTGGGCTTGCATAGTCACTTCCTAATTTCTCCATTATGTAGTTATTTTGAATGCCCTTATGTTTAATGCCTGGGTCCTAAAAGGGGAAAAAGATAAAAGTAAAGGCAGGAAATAAAAATGGAACTGTCCATTTAAATCTCCTGGAATTCACTCCAGCCAGAAGGAGAGGAGCTTGCAACAATGAGGGAAGGTACAACAATGGCCACAAGCCATTTTGTCTGTACCTCTGTGATCAGAACGAGCAATTATTAATTAGAGCACAGATCCCTGATAATGGAGGACAGGGTCCTTTTTGCCCACCCTGGCCCTTGCAAGCTGTTTGCAAGCTGCTCCAGAAACACATGCACAGCTGTCTGCTACAGGACTGAAGGGTGGGGCATGGGTAGCTGCTACAGAACTATATTGCTAAGAACTGAAATTGATGAAATTAATCACAATTTACTGTCCAAGCCTTCTCCTAGAAGTTGCAAGCCTTCAATAGATTCCAGAATTCCAAAAGAGTTACATCAGACAGATTCTGCCAGGGCAATTATCTAGGTGAGGACACAAATCACTGGTGCTTCCTACTCTACTGTCTTCCCAGAATCCCATTATTGGTCTCTTTTTGCAGATTAAGGAAAAAAAAGAGACATGGAGAAGTTGATTATATTGCTCACAATCTCACAACCAATTAGAGATGAGATTGTGAGTTGAAACCCCAGGTTCTTGACTTTGAATTTAGAAACTTCTCATCTACATGACACTACCTCAGATTTACCCTCAAGGTCATGAGAACACAAGTTAAATCAAAACCATGTCCTTCCTAACTCAGGCTAAACCAGCATGTCTAACATGTTCCTCATGCAAACCTGACCCCTATCCAGTTCACAACCAACTGAACACATTGGTGTGGTGACCCCCCCTTCCAGCCATAGGCTCAGGATCTACCCTGCACCCACTGACCCCATTAGAATGCACAAAGTATCAGGTGAGTTCATCTCATGCAGGATGGTATTTTCTTCAAAAGAGAATGCTCCAGACTCAGCTTTGATTTTCTGCATGAATTCTGATAGCTGTACATTACTCAGGACCTAAAGTTTTAAATATGTTTGCCAAGAAATAAAGAATTTAAAAGGTCAACTTAAGGTAACATAAGCCAGAGAAGGAGGTTAACAAAGGAGATCAACTAACACACCATCTAGTCTTTTCTGGGTGTGTGAGAGCAATACCTCCTGAAACAAGAAGGAAAAACCAGTCCCCTTAAAGAATATTTGCTTCAAAATATAGTTCAATGTTATTAATTAATGTTCTTAATGTTTTTTAATTCATTAAGAGGATGATTTTACTAGCTCTCTGACAGAATCTAGTTGTCCATGCTTCACAAATGAATTTAGATGAATCCTTTTTTACATAGTTCAAAACATCTTACGAAGAGTCCTTTGGAGAAGGTAAACAATGACTCTCTAAAATGGGAATGTGAATTTATTTTAACATTCCCTCATTCATAGTCATCCAGATATTCATTCAGCAGACATTTATTGACATATTCTCTTGGGTAAGTGTTTAGGTGAATAAAGACAAAGATGAGGTCCCTGCCCTTAAGAGAAAACTGGGTGGGTTTGGCTCAAACTTGGTTCACTGAGACAGTGCACCTCAGAGGGTTCAACAACCAGGCAAATAAGAACCTTAAATTTCTGTCTTAGTCAGTGACACCTGCCATTTGATAACTCCTTTTCCATTATTACCCTCACCTTATACATGCCTTGTTGGCACTGGGCAGGAAAGGAGCCTTCCAAGCAGAGATGGATTCACTGCAAAGATAATGTACTTAAGCTTCAGGTTCCTTTTTACACGGCCCCTTCCAAGATCCTGAGGGGGCCTTAGCGGTGTGTTCTGATGAGCATATAAAGTTTGCACAAGTAAGACATTTTGTATTATTTTTCTTAAAGAGGACCGCAAAATGAATAAGCTTCAGGCCCCACAAAACCTGAACCAAACCTGCTGCACCTTGAGGTGAAAGTTTAAGGACTCCAGCTATTTCTTACTCATCTCCTGGAAGTGAGAGGAGCCTGCAGCGAGTGTTGAAACAAGGGCTTGAGGTTGTGTAGACGGCGCCTGTGTAGCAATGCTTTTGAGTAAAGTTCACATTGTTCATAGATGACCCACTGCCACCCTCTCCTCCCACTTCCACCCTTTGCCTCTAGAGCCAATTAAATGGAATGAAGTGACTGTTAGGGCCCAGATTTAATTTCTCACGTAGTACAAATCCCACCTGATTTATTTTGTATAGACTAGTAATCTACATACATGAAGCCTTGGAACATGAAAATGAAGAATGAGTCTGAAGGTCAGGAGTCTGTCTCCTTTGCTTTTTCTTTCTTGAGAAGTTTTTAATAATGCCAATTCTGTTCTTGGTAGCTCAGATGCAGTTAAGACTCAATCGGGGAAGTTCACTCAGAGACATTTTTAAGATCCTCTTTAAATTCAAGGCTAGGAGGCCATAACTGCTCTGGTGTATCATGTGACACCCCGCACACACCCTTAAGGGCTTAAGAGGAAATGCTAAGCTCCCCTGAAACTATTCCTGTTGCTCTGGAGCACAGCCCTAGTTAATGCCAGGAGTGAACAGCCCAGCCTCAGCTCTTAGTTCCCTTGAAACCAAAGAGGCAGTGCTCTGTGGTTTAAATTAAAGGAGGAGATGTGCTCTGCACAAATTAGCTTTCCTATTGATGTGGTGCATATTACAAAGATCAGTCCTCTTGTTTTAATTCAAATCCATGTGCTGCAATTTTTATTTAATTTAAAACTAAATAAGAGCCAGGAGTTGCTGGAAGGAGGGGAAATGCCAAGCCCAATTGAGCCCCAGCAGCCTTCCTGAAACCACAGTGACTTGGGTGCTATGAACTGGGGCTGAAGAGCCACTGTGCCGAGCTGCCATGCTTATCGAACCAGGAGGGAGGCTAGGAAAGCACCTAGGCAGGTTGTAGTGGCCAGACAATATGAAGGAGGACACTGTTCCTCACATTCCCTGATTTCTGCTGCCCCTTGAAGAAGACTCTGAAATCCTGATGTGTCCTATCACAAAAATGAAGATGAGTTTTAACCAGTAAAATGTGACCACAGTGTACGGATTTATACAAAACCTCATCCATGAGCTCACAGAGCCGTAAAAACAACACACAGTGAGTGTTGCCAGGCTTTGCCGCTAATGTTCACAGCTCATTTTGTTGTCCACTAACACTCATTACTATTCAAATTGCTACTGGCACCAAAGGATTAAGAGAAAGCATGGAAGACAAACTTTAAATTAAGAATTTTTTTTCCATTAACATTCATTTTTCCCCTCTCAATTGTGAAAAGTCTACCATTACTATTCAAGTTTTGTGGAACATTATGTTCTGCAGCTCAGGGAACACCAGCGCTCTGTGGAAGGACAGCTTAACAACCACTGCTAAGGTGTAGGCCACCTTTCCCAGCATCTTTTGGGTGAGCCATGGTCTTGTCTTTTGGGATCAAGCCATAAATCAGAATCCAATATAAGACTTTGACCCCAAAGTGGCTTTATCCAGCTGGGATCAATGACAACCAGGAAGAAAACATAAATGGAATTCACGAAAGTAAAGAAAAAAGAAGGTCATTGTTTCGGCAATGCCTAGAAACAGGGATCTGTGTCTATGACTATCCAGGCTAATGGAACTCCATTAAGCTACCAGAACTCTCCCACAATCATTAGCAGCCACCATGTAAAAGGGACACCTCTAGGTTCTCTTGATCCTTGATACCCCAAAGTGTGGTTCCTGTACCAACAGCTTTGGCAACGCTTAGGAGCCTGGTAGAAATACTGAATCCAAATCAGCATTTTAACAAGGAATGCAGGTAATTCATGTGCACGTGGAAGTTCAAGAAGCATGTTTCAGAACACAATCACAATTCATGGTTTCTGTTCTGAGTCTCTCTCTTCAATCCATTCCTTTCACCCCATTCTGTTTTGCTCCCAGACACCAATCTTGCCTCTTGTTCTTCTGTTTGCCATCCGATAAACAGCATAGCACTGTTTATCTAGTTATTGAATTTTTTCCAGACCCTTCAACATGCTGAGGTCTTCCCCCATTCACTCAGGCTTACCTCTGCCTAGAACCCTTTCCACGTCTACCCACCTTCCCTCTTACTCAGCTGATTCCTTTTATTCTTAGGATCTGTTTAGACATCGCTGTGTACCTCTTCAAGTCTGGGTTAGCGTCTCTCTCATGTGTCTCCATAGCACTCAATACTTCTCTTGTAGGAGTCTTCACCCTTTACCATGATTTTTGGTTTGCCTGCCTGTATCTACTCTAGACTAGGAACTTCATGAGGGCAAAATGTTTATTGCTATACCTCAGCTCCCAGCATGCTGCTTGAAACTACATAGCCTTTCACAAATATTTGGTGGATGGATAGGAGAATGAATGAAAGACTTTCAACACTCTCTACCCAACCTAAATTGTACATTTCACTCATACTTCCACTTAGGGATGATTCATTCCTGTTCTATCAGGTAGGAGCTAATCAACAATAATTTTAAACCAAGAGATCAACAAATAAAACCTTTTTTAATGAAAGAAAATATTTTTCACCTATGCACATCTGGCTAAAAAAGAAAACTTCTCTGAGTGTTGATAACAGTAAATATTGGCAACATTTCCTCAAAAATAACATGTGGATTTGAAAATATTTTCCAAATCTTTGCTTGCTTTGTGTTGGGGGAATGTGTTGGTTTTCCTATTGAAACCCTGAGATCACATTAAAAACTGTAATATTTACATGGGCCAGGTGATTTGAGTCAAGAATTAAGCTAAACCCAAATTCAGCTTAGGAAAAAGATTTCTTTAAATGTATATACAAGGGTTAGCTGAGAGTCTGGGCCCCTCTAAGAGCTGGATTTTCCTTTCCTTTCCTTCTCTTTCCCTTGTTCATACTTCCAGAGAGAGCTGGCCCACATGACGGCATCATGCTGTCTGGAACACTTTGCCCAGTCTTACCTCTCTGAAGGCCCCTTGCCCAGAGTTCATTGTGCTCTTACCCTTCCATGCTACATCTCCTTTCTGCCCTGACCATGTCTTGTGTAATTAATTAGGCCACCACCTCTTCTTCACCAATGCAAGGCCATTAACCAGCTAAGGGGCACAGAACCAGAACTTTTTCTCCATCAGAGAAGATGAACCCCCATGGAGCTCCCATCTCTCAAGTGGTAGCCACTGTGGACTGGAGCAGGCATTAATGAATGACCAGTGACTGAAGTGGCCCTGTCTTCAAAGGGGATAGTGTTAACCAGCTTATGCAGGAGATGAGCCACAGAGGTGCTTTAACAACTGTGCGAAGTAGTCACAAGAAAAAGTCATCTTGGGTAATGAGTAACCACAAGCAGCATTGCTGTGACGTAGCAGACAAGCAGAGTGGACCCACATGAATTGCAGATCCCATTAAGTCCTCATTGTTTCAAATGCTGAGAAAAGGTTGTGTGATTATGATGAATTCAGAATAGCCAAGAAACAGCTTAGAACTGTGGCCAGGCCCATACTGTTCTTTTCTCCCATTATTAAGTCAAAACATTATCATTCTTCACTTAGCTCCAAAATAAATTTACAATAAAAATTGCTTTCTTTTGCATTTTTAAGCAGCAAATTAGGTTTTACTATTTGGCACACCACAATATTTTTTAAATAGGAACTAGTGTTTTGATGAAAGGCTTTGAAGCAGACTCAGCCACTTGGAGTTATGTGATTAACCCCTTCCAAGCCTCAGCTCCCTTGATGGCTACTGTTGAAAACTAAAGTAGAAAATATATTTAAAATGCTTGCCTCAGGCACTGCCTCCTAAGAAACACTCAAAATGGGAGTTTCTTTTACTTTCTTTAACTACCAAAGATGACAAGATATCCATTAGTGCTTTCACAACTGTTCTTGGGAAACTCACAACTGGTCTTGGGAAAACATCCTATCAGAGACTGAGGCTTTCGTTCCAAAGAAGGTTTGACTGTCAAATCACTGCTGAGGACATAGTTGGAGGCAGAAGCTAAGTGAGAGTGACATTCCTATGGAAGACAAAGGCCCATGGCTCCTGCTTCCCTCCTTCCCTTCATTTAAGGACAATTGTTGAAATTTTACTTTTAGTTCCAGCAGTGACTTACTCCTGACAGTAATACATGAATCAAAATGTTGTGACTTAAAGTACCAGTCTGTGTGAGGAAAATATGTTGTTCTTCCCCCCCGGGGACAAGTTGACATATATAAAATGTCACAATCTACTTAGACATTTATTGAGTGTGAGAAAGTGGCAAGATCTTGTAGATGACCAGACCATCCTATCTACTGAGGTAGTGCAGCCGATGAGAGCATGCCAGCCCCAGAGAGACACTGAGTAATAAAAGGAGACAGTCCAGAATGCTTGTCACTCGCCCTGTGTTTCCTGAATAAGGTCCTAGAAGGGTACAGTAAAATAAATAATTGTATCATTTAATTGAGGAACTTTCCATGTACATTTAAATTTTTCAGAATGTCCAGGGTGTCAGAGATATCACAAATATCTAATTGATAGTTTTATCCAAATTAACCTGCCCACTGAGGCAAACAAATGGACTACATTATTTTTCCTATTTTCTACCTGAATTTACTTATTAACTGCTTGCTTTTTTGGGCACTAGGTAGACAAAACCTTATAAAATTATCGACACAAGCAAACCAAGTCAAGAAATGAGTCTCTCTGTGCCAGGCACAAATCTCTCTAATTCTGTCCTTAGTTTCTGTGGACAGAGTTCAAAAGAAGTCAATAAGATTGACTCAAATAAGTTATATGTGCAGATGAGCAAGAAGCAGTTACATTTTAAAATGCCTTGTGTGAAATATCCATAGGGCCTTTAAGTAATTTAGGAATTTTCAGCATTAGCTCTGATATATCGGGGAGGCTCGAATGCTGTTTGGTCAAACAAGTTCTTCACAGACTGACCAATCCTCAGTGAGTAGGGCAGGATCCCCAGCCCCAGCTCCCAGCCTCCCGCTGACTCTGCCAGGAAGGCCATTCCAACAGCCCCGGGATGAGGGAAGAGGACCCCAGAGCAAGTGCCCTGCCCATGATTCACCCTTCCCTCCCTTTACAGGAACCTCGGTCACCCTCACCACCCTCCTTCTCACAGAGGCTGAAATATTTCACTGTACTTTCTTGGAGCTGTTTTAAATTTCACAAGTAAATGTGAAAGCACATGTATTAACAAATATTTTTAAATGCACTCCTTTCAACCAGGCTCCTTCGTCTTGTGACTTCATAACTCCTGAAGGCAAAGATTCCAGAAGTGCTGTCTGTGGACCAGCAGTATCAGCATCACCTGGCAACTTGTTAGAATTGTAGATTTTCAGTCCTACCATAGAGCAACCTCTCAGTAACCTGAGGGTGAACAAGTTCTCCAGGAGATTCTGACACAGCTAAAGTTTGGGAACCACTTCATGATTTATATCCAGCTGGTGGAAGGGGAAAGAGAGCTGAGGGTCGGAATGGGTGCTTCTCAAAAGCCTTGTGTCAGAAGGGACACACTTCGCTTCTGCTCTCATTTCACTGGTGAGAACCAGGCATATGGCTATATCTAGATGCAAGAGCTGCTACAAAATATAGTTTATGCAGTTATAGCAGCATATCATGGACCACGTAAGAATGGGTTTTGGTGGACAGATAGCCATCTTTGCCAGAATAGCCCTCTGCGGTAGGAATATTGTCGTCATTTGTAACCTTACTCCTATAGAAAAAGGAAATCCCAGGTCTACAGTAGGGTTTCTCAACCCCAGCAACTATTGACATCTGGGACCTGATAATTTTTTGTTGTGGGGGCTGTCTTGCACATTTTAAAATGTTTAGCAGCATCCCTGGCCTCTACCAACTAGGTAATAGTAGCAACCTCACCCCCTGCCCCCTCCAATTTGTGGACAACCACAAATGTCTCTAGACAGTGCCAAATATTCCCTAGGGGTCAAATTGGCCCCATCTGAGAATCATTAGTCTAAACAGAAAGCATTTAAATTGACCTTTGGAATACAAGCTGGCTGTAAGTTGGGTACTGCTCACAGAATGTTGACTTTCTTCTGATTTTCTGTTAGCCTTTCTCTTGACACCCTCTGTTGAAGATTTCAGCTGGTAGTAAGGATTATTCCACAGTTTACTACCACATCCACCTTACTTACATAAAAATAAACTTCCGAAGCCAAAGGCATCTATGCATATTGACTTCAGAGCTGTGACAGAGCTAATCCTATTTACAATTAATTACCTTTCCTGGCTGCCCAGGGATTCCAAAGACAAACTTCATTTTACATAAAAATATACAGAAGTTATGTTACATTCCTTCTCAGTAGACTTATGTTTAAATGATTCAAGTTCAGGAAGAGAGATGAAGGAAAGAAAGTTCTGCTTGTCTAACACAGACTTAGTTTCCAGAAAAACTCAGTTTATTTTTGAATGCAGAATGTTTTCCCACTGAAAACAATCTGTTGGCTTCATTTCCATGTGATAAAATGATGTTGAACAGAAAATGGAACCGTGTGGCAAGGTTGCACTATCCCGGAAAATGTATTTTGAAACCAAACTGTCATTTTGGCTGAAAGCAGTTACCCTTTGCAAGCTCCCAGGACTTCAGCAAGGGTAGAAGCAATACATAATTCAGTTTTAGACCCAAACCAGGGTTTGACTTACCAGATTAATAGTAAGAACTTGTTACATATTTTAAATCAACCCCCTCAGAGTACTTGAAGTAAAAGGAAAAAAAGGGATTGCAATGGATTATATCCCAAATGGAAAGGCAGGTAGCAAAACAGGTTATCTAAAGGACATTTCTTTTGAAGGATGCATCAATTTCCCAGGGACATTTCTGTATCCCTGGCCATCCACTGCTCATTTCCTTCTGGGTTCCAGTTGTGTTTTCAAGTGCAAAAATGGCCTTTTTTTTCACTCATTCATTCATGCGTTTATCTAGTGCTTATGGAGCGCCTACCCTATGAGAGGTACTGTCTAGCACCAGGGATGCTATGGCAGACACAATAACCAGAATCTGCTCTCACCAAGCACACTGTCTGTTGGAGGGAGATGAATCTCAAAGACTAAAAAATAAACGTGATCATTTCAAATGGTGATAAGTACTATGATAGACATACAAAACAGACCTGGGTGAAGGGGGCACTGAGATCAGGGCAGGGGGTCAGGGCAGCCTTTCTGAGGACTGGGACAAAAACAGGTAGCAGCCAAGGGACAGACTGGCAGGAGTGCAGTGGGTGGGAGGAGTCGCAAGAACAAAGGCCTGGAGGCAAGAACAAATGTGGTTTAAAATTAACTGCATCTTCCTACTCTTTTCAAGCTCCAAGCTATCTTCCCATCTTTCCACTTCCTTCAGTAAAAAGGTCCCTGAACTCTGGAATCTTATGTCCAATCACCCACACAACCTCTCTGCTTAGAAGACTAATAGGCATCTCAGATTTAACATGGCTGGAACACAACCCTTGATAGGCCCTGTGCAACCAAACATGCTCTTCCCACAGCTTTCTCCCATTCTTCCAGTACTCAAACCGTGAGTTCTTGAAGCCCTCTCCTCATACCCCTCATCTGACCCAACAGCAAATATTATAAACCTTTGACATACATCCAGCACCTACCATGCTGTCAGCCTGCCCTGATCCAACTTCACTTCTTGCCTGGACTAATGTGGCAGCCTCCTCACTGGCCTCCTACCTCTAGCCTGGAAATCTGTTTTCCTATCAGAGTCAGAGTTATTCTTTTAAGCACAGAATGATCATACCATTATCTTGCATAAAACCTTCCTAAAGTTTTCCATCTCAAGATAAAAATTGAAAACCTTGCTACTCAAAAGCCTGGAATGATATAGCTCTGTTACCTCTTGGGCATTTTCTCCTTCCACCCCCCCACCCCTCCAGCCCATTCATTCCACCCCAGCCACACCAGCTGCTGCTTAAACATGCCAGGCATACCCCTGTCCTAGGGCTTTGCACCTGCTGGAAAAGCCTGGAATGCTTTACTTTCAGATACCCACATGACTTCTCTCCCTGTTAGGGTCTTTGCTCAAATGTCACCCAACAAGAGAGGTTTTCCTAAGCAACCTGACATCCCATCCCTCACATATACATACTCTCTCTTACCTTACCCCACTTTTGCTTTCGTCAGAGCACCTTATATAACTAATCTGGAAGTGCATTTAAGTCAAGAACAATCCCTTGTTTGCTGCCATACCCTGGACATGAATGAATGAATGAATGAATGGATACATGAATATCTCCATCTCGTATCTAGAGGACCTGAAACCACAGCAGTAGTTCAACTTAAAAGCATTTACTGAGTTCCATGTTCTGGGAACTATTTAAGATATAAGAACTATGTCAGGAAGATGTAATTCCAACCTTTTAAAGGATTGGAAGTTAGGGGAAAAGAGCAGACCACCTTAAACTACTGACTCATTTCAGACTATGACTTAGCAATACAAGTGGCATGAGCAGTACATTTTATAGGATTTCTAAAAAAGAGAAAATAATGTGGACTAGAGTATTCCAAGAAAACTTCATGAGAGTGGGATCGGGGCCGAAAGGTGGTCCAAATGGGTAAAATTTGGAAAAGCTCGAAGGAAAGCAGAATTCCAGAGGAAGTGAAGCAAGGGGTTAACAGTGGGGTCACGGCACAGACGCAGGGATAACCACTGTTTATGGGAAGAGAGGCGACTTCCTTGCTCATGGAGGTTCTCAATGGAGAAGAGGAAGTAAATGGGGAAGTGGGGTGAGGTTCTGTCTGAAAGGTGTCTGTGGGCTGTGGGAAGCTATTTATGGTTGCAGAGTTGAATCACAACCTCATCAAGCTAGGTTTTGAGGAAGCTGTTCTGAGGGACATGGGCAGGACAGTCTGGAAGGAGGTGAGAATAGAGGCCAAGACCAGAGTGTGGGTCAGGGGCACAGGCAGGGTGTGTGGAGATGGGCCTGGACCCAGGTGGTGCAGGGGGAAGTGGGAGGAGCCTGAGCCATCACACACCTCACTCTCCACTGAACCGGAATTTCTAGAGTCCAGACACACTGGCATGAGTGGCTGTGTATATTTTTAAGTTCTACATGATTCTGATGTGTACTCCTAGTTAAAAACCACAAGTCTAGTCTAAAAATCTCTATTTATAGGTGAAGTAACAGAGATCCAGGTGAGGCAACCTGCTTATGATCATGCAATCTGTCAGAGGCAGGCCTGAAAATAGATCCCAAAATAAGGCTGTAAGGGTCTCCATAAACAATAAAAAGGCAGAAACTGAGCTTGCAGAAACAATTACTCAACCATTACATTAAACTATATTACATTAATGTACTGCATTAAATAATGTAATGTATTATTAACATTACATTATTAATCACTTTTCCATATATAATCTGAAGTCATAAAGAATGAAAAAATGTATCCATTCATGGATTTGTTCAACAAATACATACTGAGCACCTACTATGTGCTTGGTATTACTTGAGGTGTTGCAGATAAACAGAGCCAGCCAATTATATGTGTTGTAGTAAGTGCTCTGACAGGGCCAACGTGGGTAGTCCTAGGAATATAAACCAGCACAACCCAGACTCCACTGTCAGAGGAGGCTCCAGAGGGAAAGCAGCATCTCAGCTGAGCGCTAAATATCAGTTCAAATTAGGGAAAGTTTGGGTGAGGGTTATATGAGAAAGAACTGGAGAGAATTTGGATGAGACAAAAACAATTCAGGCATAGAAAACCACATATGCAAAGACCTCTTTTACCCCACCACTGATTTCAGTGCCTTAAATGCCACACATCTGTTGACAATGGCCATCATTTGGGCCCTGATTAAGTAGAGCAATCTTATCTTTTTCTTCCTCAGACTATACATTCAAAGTATCCTCTTTAGCACCTCTAGTATACCTTAGCATAGTTTGCCTTTTAAGAAAGTCGTTTTTGTAGGACCATGACCATTGAAATAGAGGAGCCAAACTTCCTCATCACTGCATTCCCACACTGGGTCTTGGATAAAGCTTTAGTGGGTGCTCAAGAAATTATAGTTTATTGCTTTGCACCTTAAATAAAAATACCCTAAGAGGTACTTTTATTCCTGTGATTGAAATGTAGCTATATCTGATCATCACCCATTCTGAACACATTTGCAAATTAGTAATTGATTAAAAGGTTCACTTTTGCTCTTTAAAGATGAACAGGAAGCTGCGCATTTTCTGCAGCAGGGGTCCTTGTTAGAAAGCTTTCCTTGGTTCAGTAGTCTTCTATTCCTATGAATAGAACATCAACATAATTAACATAAGAATCCCTTAGAGGCCAATTTTAAATGAAACCATGTTTAATTGCAGGTAATTCCTTTATTCTCTAAAATCATGCTAACTTTCCAACTGAGTATATGAAATATGTCAAATTCTTTGCAAAGTAAACCCATTTAAAATGAAATGGTATAGTCTATCAACCCCTAAAAGTACAGGATTATTTCGGTTTATTTGGCCAAAACAAAGAAAAAGAGAAAGATAAACCCAAGGGTCAAAGCACACATAAAACAACACAAAACACAAGTTTTGGTAAGTTCTGGATTTCCTGAGTTTCTAAGCAAAATGGTGTGTGTTCTTTGGACATAAGGTTTTGCTAAAAAGAAAATCCTACATCAATATTAATTTCTCATTTTTAGTGTTTTGCTGGTAGCCAAAGTAATTTGTTTCAATCCTAAAATCCTCTATTGCCCAAAACCGTAGTGTTAAGGAGAGAGGATCAGTGTGCACAGAGCCTCTACATGGCAGGGAATCAATATCTGTGTATACGATGAAGCAAACGAATGGCTATTGCTCTGCCGTTTGTCTAGGCTCTAAATGAGTGACAAGTAACTTCAGAGTCACAAAGGATGAGTAAGACATAGGCATTTGTCCTTCTTATCTGGAGTTCTAAATTACTTCACTTTGTCCACTCAGCAACTTCACCATTCTCAGTCCCATGCTTCCAGCTTTGCCATGCCATCTTGCAGGTGACATGCGCTGTATGTGTCACATGTGACCAGGGCCATGGACAGATGATCCCTTCTCTAAAAAATACCCTATTTCTATGTTTTTGTTTTTTTTTTTTTAAGGTGATCATCACATTGAGAAGGCATCCTTTTGTCAATATCTTGCAGTTTGGTCCTAATTAGCATGTTTCTTAACCTGCCACAAGACAGTGGCTGTACTTTTCCACGTTTTTCAGAGATCCCTACAGTGCATCTGCTATAAATATAGGGAATTTTATATATTTTTTAGAAGTTAGCACAAAAGCTATATTTGAGTATATTTTTAGAAGTTAGCATAAAAGATATATTTTGAGTATATTTTTAAACCAAGAACTGCTCACATGTAGATAATTTAGATTTAAGAACATAGTTACACTAGTTTAACGTAATAACAATACATCATTAAATACACTTAGGAAGATTAATGGTCGCTTACTTTCTTGCCCTTGCTATCCAGCATGAAAGAGTTTACAGTAAGCAGAGCATAGCAAATTTTAATTTTTATTCTAGTTTCAATTCTTTTCTTTCTCACAAAAACACAAAGTAAAAAAAACCCACAAACATTTATAACAATAAAACAAATATTCGGCAACTTATCATCTAACACTTCTAAAATCACCTAATTTGGCACAATGCAGTTTGGTGGACATTTCTATCAATATGAGCTTGAGGAAAAGGGAAAATGGAAAGCTCACCTCTGTCTTCAATCTTGCACTATGATTAAACGCTGCTACCTTGACCTGTAAGTTCCCTCCACAGATACCAACATCTGTTGCAGTACTGTTTCCTTGGGTTCTCATTCCCTAATGACAACATTTCTATTTTCTGGTGAGAGAATTATTAAAACAGTCTCCGGTTTTAAAGGTTATTAATATTCCCACTCTGTTGTCCTCAGCTGGGTGTGAAGGCATGAGCACCTCTGGCGGGGACACTTTTCTTCTTGAGCACAGCCATCTCAAGTGTTCAGAAATTCTGATGTATAAGAACTTTTTTATTAATGTCTACTTCAAATGTTATCTTCCTTATCTTCAGGCCATTTCCATGTCTACACGGAGATTTATAATAATTTCCTTCCTCCATTACATTTTGTTCCTTGAAGGTATTTTATAATCAAAGTACATGCTCTTTGCTCTTTCTCAAGTTTCCTTGTTTCAGGCAAAATGTATTAAGTCTCTCTAGTCTAATCCTCTGGATCTTGTGTTATGCCACTTGTCTCTTGAATAGTCTCAGCGTGGAGACACAAAAGGAGCATTATATTCTATAATATGTTGGGAACCTAGGAATAAAACCCAAGATGGTTATAGTTTTCCTCATCTGACCCTGTATCCAATTTTTGAACTTCCTTTAATGTTTGAATAAAGATTTGGCAATTTAGAAACCTGGATGCTATAGTAAATATTATAACACGGAGATCGTTGAAATTTTATGTATGTGATTTAAACCTTCCTATAAAAATAACCAAATCACTACCACTTTGACTTATACTAGCTATCATTATAAATCTTTATTTTTCCTGTAACACAATATAACAGGGACCATAAATGTCTTGCAAGTCATGTGTTAGCCAAGAGAGACCTTCCATTTTTCTTCCTTTCTTTTACTATTTGTGCTTTTATTTACTCTTCTTCAAAGTCTACATTTCTATTTGTATTAATGTCATCACATTTTGATTTGAAGTTCTAGTGTTTAATCTTTAATACCTCTTGCAAATATATTTAATATGGATTCATAAAAATTCAATTAGCATATTATTATTAAAGAAGAAAAAGTAAAACAAGAAAAAGCGAGTTTTAATGTGTTAGTTTAGATTATAGACTTTGTTCAAGTGTGTAATCAGTAGTAATTTTTAAGTGTCATTTAATTATTTATTAATTTTTGGTGGTCCTTAAGTTTAGTTTTCTTTGTTGTCTAACACATCTGATTTTTAAAAAGTAATTGTTCCCAGAAAGACTTTTTATAGATATAAACAATATTATTCTAAAATTTTATGGAAAAGCAAAAGAACTAGAATAGCTAGAACAATTTTTGAAAACAAAATATAAGGTGGAAAGAATCACTTTGCCCAAGGTTAAGGGTTATTATATAGTTACAATAATCAAGAGAGTATATTATAAGGACAGACACATAGATCAATGGAATAAAATAGAGAACTCAGGAATAGACCCATACAAATATACCCAACTGATTTCTGACAAAAGTCCAAAAGCAATTCAATAGGGCGATTAGACATCCATAGGCAAAAAATGAACCTCAATTTAAACCTCTCACCTTATAAAAAAATTCACTCAAAATGATCATGAACTTAAATGTAAAACTATAAAACTTTTAGAAAATAATAGGGGAAAATCTTCGGGATCCGGGGCTAGGCAAAGAGTTGGTGGACCTGACTCCAAAAGCACAATTCATAAAAGGCGAAATCAACAGATCAAATTTCATCAAAATTAAAAACTTTTGCTCTGCAAAAGACTCTTTTAAGAGGATGAAAAGACAAACTACAGAGTGGGAGGAAATATTCGCAAACAATACATCCAACAAAGGACTATTATGTAGAATATATAAAGAACTCTCAAAATTCAACTGGCCAGGTGGGGTGGCTCACACCTGTAATCCTAGCACTCTGGGAGGCCAAGGCAGGAGGATCACTTGAGCTCAGGAGTTCAAGACCAGCCTGAGCAAAAGCAAGGCCTGTCTCTACTAAAAATGGAAAAAATTGGCCAGACCTGGTGCACCTATAGTCCCAGCTACTAGGGAGGCTGAGGCAAGAGGATTGCTTGAGCCCAGAAGTTTGAGGCTACTGTGAGCTAAGCTGACACCTGACACCACAGTAGGCACTCTAGCCTGGGCAAGATAGTGAGACTCTGTCTCAAAAAAAAAAACAAACAAAAAAAAACAACTCAACAATCCAATTAGAAAATGGGAAAAAGACATGAAGAGCCATATCACCCAGAAGAGTATATAGATACACACACTCAACACCATTTCTAGTAGGAAAATGCAAATTAAAACCACAATAAATATATCACCACATACCTATCAGAATGGCTAAAATGAAAAATAGTGACAATACCAAATCTAGCAAAGATACACAGAAATTAGATGACTTATGTATTGTTGGTAGGAATGTAAATGCTATAGCCACTCTGGAAAACATTTTGGTAATTTCTTAAAAACCTAAATACGCAAATACCATACTAACCAGTGATTACACTCCTGAGCATTTATCTCAGGGAAATGGATACTTAGGTTCACACAAAAAACTGTATGTGTGAACTGTATTTCTTCCAACTCTGTGTGAATCCACGAAAAACTGTATGGGAAATCTTAGCAGGCTCATTTGTAATAGCCCCAAATTGGAAACAACCTGGATATCCTTCAACAAATGGGTGATTAAACAAACTGTGGCACACCCATACTGTGCGATGCTACTCAACAATAAAAAGGAGCAAACTATTGATACATTCCACAACCTGAATGACTATCCAGAGCATTATGGTGGGTAAAAAAAAGGCAATTCCAAAAGGTGACATACTGCGTGATCCCATTTATGTAGCATTCTTGAAATGACAACATTATAGAAATGGAGAACAGATTACTGGTTGCCAGGAGTGAAGGAGGGAGCGTGGGAAGGGAGATAGGCATGATTATAAAAGGGCAAACGTGAGGGATCCCTGTGGGGATGGAAATGTTCTTTACTTTGACTGTATCAATGTCAATCTTCTGGTTGAGATGTTGTGATACAGTTTTGTATGATGTTCTCATTGGGGGAAACTGGGGAAGTGTCCACATCATCTCTCAGTACTATTTCTTCCAACTCCGTGTGAATCCACAAGTATCTGAAAATAAAAAGGTTAATTAAAATGTTGTGTCAGCCAGTTGTAAAGATAAATCCATTGAAACGAGAATGAGACCCGCAAGATGTTTACTTTCTTTTTGGTTTTCCCCACAAGGTTTGCGAGGAGCGATCGCATTTGCCTTGGCAATTCGGAACACAGAATCTCAGCCCAAACAGATGATGTTTACCACCACGCTGCTCCTCGTGTTCTTCACCGTCTGGGTGTTTGGAGGAGGAACGACCCCCATGCTGACCTGGCTCCAGATCAGGTGAGTGGTGCCGTTTAGCAAAGAAAATCACTGAGGCCTGGCTGCACTGTTCAATTTCTGATGTTCTGATGTTCCTGGTCAAAAGTACAATGGCAGGTCTGTACCCTAACGCCCTCTGGAGTCAAGTTGACCTTCACTCCCAAGGTGAAACAATATGACCTACCAACTGAATTGACTTTTCCAAAAGTCTTAGAAGTCCTAGGATAGTATCTATTTATAGTCTGTCCCAAGAAATGAATTTATTCATCTATTAGTTCTTCCATTCAACAATATTTATTCATTACAATGTGATATGCTATGGAGTTTACAAAAATAAATATGGCGCAGGTCTCATCCTCAAGATACTCACAATCTAGTAGGATCGGTACAGAAAAAGCTGTAATGCCAAGGAGAAAGTGAATTTGCTTTGTTTTTAATTCCTCACAGCACTTACGATAGAAACAGGGACACGGGGAATGCTTAAACATACGTGGTTAGTGAGCCATATGCTTAGCCAGAGGGATGCCGTAGACACAAGTTAGATGGTTTCTTACAGGAAAAGGGGGTCAAGGTTTCAGTCAGGGACCTTCCAAGGAGCCGTGCCTGGACGATGATGGCTGTAAACCTGAAGTATGGAGGTAGCAGACGACTGACAAAAATGAATAGCTGGTGCCAATGGCAAAACGGGTAAACCTATTTTAAGATGTTGTTGTCTTTATTTAAACATTTTTGTGACCTGGGTCCTCATTTTCACACCCCAAAAGGTAACAACAGTGCTTTAGGCAAATCACAATTTGTTTCTCAAATGCATACCTCTTGATGGTCATGCAGTCCTTCCCTGGTCCCCCCCATTCCCTGTCAGACAAATTCACACCTACCACATCTGACAGGAAAAGATTCATCTGATCGGAAAATAATTACCAAGGAGACTCTTACACACAAGGACTCTGGTATTCCAGCACCTAGTATAGTGCCTGGCACATAGTAGGACTGAATAAATAATTCATGAAAAATTAAATGAGTATAACCACAAATGTAAATGCTTCTGTTAAGCATTTACTGGTAATTTTCTATTCATTTGACAAAGAAGTAGCAGAAGCAGGTCTCACAAGTTTAGCATAAGAAAACTTATGTTTAAACCGGGCCAAGTGGCTATGTATTAAACCAAATTCAAGGAAAAAAGGACCTCTTGAAGTACTGTGAATATTGCTAAACACATAAAAGGGCTTTGACTAAAGGTGAATGGAGAGTGTTTTGAAATGCTTGTTGAATTATTTTCTAAGCATATAAATGTGACTTGCAATTTCTTTCACAGTGGTAGTTACCTGTAGGCTCCTATGGATGAGTACACACATTGCAATTAAACTCTATAGCACTGGGTCCCCTGTGAACTGTTAGTAAGACAGTGGTGTGTTCAGACTTCTGGAAAATAAAATTCAGTAGGTGGCTCCATGCATGGAAAAATTAGGGCTTGGAAAGCAAAAGTTAGATGATGCCAATCTCCACAAGGTAACAGTATTGAATATACTATCAGGTAAATTAGAATATTTAGAACATAATGTAGTGATGTCAGCATTTTCTTAAAGTAATCAAATATAACTTGTTTTCTACTGTTTCTTTTTTTTTTTACCCTGAAGAAATTGTCCCAAATCCATGACATGTTTTGTGCTAGAGTATTTACCTAACTCTCCTGTAGTGTTTTCCAAAGGCATCTATCTGTTAACTTCAAATACGTATCATAACTTATGCAGTCTCTTGGTATCTTGTGAAGCAGGGAGATGGGAGTATGATAGTGGGGCTTTAGACAGGTTAGGACAATTATCCAGGTCATAGGACAGGGCCTAATAAGGAAGGACAGTGATGTCAACCACAGTATCCAGGGGTGAGGTACCTGGAGGTCAGCTAAGGCCAGTGTTATTATGGCCTGTCAGGGGCACAGCAGGCGGTTGCCATTTGATGGAGATGCCCCAGTGGGAATTGGCTCTAAATGGCCCAACTGATTCCATGCCAACTTGGCCACCAGCCAGGATGGGAAGTGGCAAAAGTCAGGAATGTGATGCATTTAGGGAAAGCTGCTGACGGGGCTCCAGTATAGTGGGCAAGTGATCATCTCAGCTAGGAACTAGAGATTTATAAATCTGAAATCAGGGCAGAAACCCAATCAGGCAGACCAGAGACCCATTCATGAGGAAACTAAGGGAGAAAAACTGAAGTACACAGATACATGGGCATCCAGGAAGTTAACCCAGACAGGCAGGGTACAGGGCAACCAGAACATGTTAAGACCAATGGCTCTCAAACTGGAGTAAGTATCACAACCACCTGGAGGGCTCATTGAAACCCAGATTGCTGGATCCCAGCCAGAGTTCCTGATCCAATAGATCTGGATCAGGGCCTGAGAATTTGCATTTCTACCACATTTCAGGAAATGTTGGTGCTGCTGGTCCCAGGGCCATACTTGAAAAACTTCTGGTTTAAACTTCATATCCCCTAGTGGAGACGGGGTTAATATTAAATACTGCCAGATTTGGTTGCCTAAGGCTGCAGTGTTGATTCCTTAGTACCTGTACTAAAGGAAGGGAGGGGCTCACTTAAGGAGGAAGGGCACTGTGCATTGATCAATGGGAGGGAAATAGGACATAATAGAGTAAACTTTAAAGAGCAGAACCATAAGTTAGTGTGTATACAAACACTCACAGGTGCATGACATAAGTTTGGTTCAACTATGTTATAGTGACAACTATCATATGCTCTGCTTCCCTGTCATGGTTTATAATGTTATCAAAGAAGTTCTCAATTCCATTATAGATTTTATACCCATAGTTGCCTATAACTTAGACTGTATTTAGCAAGGCTTTGCTTGTTTACAGAGTAGCATCCCATTAACCAACTTGTATCTCAGACTCTTCCCATAAATAACAGAAAGTACATGAATTAGAGCTTTAATAAAATGACGCAAATGGGGAAACCCAAGAGACAGGAATGCACATGTGATATTGAATGAACTCAAACATCTTCACATGGCACGTGATTTTTTTATACACTTTACATGGCCGTCCCCTCTTGAGCCTGTACTTTTCCTCTTAAATTATTAGGTATGTAATGAGTTGTTTTTCTATCCCCATAAAATTTGCCATTTAGCCACATACTCCCACAGATGCAAATAAAATGTTTTATATAAGGTAAAAATTAATAGTATTAAAATAAATTGCACTTTGACAGAAATGACTTTAAAACAGCAATGATCCTATACTTAGAGAAACTCATAATGTCCTTTACATGTGAAACAAATTCTCCATTGATTAAGTCTTGCCTTGTCCTAGGCACCAATCAAATTTCTTGTCCTGAAGCTGTTTTATTTTCTTTTAAAAAATAATAATAAAATATTTTAATGCAGTGTTTGAAATAAATCAGACCTTTGTTTCTCAAAATTCTATAGAAAAAGAAAAGACCACCCCAGCCTTATTTTGGAGTATTTCTTGTAAAAGAAAGTAGAATGGTTTCTCGATTAGAATCCCGGATCACCTCCCTTCTGGGGAATACATTAATACTGGAGGTGAGGAAAACCCAACCCACAGTCTCTAAGGACTAGTTTCACTCTTAGCCAGGAAACAAAACAGATCAAAGGTGCCGTCCTTTGCCCTACAGAAGCCAGTAAACAGGATTATCAACCAAATGATCACAAATAAATATCAAAGACCAACTGGGCAGAGCTCTTTGGCGGTGGCACCAGATAATTAACTTTGGGATGGTAACCCCATCCTTGGTTAAGGGTAGGGCACCACAAGGAGCTAGCAGACTCTCAGCAAACATTGCATGAGGATGGAGCTCGTACTGCAATGCAAACCTTTCCTGGGATCCTTTAGATGAGAATGTTAACTCATCTCTTCAAAATATCTGGGCTAAAGTGTGGAAAGTCTTGAATACCAGAGTTATACAAAACTCGTCTCCCTTACGGCATTAGAAAGTGCCCTCAACAAGATGACCTCTGTAGCTTGTAAATTTTGGCCTCTAAGCACTGTAATAATAATAATAGCCATCTTGTATTGAGTACTTACTCTGTGCCAGATATTAGATGATAAAGGGCAAGGCATACAACCTCCCTGTGTCTCAGCCTCTAATCTATAAAATGGGGATGATAATAGTGACTACATTCTAAGGTGGGTGAGGCCTGGCAAAGTGGCCCAGGGTCATACACTTTTGGGCTGCAGAACCAGACTCCTACCCAGGCAGCCTAAGCTCAGGGCCTGCAGACCCAACTAGTGCATTTTTCTGCCACGCTGCCTAAAAGAGGTTATTCTTGATGCCTGCAATCTACTTTGATTAACAAATTGTCTGGGGAAAAAGAGACATGCATTTATAACCAAGAGAGTATTATTAAAAACAAACACAGGGGCCGGGCACGGTGTCTCACGCCTGTAATCCTAGCACTCTGGGAGGCTGAGGCGGGTGGATCGCTCGAGGTCAGGAGTTCAAGACCAGCCTGAGCAAGAGCAAGACCCCATCTCTACTAAAAAAATAGAAGGAAATTATCTGGACAACTAAAAATATATATATGGAGGAAATTAGCCGGGCATGGTGACGCATGCCTGTAGTCCGGCTACTCGGGAGGCTGAGGCAGGAGGATTGCTTGGGCCCAGGAGTTTGAGGTTGCTGTGAGCTAGGCTAACACCATGGCACTCTAGCCCGGGCAACAGAGTGAGACTCTGTCTCAAAAAAAAAAAAAAAAAAAAAAACAAACACAGGAAATCTTCATTTATCACAAGTGGCTGGGCTGCCTTCCTTATGCAACACAGAAATTCTTCAGTACAGGTTTTTTCTTTGACCTGAAACAGTTAAAGGTCAACAAAGCTAGCCCTAGTCCAAAGTAGACAAGTGGTGAAGTTTGTCTTTCTCAATTATAGGAATTTAGAATTATAGGAATTCATCACCCTTATACCCATCTCCTAGCTCCATTCAGGATCCCAAGCCAACTGCTGCTGACTTCTTTCCTGAATCAACCAAAAAAAAATTTTTTTGCACACAGTGGCCTATGTCCATTGCAGAGTGAATAACTTTTAGTTAGTAGAATGCCTCTACTATCAATATTTTAGTTAAATATTTAAATTCTATTTTTAGTTTATGACCAAAACCATCCTAGAATGCTTTATTTATCATTTATACCCACTGGCTAAAAAGTTTTAAAATAACAGGCATCATAGAAATGTACACAAAGATAAGGAGAGAACTTTCCTTGGTGGTATTTTTAAATCTTAAATGATTGCAGAGTTAAATACAAGTATACCTGCTCATATACAGACTTCCTTTATTACTGAGGTGAGGAAATATCAATTTAATATAGTAGAGGAATACATATAATTAAGTGTGCTTAATATCTAACTGTGTTCCGTTTGGTTTCCTTTCTAGCATCCAAAGTTTCATGGTGGTTTAACAATTTGTTTCATTGGTATATGAATGTGATAAATCAGCACACACACTTTGGAGTTAGACTCTCTGGGTCCCAATCTTGCCTTCCTGTCTTACCAGCTATGGGTCCTTGAGGAATAAATTCAACCTCTCTATGCCTCAATTTTCTTAATCTGTAAAATTGGAATAATAATAACACCTACCTCTTTAGAATATTATAAAGATTAAGTATTGTGTGTGTAAAGAATTTAGGGCACACAGTAAATGCTCAACAAATATTGCTATAACAATACCCAAAGGATACCTGTGAGCCTTTTCTTACACAAATACTCTTTTATTGCCCCCCGCACATGTATAAAGTATTGTTAATTAAGTGTATTTGTGAAAGCTTGGCTTACATAGAAGGTAGAAAGTCTCTGGGGAGTTTAGGTCATTTTATGTAGTATCTAGATTCATGAATTGTACAGGCAACTCCAATATCTGCATTCAAAAATGATTAACCTCTTTTAAAAAATACTCATACAATGCATTATATTTATCCAACTCAAAAAATTCTTTCTGAAATATGCTTCTATTTCCTTCTTAACATAATAATCTTTGCTTAGGAACTTTTCACTTATTTAATTTATACCATTTCATCAAACTATATTGATTTTGTTATTTTGTGTTGATTTTATATCAATTTGTGTATTTTGTATCAATTTGTATCAATCTACAGACCTGAGAAATATGCTATCTCATGAAACAGGGAAAACCAATTTACTCATTTGAATGTAGACCTATACTTTATATTGCCTATTCACTACTGCCTTTTAAAATTATATTCTATTTTTTAGTTTCTCCTATAATGCCTTTCATATCCAAATATTTATTGTTCAAATCAATCTAGTTTGGACATAGTACATTAGAGATATCGGATAACTGCATTGTTGACCTAAAAATATCCTAGGTTTAAACAAGTGTTATGAATTCACAACTCCTAAATTTGTTTCCAATGCCATCTGGGTTCTTTAATACCCACTTTCTTTCTATGTACAGAATCTTCCCAGTTTCAGAGATAACAGTCTCTATCTCCACAACTGCCAGCTATCCTCCACTAGCCATGTTGTTATTTATCTTCCCTGAACGTGCTCTTGAGAACATCAGTATCAATAAGCTTCATTCATTTATTAAGTTTACCAAACAATAGACATTCTATTCTATTGGAGAAAATTTATTAGCCTGTTATCATAAAGTACGATCCAATATAGTGTCCTTACTTTAAGTAATGGATATATCTGTACTTTAGGTAATAGCTGGAGTCTAGGGGGAAAAGTGATTTTTGAATGCAGTAGATAGAACTTGTTAGTCAAGAGGCTGTGGAGGGGGTTCCAGTTCTGGTCAAGACAGAGCAAGCACACTTACCCCCCACCTCTGTTTCTCTCCCTTGGAATTCAGTTAAAAGCCCTGGACAGAATGCATGTAGCAGTTTATGAGGACGCTACAAGGTAAATGAAATTTTAGCAGACAGATTGGGGTAGTAAACCAGAATTCAGAGTACTATTGAATCCGTGCTGAGTTTCCTTTTTTTTTTCCTTTCTGGAATCTCTTGGCCTAGACTCAAAAGGCAATTCAGAGACTAGAATTATACAACAAGGAAGAGAGAAAGAACTACAAGATAAATTCTTTGTTTCTGGAACAAAGAGCAGGAAAAAGGACTTTTGCGGGTCAGAAGAGTGGACAAATCTCTCAGATTTGTTGTTGTTGTTATTGTTTTCGTTCTCTCTCACCCAATCCCAGGCAACCATGAGGCAGCAGGGGTTGACAGTGGCAGCAACAGTTGGACAGACACCTAAAATTCCAACCAGAGGAGCTTTGGTCCTAAGACCATGGCAGGGAATTCCCATTGCATATTTTTTTTCTCTCTTAATACTCTCACCAATTAGCCTTGGAAGCAGGTGCAATATCATGGGAAAAGCATAGAAAATATGCAACAATGTGGGGAAACTAAAGCCCTGGCTTTTTAGCCAGAGGACCAGGCAAAGGGGATTTGGAGAAGATTGTGGAGAGAAAGGAGCTCGAGAGAATGAACCTATAAAGTTCTCTATAAATTTTTTGGCTCAATCTCAAGCAGTGTATGAATGTATCCAGCCCTAATGAACTGCAGGGTAAACATTACCCAGGTCTCAAACTGGACACTGGGCGGCACGTTCACAGGAAAGATCTGAAGAGCACTGCAAAGACACTGAAACTGAACTGACATTGGAACCACAGGCAACAGAAGGCGGGTAGGAACTTGCCTCCTGGACCTAACCTGGACCTAATAGTCAAAATTTCCCGAACTAATCAAAAATTAGTCAGGAACCAGAAAATACGAGGAACCAGAAAAATATTAATATCTCACAATATACCAACCCCAAGATGACACAAAATTGGAGTTAACAGATCAAGATTTTAAAGCAGGTATTATAGCCATGTCCCAAGAAGTAAAAGCAAATATAAAAAAAAAAAAAAATGGAAAAAATTTTAAAAACCAGTACAGAAAGAGAAGATACCAATAAGAAATAAATGAAAATTTTAGAATTGAAAATGTAATAACCAAAATAAAATACTCACTCAATTAGCTTAATAGCAAAATGAAGGATGACAGATGAAGGATTCAGTGAACGTAAAGAGAGATTATTAGAAATTATCCAATCTGTACAAAAGAGTGGCATTTTTCACCAGCAGATATGCTCTTTAAAAAAAATGCCAAAGGAATTTATACAGATGGTAGGAAAATGGTATTAGAGAGAATCTTGGAATAACAGAAATGAAGGAACAGCAATAGGAAAAGTAAATATATGTTTAATGTAATAGATTATTCTTCTTAAGATCTTTAAAACATATATGCTTGTTCGATTAAAAGTTTCAACATCATCTTATGGGGTTTTCTTTTTTTTTTTTTGAGACAGAGTCTCACTCTGTTGCCTGGGCTAGAATGCTGTGGCATCAGCTTAGCTCACAGCAACCTCAAAGTCCTGGGCTCAAGCGATCCTCCTGCCTCAGCCTCCCAAGTAGCTGGGACTACAGGCACGTGCCACCATGCCGGGCTAATTTTTTTTTCTATATGTATATTTTAATTGTCCAGCTAATTTCTTTCTATTTTTAGTTTGTAGAGACGAGGTCTCGTTCTTGCTCAGGCTGGTCTCGAACTCCTGAGCTCAAACGATCCACCTGCCTTGGCCTCCCAGAGTGCTAGGATTACAGGCGTGAGCCACCGCGCCCGGCCTCTTATGGGGTTTTCAAAAAGGGGAGTGGGTATGCTCATAAGTTTTCTACATTCCAGTTGAAGTGGTAAACTATTCAAAATAGACTGAAAAGTTACACATTTGTATTTTAATTTCTAGATCAACCACTAAACATATAAACAATGAGATAGACAAAACTCTAATAGAGAAATTAAAATGGAAAACAGAACAAATTCAAATAACCCCAAAGAAGGCAGGAGAGGAAGACGGGGGTAAAGATAGAGGGAACAAGCAGGAAACAAGTAATCAGATGGTAGATCTAAATCCAAACAGATTAATAATTACATTAAATTTAAATAATATAAAGACATCAGTTAAAAGAAAGAGATTATCAAAGTGGATAAAAAATAAGACTCAACTCTATGTTGTCTATAAGAAACATACTTTAAATTAAAGACATAGGTAGGTTAGATGTAAAATAATAGAAAAAGATATACCATGAAAATGCCAATCAAAATGAAGCTGATGTGGCTATATCAATGTCAGACAGTCTTCAGAGCAAGAAAATTTTCCAGGGATAAAGAGAGCATTACATAATGACAAAAGAGTTGATTTATCAAGAAGACAGAACTATATAAAACGTGTATGTACCTAAGAATATAGCCATAAAATACATGAATCAAAAACTGATAGATCTGAAAGGAGAGATAGACAAATTCACACTTATAGTTGGAAACTTCAATACTCTTCCATGAGTAATTAATATAACAAGTAGACAGAAAATCAAGGGTACAGAAGAACTATTAATATATCAATAACCAACTGGATTTAATTGATATTTACAGAACACTCCACCCAACAGCAGCATAATATACATGCTCTTCAAGTGCAGACAGATACAGCAAAATAGACAATAAACCTTTTTTAATTTAAAATAATTGAAATCATATAGTGTGTATTCTCTGGCCATATGGAATTAAACTAGAAATAAATATCATTAAAAATAACTGGAAAATCTCCAAATACTTGGAAATTAAATAACAGTTCTAAAAAATCCAATAAGTCAAAGATGAAATCTGCAGAGAAATTAGAAAATATTTTGAAGTAAAGGAAAATACAACATCAAAATTTGTGAGATGCAGCTAAAGCAGTGCTCAGAAAGAAATGTATAGTATTAAATACTTATATGATATTATATGACATTATGTGACATAATATATGATATGATATTATAAGAGAAGGAAGCTCTCAAATCAACGATCTCAACTCCCAGGATTAGAACATGAAGAGAGCAAACTAAACAGAAGCATAGCAAAAGATTTGAGCACATATCAGTAGAATTGATAACAGAGAAACAATAGAGAAAAATCAATGACCAAAATCTGGTTCTTTGAAAAGATCAATAAAATTGACAAACTTCTAGCCACACTGACAAAAGGAAAAAGACTCAAATCATCAGTATCAGAAATGAAAGGAGGATATCATGACTGACTTTACAGACATTAAAAGGGTAATAAGGGAATACTACAAACAAATCTATGCACATATATTCAACAAAATAGATGAAATGTAACAATGCTTGACTGAGTTCCAAAACGCATTCAAGAAGACACTTATCTTAAACTGAATCATCCTATTATCTATTAAGGAAATAGAATTTATAGTTTAAAACCTTCCAAAAAAGAAAACTGCAGGCCCAGATTGTTTCACTGGCAAACTCTTCGAAAGAAGAATGTGATAACGCTAACTCTAAACAATGTCTCCCAAAAAACAGAAGAGGAAGGAACATTTTTTCAACTCATTTTAAGAGGACAGAATTACCTTAATACCAAAGTCAGACAACACCACAATAAAGTAAAACTACAGACTAATATCTTTTATGAACATAGATGCAAAAATCCTCACAAAATATTAGCAAATAAAATCTAGCAATATTTAAAAAGACTAAACATCATAACTAAGTGGGATTGATCCAAGGAATGCATGTCTGGTTCAATATTCAAATATCAATCAATGAAATATATTAACAGGTAAAAGAAAAACATCATACCCATTGATGCATACAAAGCATTTGACAAAAATTAATTCATTTATAATTTTAAAAACTCTTTAAATAAAACTTCCTTTAACTGATAAAAGGCATCTACAAAAACCTATAGCTAATATCATATTTAATGGTGAAAAACCAAATGTTTTTTTCCCAGTATTAGGAATGAGACAAGGATGTTCGCTTTCACCACTCCTATTTGACACTGTACTGGTAATCCTAGCCAGTGCAATAAAACAAACAAAAAAATAAGTAAGTAAGATACATACAGATTAGAAAGGAAGAAATAAAAGTGCCCAATTTGAAGACTATACAATTTTTTATAGAGAGCAAAGAAATCTACAAAATTGCCAAAATAATATGTAAGTTTAGGTTATAGAATATAAGGTTAGCACTCAAAAATCAAGTGTATATCTATTTACTAGGGAGGAACAATTGGAAACATAAATTAATGAAAGCAATACCATTTAAAATAGCTCCAAAAAAAGTTGAATACTTAGGAATAAATTAACAAACCACATGCAGAATCTGCATACTGAAAAATGCAAAATACTATTAGGTTATTAAATATGAAATGTCCAATTTCAAATCAAAAGTTTAGGTTATTGTATCTCAAACAAGGAGTACAATGAATCAAAGTATGCGCCTAAACTATCAACACAGTTTTGCCATCTTAATGGTAGCTGGTTTATGCCAACAGTGAAGAAGCCTAGAGAGCAAGTGGCAATGAAACTGTGAAAGGTGTTTTTCACAGCTTGTTGAGGATTGAACAAGCAAGAAGTGGTCCAAAGCCTGGAAGAAGTGGTAGTCAGTTGGTACAAGGTCTGGTGAATACGGTGGATGACAGAGAGTTTCCAAGTCCAGCCTCTGTAGTTTGAGCAGCATTGTTTGTGCGACATGTGGTCTAGTGTTGTCTTACAAGAGGATTGGCCTGTCTCTATTGATCAATCTTAGTTGCTTAATCACAAGCGTCCTCATCATTTTATCCAATTGGTTGCAGTAGACACCCACTATAATTGATTGACCAGGTTTCATGAAGCCATAGTAGATAATACCAGCTCTGGACCACCAAACAGACACCATTAGCTTTTTTTGATGAATATTCAGTTTTGGACTGTGTTTCGGCACTTCATCTTTATCCAGTCACAGTGCCAAATGCTTGTGATTGTCAAAAAGAATCCATTTTTCATCACACGGAACAGTACTGTGTAGAAATAGTTTGCCTTTATGTCATGACAGCAAAGAAAGGCAAGCCTCAAAACTATTTCTCTTCTGATGCCCATTTAATTCATGCAGAACCCATCTATCCAGCTTCTCTCCCTTGTCAATTTGTTTCAAATGGTCCGATATTGTTGGAATAGTAACATGAAACCTTGCTGCTAATTCACGCGTAGGTTGAGATGGATTTGTTTCCACTACAGCCTTTAGTTCATCATTATCCACCTTGGTCTCAGGTCACCCATGTGGTTCATTTTCAAGATTAAAACCACCTTAAATTAACAGAACTTCTCAAACCATCAACATACTGTAAGTTTATTAGCCACATTCTTCCTAAACACTTCATTGGTATTTCGAGCTGCCTGCACCTCATTGGTTCCACGACGGAACTTGTATTCGAAAATAAAACGAATTTTTAACTTATCCATGGTTTCACAAAAATTGCTCTAAAAAATTTTTTGAAAGATAATCACAAGCCAAAATGTGCATTTGAAAGACTGAGGATGTACCTTCACAATAAAAATAAAGCAAGAAGTGTACAAGTGAAATGTCAGAGATAGCAGACAACTGTCAAAACTTAAGGTACTTAAGGAATCAGATATTTCATACTTAATAACTTAAATAATAAAAGAAACTAAGGAAGACCTAAATAAGTGGAGAAGCATATTGTGTTCATGAATTGAAAGATTAAATATAGTTAAGGCATCAAGTCTCTCTAAATTGATTCATAGATTTCATGCAATTCTAATCAAAATCCCAGCAGGACATTTTGTAGATACTGACAAACCAATTTTTAAATTTAGAAAGAATGCAAAGTAACTAAAATAGCTAAACCAACTTTGAAAAAGAAGGACTCAGACTGCTTGGTGTTAAGATTTACTATAACGCTGCAGTAACCAAGAAATGTAACATTGGCAAAGAGTAGACACTTAGATTAACTGAACAGGAGAAAGAGTCTAGAAATAGACCTATACAAATATGGCCCATTGATTTTTATAAAGGTGCAAAGACAATTCAGTGGAGTAGGGATAATATTTTCAAAAGATGATATTAGAACAACTGGCCGTCTCTGGTAGGCAGAATTCTATTAATAAAATGACTCCCAACATTTCCTGCCCCTCCCCATCCTAGTATACATGCCTTGAATAATCCTTGAAACTGCAAATTTGACGGATTTTACTTCCATGCTTAGATTATAGTAATATGGCACAATTGACTTTGAAATAGAGAGATTATCTGGTGGGGCTGTCTTAATCACATGAACCTTTTCACAAAAAGAGAGTTTTCTCTGGCTAGTCTTTGAAGAGGAGTACATGGATTCAACAGTACTTGATGTACCATTGCTGTTTGAAGATAGAGAGGTGGCTACCTGGCAACGAATGTCAGAAGCCTCTAGGAATTGAGCGTGATCCCCAGCTGACAGCCAGCAAAGGAAAGAGAGCCATAGGCTTACAACCTCAAGGAAATAAATTCTGCCAACAACAAGAAAGACGGGTGGGGAACCGGCGGCCTCGAGGCCACATGTGGCTCTCCAGATCCCTGAGTGTGGCCCCTCAACCAAATCCAAACTTCACTTTATTAAAAGGATTTGCTCTGCAAAATTTGAATTCAGTCAAAAGGCCACACTCAAGGATCCAGAAGGCCACGTGTGGCCCCAATGCCACAGGTCCCCATCCCTCCCCCCAGAGTCTTCAGGCAAGAATTCAGCCCCAAGGATACCTTCATCTCAGCCTTGTGATAGTCACATCAGAAGACCCAGTCATACTGTGCCAGACATCAGTCCTACAGGACTCTGAGTTAATAAGTGTTGTCTATGCTGCTAAGGTTTGGTAGTTAGTTACAGAATAATAGAAACTTAATGCAATATCCATGGGCCAAAAAATGAACCTTGGCTTAAACCACAGAACTTATTAAAAAATTAATTCAAAATGGATCATAAATCAAAATTTAAAATGTAAAACTATAAAACTTCTTGAAGAAAACATAAGAGAAAATCTTTATGACCTTGAATTAGGCAAAGGGTTCTTAGATATAATACCAAGAGCATCAACCATAAAAGAAAAAAATGATAAATTAGACTTCATTAAGATGAAAATATTTTGCTTTGCAGAAGACCCTATTAAGAAGATGAAAATATAAGCTACAGATCAGGCACAGTGGCTACACATAAAATCCCAGCACACTGGGGGGCTGGAGTGGGAGGATCACTTGAGCCCAAGAATTTAAGACCAGCCTGGGCAACAAGAGACCTCGTTCCTACAAAAAAATTTTTTTTTGTTTTTGAGACAGAGTCTGGCTCTGTTGCCCTGGCTAGAGTGCCGTGGCGTCAGCCTAGCTCACAGCAACCTCAAACTCCTGGGCTCAAGAGATCCTTCTGCCTCAGCCTCCCGAGTAGCTGGGACTACAGGCATGCACCACCATGCCCAGCTAATCTTTTCTATATGTATTTTTAGTTGTCCAGATAATTTCTTTCTATTTTTAGTAGAGACGGGGTCTCACTCTTGCTCAGGCTGGTCTCGAACTCCTGACCTTGAGTGATCCACCTGCCTTGGCCTCCCAGAGAGCTAGGATTACAGGCGTGAGCCACCGCGCCCGGCCACTACAAAAAATTTTTTAAAAATTAGCCAGGCATGGTAGCATGTGCCTGTAGTCCAGGCTACTTGGGAGGCTGAGGCAGGAGGATCACTTGAGCCCAGGAGTTCAAGTCTGCAGTGAACTGTGATCGTGCCACTGCACTCCAGTCTGGGTGCCAGAGTCTGGGTGCCTGTCTCAAAACAAAAACAAAAACAAACACAAACAAATAAAAAAAACAAAAAGAAAATACAAGCTACAGACTTGGAGAAAAGACGTTGCTGGCAGGAATGCAAAATGATGCAGCCAATCTGTAAATCACTTTAGAAGTCTCTTATAAAGTTAAGCATACAATTATTATATAACCCAGTGTCTTAGTATATTGTACTGCTATAACAGAGTCCCTGAGACTTAGTAATTTATAAAAAACAGCAATTTATTTTCTCACAGTTCTGGTAGCTGGGAAGTCCAAGATCAAGGCTAACAGGTTCAAGCGTCTGGTGAGGGCTGCTCTCTGCTGCCAGGATGGCACTTTGATGATGCATCCTCTGGAGGGAATTAATACCATGTCCTCACATGACAGAAGACAAAAGGACAAAAGGGACAAACTCCCTATGTCAATCCTTTTTGTAAGGACAACTAATCCCCTTCACTTGCCAAGGTCCACTCCTTTCAGTACAGTGGCATTGGGGATTAAGCTTCAATATGAAATTTTGAGGGGACAAAAACATTCAAATCTTAGCACCTAGCGCTCTCTCTCGTAGGCATTTACCCTAGAGAATGGAATGGACATAATAGCATCATCTGTCTCTGAAGATTAAATGGGTGAAGATTAAATGGGAAAATACATGTTAAGTCCTTTGAGCAGTGCTCAGCCTTATAATATGATCCTATTTTAACTTATAGCTTTTATTAGAAATGTCAGTGAATATATATATATGAATATGAAATAGCATTTTCAGGATATTTTAGGATAATCATATAGATTTTTCTCTAATTTATTAACATGATGAAATATATTGATAGATGCCTTGATACTGAATTACCCTTACATTCTCAGGATAACTCTTTTTCTATAAAATTTTATGTCTATAATAATAACTGAGAAAGTTATTTTAACTTCTTAACTATTTTTAAGAAGAAAGTTCTATACATATGCATTAAATTGAATTTCTTGATTATGTTATTTAAGTTCTCTAGTCTTATAGTTTAGTCTTACAGTTGTCTTTTCCCTTTCACAGGGAGGGATCTGTCTTTATTGGGTTTAGGTATTATTAAGGCTATCTATATTTATAACATGGACTAAAGAATTACATTTTTTTCATGATCTGAAATAGCATAACGCAGAAATGATCTAGTCTTTAAAAGCTAGATAGAAGTCACTTGTAAAGCCCTCTGGTTCTTTGAGTCATTTTGAACAGTAGGTCTTTTATCACCTTTCCAGGGTCTCCTATGGTAATTGATGTGTTCAAATGTGAAATTGTTATTTGTAGCCCAAAATGGGCAAGTACTGGCTATTTCATATGATTCAATCTAATAGTAAAATGAATATCCACATACCCTTCACCTAGTTTTACCCATTGTTAATAATTGCCCATTTTGCTTCCTTACCTTTCTCTCAATATACATAATATGCATGTATATTAAATATGTTTATATGTGAATTTTTTTTGTCTATTGCTTTATTATTGCTGAACCATTTGAATGTGGGACATCATATGTGTCTTATCTAAATACTAAAGCATGCATCTCTAAAAATAAGGACATTCTTTTAGTTAACTAAGATACCATTATTTGTACCTAAAATATTTAAAAAATAATTAACAGTATTATCAGTACATCTTCAAATTTTTCCAGTTACTGCAGAAAACATCCTTTATGGACATTTTAAAATTCAGGATCCAATCGAGGTAATGTGTTGCATTTGATCTTTTCTCTTTAATCAGGTTTTCCTTTTTTTTTTTTCCATGACATCAATTTTTAGAAGAAACCAGGTCAGTTGTTTCATACACTATTTCATGTTCTAGACTTGCTTTTTTCCTCACAGCATCAATTAATAAATTCTTTGCCCTGCTATATTTCCTGTAAACTGAAAATTAGGTCAAAGCTTTGAATTCAGGTTGAACATTTTTGGCAAGAATATTAGCCAGTGATGTTGCCTGGTTAATAATGTGTATTTCATATCAGTAGGCACATGAGGTCAGGTTGTCCCACCGTTAGTGGTGCTAAGTTTGTTCATATGGTGACAGTGGGAACCGCTGTAAAGGTATATTTTTACCTTTGTAATTAGTTTTTATCTGTGAGCTGATGATTGAGCACAGTGTAAGTATACCCTTTCCAACAATTTTTACCCATTCTTTTTAGCACCCATTGATGATCATTTCCTGATTCAACTGTTACATTTGTGCTGATTCATCTTTTATTTCTACTTGACAGATAAGTTTTGAGAGAGAGAGAGAGTTTCTTAGTTGCCAAACAATTGCAATTTTTAATCACCTTTTTATTGATTTCCAATATATTGAACTATCAGAATATATAGCCTATAATAATTCTACTTTTTAAAATATAAGATTTTCTTTGTGACTGAGAACATGACTGATAGGGTATATATTCCACACATTTCCAACGAAATGTGTATTTGCTATTTTTAAGAAGAAAGTTCTATACATATGTATTAAATTGAGTTCCTTGATTATGTTATTTAAACACTCTATATCTTTATCTACATTTTTACTACAGATATCAGATCATGACATTAAATGAAACATTAAATTTTCCCACTGTAATTTTTTATAATCAAGAGCTTATATTTCTATAATATATTCTTAATCATATTATAACATATTAATAATATTATAAATATGTTTAGCTGTGGTATATTATGATAGTTAGGGAATCTTCAAATTTGCCTTTGCAATTGTCTGATATGTCTTACTCATCCCAAAAATAAAACTTAAAATGGCCATATCCTCTTTATATGTTCATGCCTCTCTGTTACCCTCCAGTCCTGATAATGTGGAATCCTACAATGAAGAGTGAGAGGAACATAGAAAAGTCATTTTTATAAGCACTAGGCAGTGGGGAGTTCCCCTCTCCATTTTATTTTGGTTATCAGCAGTGGGCTGGTATTCCTTGAAATAGATTCTAATGTTTTAGTCAACATAATTTAATTCCCTGGGATCCTTAACTTCTCTTCAAAAAATAAAGTCATTTTTAATATGTATAATCTTTACTTGCTAGTATATATTTTAAACCTTAATGAAACTGTTTAAGAAAAATTACTGTGTAAAATCCAAGGAGTTGCAATAAAACACCCATTTTGCATCTACCCTAAAGATCAATTGAACAGCCAAAATATGGGATTTTAACTGGAGTTTTAAAAATAAGTGCTGGATTCTACCACACAAAGTCCCTTTGAAGAAATTGCTTAAGACAGGGAATTGCCTATTAGAGGCAAAATATGCTTTAATGCAGATTTCACTGTGCTCAGTACAACTAGCTTTTTTGCAAAAACACTGGAGTAAGGTTTGGGAGAACATTAGCTCTTCTTTCCTTTTCCTTTTTTTTTTTTTTTAAACACTCTTTCCAGTGCTAGACTTGCAATATAAAGCGTAATTGGCCAGTAATGAAACTTCACCCGTGTTTGGAGATGATGAATCAAAAGCATCTCCAACAGTTTGCTTCTTGGTGGCAGTGGCTGCCTTTCTCTTATTTTCTACAGGATACAATTTGAACATCAGGGGCCACGTCATGTCCCCTCAGCCTCCTCTCTGTCTCTCTTCTCCTCAGGCACAGCACCCACACATGAGTCCCCACCAGACAAACCATCCTCTGTGTAGAAGGCTCCAGCTGCGGTGCCGGGAGTGGGTTTGGTGAGCCCGCTCTGATGGCCACCACAGCCTGCTCTGGGTTTCCTCACCTCTCCTCTGGCTGCGCTGCCCCTGCTGCTGCCTGTGTCTGTGTGGGTTCCAGTTTATTCTGATCTAGCCATCAAAATAATCCCACCCTTTTCTTTTTTTTAATTCACTGTCACCATGAGTCTATTTAGTTTTACATAGCACTCTTGTCGTTTCAATGGGATTCTTAAAGGAAAGGTGGAGGTGGTAACTGTATATGTTTGAAGCAGTATTCTTAATTCTATTTTTCATTAACCAATACCAGGCATTTGAGCAAATGTTTGGTTTTTATGAATATAAAATAATACATGCTTCTAAGCTAAAATTAGAAAACTAAAAAACTATTCCAGAAAATAAAATTCACCTGAAGTCCTTTCACACAAAGATAATTACTGCTAATGCTTTAGAACCATTTTCTAAAGTCTTTTTATAGCAATAAAATAGTGTTTTATAAAATTCAGATATTCTATTATATTTTTAACTTATTAATAAAAATATAGCATAATAGTTTTCTAATTTTATTAGCTATTCCTTGAAATTATGTTGCCAGGAACTCAATAACAAAATCATATGACTATACCCAAAGTATTCATTTAAATTGATATTAGAACATAAGAATAATTTTAGACTACTATACTTGATTATTCACAATATTATTTATAAATTGTACAAAAATTTTTGTATCTCTGATTACTTTCTTAGAATAAATTCCTAAAAATGGGATTAGGGAGTCAAAGGGTAGAATATCTTTTAAAGCTAAAAATTTATTTTGCCAAATTACTTTCCAGGAAGGTTGGGTTAATTTAAACACCAGCAATGTAATCTATTCTTTCCTTGGTGAATTTCCAATCTGCTTCTTATTAGTCCAGGATTATTGCATGTGTTTGAGGATGCCTAACAGTTTTCTAAAACTTTGTCCTGGTTCCAGGAGCTCATTTCCTCTGGATCAGCAGGAAGATGTTCCTTTTTCCTCATTTAGTAGAACATCTTGATAAGCTTTGTGCTAATTCTCCTGTCTTTGCTAGTATTTGAATACAGAGAAATCTTTCCAGACTCAGTATCTGCCAGCGGACAGGTGTTTGGATTGCCCCTGGCTCTCCTCAATGCCCATCTGGTTGTTTCATCGCATTCCTTTCTTGGAGCCATAGCTAGCAAGTTCAATTAGCAACATTTATAATCCAGGCTCCGGATCTAGCAAATGCTGATCTTTGAAGCTGTGCCCTATGTGCACCGGATGTTCTGCTGTCCTCACTGCACAGTTTTCAGGCCTCTGGCCACTGCAGCACACTCTACTCTTGTCATCTCCACCCTTGGCCACCACTTTACTGATGGGACACATCATCCCCCACCACCACCTTGCAAATGCCAATTTCCATCCCCCATACTTTCCTTTATTCATTCACATTTATTCAACAAGTATTTATTGAACATCTGCTCTATGCCACCCAATGAATGGAGCATAGAATAGAAGAAAGGATGAAAGTCCCTGCCTCTACATAGCTGACACTATAGCCTTAACTCCCACCTTCCACCCCTGCACTATGACTTTTTGCCATAGGTGTTTTGGTTGATACAAGCACAAGTTCTCCAAATTGGGGCAGATAGTCAGGCTATGAACAAAATGTGTTTCTGCTGACAGGCAAGAATGCTCTAGTCCATGAAGTGAAGTAGGAATAGGCCACTGTTTGCTTTTTTCAAAATAACCCTGTCGGCCTTAAGATTATTGAAAACTCTTAAGAGATTTTAACACTAGCTTGTCCGTTAGTTGGGGTTTTCAATAGTAATGGGGTTATTTGCCTCTTCTGGGCCTTGAAAAGGATTTTAGTAGGCAGTTAGCAGGGGCACCACTAGGGACTGCTAACTAGAAACCATTTCAAACAGAAGTCATGCAAGGCATTTGCAAACCACAACTTGCCCTATTTCATTTTTTCAAGGTCGACTTTGAGATAATGGTTTTCAGAGAGAGAATTATTCTGTTGGCAACAAAAGAAACACAAAACTATAGGAGTAAATGTATTTTGTAAAGCTAATGATGAAATAGTATAGTTTTGATGATGATGATGATGATGATTTTTTTTTACTTAATTGTTCTGCCTCCAATCCTCAATGCAAACATTTGGCTAGGACTTTTTTTTTTCAGTCACTGAGCCAAATCCTCAGTCTGTGTAACTCAGTAGGACACCAAGGTGAAATGGAAATCTGGCTTGTGCTTATGTCTTCATAATTAATTTCTCATTGGGTTGTGCAATGTGTCCTATAGCTTCCAATGCATGCTATAAAAATAAATAACAATATTATAATTTTAGTTTCCTCCAACTGCATTTGCAATAGATGGGGCTTGAGGGGATAAGGGGGTAGTTTCAAGTATCTGACGCACGTCACATGGAAAGGAGAAAGCAGATGTTGCTGATCACGGCATTTAACACGTGTCTCTGGGATTCGCTTGGTCACACCTATACCCCTCTTCCAAACATGTGGGAATGTGAGTCACACACATATGAGTACAGGCATGTGTGCATACCCCCCCAATGTCTCAACTATATTGAAATACTTTAATTTCCCCCAAACATACCACACTACCATCTCTATATAGGCTTCTGCCTCTACCAGGACAGCCTTCCCCCCATTTTTACCTGGACGGCTATTTCTCCTCCATGCCTCACACTGAGTCAGTCATCTCCGGTAAGAAGCTTTCACTCATCAGCAGTATCCTGCCCCAGCTAAGGTTTTTTCTGCTTTGTGCTCCCACCACCGTCCCCATGCTTCCCTTCCTGATAGATAACATGCCCCAGAAGTAATTCATGGCCACTTACTTCTCTGAATGACAGCTTTCCACCTTGGACTGTGGGACTCCTGAGGGTGAAGGGAAGGTCTGGATCTCTTCCCTCTGTCTCTCAGCTCTTAGCAAAGTACCTGGCATTCAGTAGGCATTTGAGTTCCTTGGGGGCTGCCCATCAATCATCCTGAAGTTCCCTAGCCCACTCACTCTCCCACTCTGCTAGACAACAAGTTCCCACCTTCTCTTCTCTCATCAAGCCCCCATCATCCCTTCTCCAGCCTTCTCTTTCAGCTGATGATCTTTCCAATTCATTAAGAGACTAGAAGCAGTCAGAAGATAACTTCCACAAGTTCCGCATCTAATCTTCCAACTTCCTTGCATCAGCACCCTTAAACTCCACCCTCCTTCGTATTACAATAGACAAACTGGCCTAATTGCAGTTAAAATCCACCCTTCTGTTTGTGACTTATTGGGAGACATTACTCCAACATTTGTCTCTCTTCTCTCTTATATCATTATTTTGTCCTTTTCACTGGATAATTTAAAAACCTGGTTTAATTGCTTTCAACTCAAAAAATAAAAATGAAAACCTTTCTTGCCCCCATATTCTCCTCCAGCTACAGCCCTAGCCCCATTCTCTGCTGTCCTTAACAGCAAAATCCCTCAAAAGATTTATTGACTCCCAGTGTCTACAAATCCTCTCCTCTCACTCTCTCTTGAACCTGCTCTGTTCAGGCAGTGGCCACATCATTCCACCAAATCTGTTCTTATTAGTCCTGACGCTTTCCTCAGTGTTGCTAAATCCAATGATCAAGCCTTGCTTTGCATATTTATTGGATTATCAACAATATTTAACACAATCTATCCTCTTTATTTGAAACACTGTTTTCACTTGGGTCCTAGGACACACTTCACCTACTTTTCCTGATACCCCCCTGGCTCCTTCTTGGCTGGTGTATAAGTCAGTTTTTGCTGCAGGAACAACTAGCCCTAATATCTCAATGGCTTGCCACCACGAAGGTATGTTCCTTGTTCAAGTTATACAGAGGCTTGGGATCAGCTGCAGGTCTGCTGGACTCTGCTGGGTCCATCTGAGCTCAGCTCAGCCTGACTCCATTTGAGGCTCTGTGCCATCTGTTTTCTAACATTCTGAGACCCAGGCAAAAGGAGCAGCCTCGCCTGGAGGATGCTGTTCTCTCATGGAAGAGGAGAGGAGAAAAAGGGCAAAACTCCCAAGTCTGTAAAAGCCTCTGCCTGGACATGGTGTGTATCATGAATACTCACATTCCATTGGCCAAAGTAAATCTGTGAATCCCATCTCCTATGTGAAAGGGGTAACAAGTTGCTCACCCTCATCTTAAGCCCATGAGATGGGGCTTCAGTGAGACCATTGACAAGTTAGATGCATGTCCTCAGAGGACTGGGGGTGCCAGTGGTGGACCAGCTGCCTGACTCGTATCTGAGAAATCTAAGGAGTCAGAAGCCGGCTGAAGCAGTCTACACCAGCAAAGTGAGAGCTGCAGTTTGAAAAGCTGCATCCCCACCAAGAATGTATCTAAAGAATGTGTTTTCTGTTGATTAATGTGTGTGGTGTAATGGAGAGAGCCTGCCCTAGAATGTCACATGGAGGGGCAAGGGGAACACAGCAGGAGAAAGGCAGGGCTATACAGTCGGATGTTCAGGGGCCAAGAGAGGGGTGAATGGAATGCACAATCCACATCAGGGAACTGGAGGTTAGAGATCCCGGGGGTAGATGGCCTCTGAAGAGCGCTCATAAATGCCCACACGAGCCAGCTTCCAACATCCACCATAGCCACAGGGAAATGCACCACGCTCATGCCTCAAATGAAACTTTTCCTGCCCCCTCACCTCTTCTCCTTTCTCTGTCCCCAACCTTGTAAAGGCCAAGCTAGCAAGTAGGAGGGGTCGGGAGGAGCAGGAGGGTAAGAAGGCCACCCCTGGGGGCAGGCCTGAGCTGGTGGGGGGGACTCACTTTGAATGAAACTCAGGTGTTGTTAGTATTACATGAGACTGAAAATAGTTATTACTGAACTGAGACTATTTCTGTGATTAGAAGTGACCAGAGGACTTTAAAAAAAACCAACAGTAATAAAAAGTCACAGGACTTAGCTTCTGAGTCTGAAGAAGAAGGTAGGGGTGTACATATGTTGGGGGAGAGGGAGGCATGACGCAGCTGTTTTCTTTTGCATTCCGTGAGCCGAATTTGTTCCAAGCGGCCTAGGCTCCTGTGCCGTTACCTGGGCTTGTTGCATCCACCTGGGCTTCTTGGTACTAACAGGTTGCATCACAGCTCTGTGGAAACTTAGCAACTTCATTGCCATCTTTGACCATAGAATATGGGAGGCTAGAACCTTAGTTTACAATCGGCTGGCCTCACATTTGACCCTGTTTACGTAAAGGAAATCTAGGCATCTGGCCAATTCAGACCAAAAGAATTTTGTGGCTGGGGTGTTGATCTTCATTTCCTTTTTCATTTATAAACGCAGTGGGAGCTGATTCCAAAGTGTCTTTAGGAAGTCAGTAAAAACATTTAGGCGTCACCACTACTGTTTTATGAAATTTCATCTATTGTTTTGACCTTGCCTGTGCTTATATACGGAAATAAAAACCTTGGTGTGGCGGGCGGGGGGGAGACAAGGAGTGATAAGTTATTACACCACCCACTTCAAGTCAGGAAACTCCAGGCCAACAGTCAATTTCCTACTTTATTAAGCCAAGGAATGCAATCAAGTGTGTGACTAAGGGAACATGACTCAGGATAAGAATTGGGTCTATGGGATTCATTTCCTGGCCAAGAAAACTACAATTCAATGACTACTAGAGTTAAGTGGAAAATACATACTTTTGCCTTCGTTAGAGCTGTTGTTACTTTTAAAGATTGTTGAGAACATAAGATCAAACTTAAACATGACAGCATGAATTCTAGTTATTGGAAATTAAGAGAACCATTGGGAATATTTGCTTCCAGTCCCAGTTCTGGCCACGCTTCGTGTCTGACCTTGGACATCACACCTCTGTCCTCACGCTTGAAAGAGAGACTATTGCTCATTAACACTCAATACCAAGAAAATAAAAAAATGTTCATTTAGACACAGGGTTGAATAATATGATCCCTCACCTGTGGATTTATTTGTTTATCTAGTTCTTCGTTTTTTAAAACGGTACCCCTCACAGAAGCACCTCAAGGTACAAGCAGCACATTAAAACAGTAATTAAAATAGATAAAATATTACAAAGCAGCAATTAAAGGAGCAGCAAATGAGGTTACGTCGTAAAACACTATTATGTTGAAAACCTTAAAAAAAAAACCTGTTCACCTCATCAGTATAGCAGGGACTTGTGTGCAAGGAGTACAAAGGCCTTTGTTGTGGCTTTGAGAAATCTTAAGTGGAAAATGTGATGATACAAAAGATTTTAAACCTTGCCTCTCAAATGTAATTTTTCACACCCCACCCTCTGCCCTACCCTGTTCACCTCTAGGGGTGGCTTGTTTTATACTATACCTTAATGTACCTCTCTAGCCAGAAAAGCTAAAAGCCTCTTTCTTTCCCAGAGGCTGTAAATGGAGTCCTTATGATACTTTACATGGCTTAAATATCAGTTGGTCATGCTTAAGTACTAGAAACAATCAAAGGACCATAACCTCAGACAACATTCTTCTAACTAAGTAGGGAAAATCCTTGTTATTCATCCCCAGCTCCCACCCCACTGGGCCCCACAGACGGGCACAGTTTCTGTGCACAACATCATGACCCATCCCGTCCTGTCGCAGGCCTAAGCAAGCCTCTGGCAGTCTCTATTTGCCCCTACCAATTCCATTTCACTTTCTAGTGTTCATAAAGCCTGCTGGTAACATATGGGTTTAAAGTGAGAATTTGCATAGGTAGCAAGGAATTTACAAAAGCCAGTAACGCTGTAATTGTCTGGTTTTTAAGCGTGTGAGAGTTTGGTGAGCGTTCTGAACTAGAGAGCTGAAAATGTATTCTCTGTTTATTGATATGAGAGCGTATCTCTACCAAGATACTGCTCTGTAACAATTTATTGAGTCCTTTCAGAAGCTGTTCTATAGGCAGCCCATCGTGTTTGTATAACACTGTCACTCCATGTCCATTTTGCTCTACGCTGACCTTACAGGGTGGAGCCCCACCGTGCAGCACCTGTCTCTGCAGCCCCTCGAGCTGCAGCAAGGCCAGACCAGGCAGGGCGCTCAACACTCCCAGCACTGCCCCCCCAGGGCCTTTGCACCTATTGCTCTTCCTGCCTAAAATGACCTTTCCCTTCTGGCTAATAAACTTTTTCCATCCCAACTAGTTTCATAGGGAGTTAAACATTCCCTTCTCTGTGCCTTGTCCAGATTACTCCTTAATGTAATTATCTATTTACTGTTTGACTCCATTAGCCTGTGGACTTGTAAAGTGGGGATTGTGCTCCATTTGTTTTGGGGGCCCCAAAAAAGGGTCTGGGAGTGCCATGCAGTTGATTTTAGGGGCTAAAGAGCATTGGCCCTGGATTTAGAATTAGATTGGGATCCTAGTTCCACTGCTTTCCAGCTGAGTGAACCTCAATTACCTCATCTATAAAATGGGGATAACATACTACTTCCCTCAGGTATTCACTCATTTATTCATTTATTCAACAAATACTTATCAACTGCCTACTACAGTTAGGTGTTTCTTTAGGCTTTAGGGATATAGCAGAGAGGAGAACAGACTAAGATCCCATTTTCCTAGCGCTTATATTGTAGTGAGAGTGACAGATAGGAAACAAATAATTATCTGTGATCTTATATAGTAAGGATCTTAGTTAAGTGCTAGAATAAAAAGTAAAGGAGGGTAAGGTGACAGCACGAAGGGGTCTCTATTTTAGGAAGGAAAAACTTTTGCGGAAAGTGACTTTGAGACCTGAGTAGAGTAGGTGTCTCAGTGAAGAAAGTTTCAAGCAGAGGGAATAGCAAGCAAAAATGTCTTCAAGGAACGCAAGAAAGTGTGAAAGAGTAGAGTGAGAAGGACTCGGGGCTGTAGGAGATAGGCAGGGGCTTGATTATGCAGGAGCTTGTTAGGCAGGGCAAGGGGTTGGATTTATCCTCATGGCCTCTGAAGAGCGCTCATAAATGCCCACAC
>NW_012148263.1:1967330-1991816 GCF_000956105.1 Propithecus coquereli | reverse complement strand
GGTGGGGGGATGAATGTGTGGATGGATGGTTAGTGGACAGATGGATGAATGCGTAAATGATCTGCCACCTAGAACATATTCTAAAGAACATTTCACATACAGCCAAATTGAGAGCACAGGGCTAAGGTGGGGAACTCTGAGAGAAGGGCCCACAGGGAGGCTGGCACAGAAAAGACAAAAACCACAGCCTATCCAGGGCACAAAATAATCACTTCAAATAACTCTGCATTGAAATATGACAACGTTTTCTTCTGAAAAAAGAAAGTATACATATCGATTCACATGAAATTAGCAATCACAGTCTTGGGTTGTCCTAAATGCCTGAGGGATGCACACATGTACCTGCCAAGATGCCTTGGACTAACCCTTGGGTTCCTTGTGAAAGTAGAGAGACCAGTGGCCAATAAGAAAGTGACTATAAATGTATGCTGAAGTATCTGACACAGTAGGAATATCAGTTTGGTGCTAAAAGTGTTCGTGTGAGGTTTTCTGTGAGAACCCCACCTTATTCAAAAGTACACTTCCACCCTCCCTGGCATAGCTCCACACCCTTTTTCACATGGCCTGAAACACCCTTTAAAGCTCCAAAGAGTACCTGTTTAAAGAGATGTTCTACCACAAAGCAGAGGAAGGGACTGGGAAAGGAATGGAGAGGAGTCCTGGCTCATCTGGTTTACTCATGAATACTGATGAGATTATCAGTTACTGTTTGCCACTTGAGCAAACAAAAAGTAACGCCCTGAGAAAATGAGACTTAGGATGGGTGAGTTTTGATGAACAAGAGGGGGGATAGAAAAGTTATAAAGATAAAGGAATACACTGGATAAACAAGAATATATACACAGTAAGATCCTGGAGAAGGGTGAGCCTGTCTGAATTGGGTATAGCACAAAAATGAACAAACTTCCTGGCGTCAGAAAATGGAACTGGCCTCAAGTCATTAAATAGAATTCTTAAGAACAGCATCTTTAAATCTATAGTTCTAGACCAAGCTCTGTAGAATAACAACCCCCAAAGTTATTTGAAAGCCTCTTTTATGTGAACATACTTAAACAGCTTCAGTTGTACCAACAAGGCTCCTTTGGGGGGTGCCCTGTTCAAGTGGTTTTCTGCCACGAAGCTATTATCATTCTGGAATTTCACATCAAAGGGAGTGCCATTATGTTCAGTAAAGACTACATTGGGAAGCAAAAGTTTCCTGAGGCCCTTGGCTAACTCCTGCAGGTTCCTACAGCTCATTTCATATGTAACTTCATTTACCCAATGGGGTGTGTCCCCCCACTCTGCCAATGCTAAACAAAAGCGAACCCTCATAGAATTCAAGCAGCATTCACATAGTGGCAATTAAATATATTATTAGAATGCCTTATAGGACTTTTTGATTTCCTGCAGGAAACATTATGAAATTGCTGTGTTTTCAGTGCTTGTAAAATCCTTAGGTGGGTCTCCCCTGCAGAAGAAAGTGGCAAACAAAAGTCAAGTACATCTCAGCTACCATCAGCATGTGTTCCTCGTGTTTTCTGCACCATTCACTGCATCCTAACTGTCCCTTTCTTGCTGCACGCCACAGTTCGAATGTGGCTTAAGTGAGCATGAAGACAATGCAACATGTGTGGGCTAATTCTGCTGCTCTGGAAAACCCACAATGTCAGGGGCAGACTGAATTTGGCACCAGGACAGCCTCTGAACTACTAAAGCCATAGAGCTGCTGTGGGCTTAATTTTAAAGCCCAAAGGTTGGTGCCAGAGCTTTAGAAGAGCCAGCTCCACCCCTAGCATGACCGGCTTCTGCTTTGTCCTCGTGGCTACAGATGCCCCCGAACCACCTCCTCCCCACCTACCAGAACCCTTAACAGACTACTCTAGCCTCATCCTCTCAGACCCCAGGTCCTGTGTTCTCTGCCTCTGCCTCTCTTTTCATTCAGCTGGTGTTTATCAGTTGCTCTGGAGAATGAGGGGAGTAGGGGATACATAGAAGCATGATGTGCTCCAAGGAGTCACGTGATCCTGACTAGGGGGACATGTCACGCCTGTGTGAAAGCTCTGTGACCCCACAAGCCAGCTGTAACAGGTAACCCACAGCGAGGTGCCACCAGGCCTTTGCTCCCAAAGCCCCCAGGGCTCAGGATGCTCTTCTTGTCCCACTTCTTCTTCTTATCCCACCTTCTACTGGTGCTCAGTGTGACGACTCCCCCTCCATGAGCCTTTCCTAATCCCACTGACAACTGAGCCTCTGCTCCTATGTCCCATGGGCTCTGAAATGCAGTGAGATGAGCCAGGGACGGCACATGCTGATGGCTAAGAGGATGGGTTCAGAGGCCTAACTACCAGGGTCTTCTCCTTCTTTGCTGTGTGACTTGAGACAGGTTACTTCACCTTGCTGTGCCTCTTCCTCCATCATCTTCAAAGTAAGGGCAATAGCACGTGCTGCACATGGTCATGGTAGAGGATTCGCCGAGCCAACCCAAGAATGGTGCCTTGCATATGATAAGTGCCTTAATTGTTACGTATTATCATGACTGTCTCTCTTGGTAGGCTGTGTGATTCTCCAGGGTACAGACATTTATCTTTATATCCCCCTCACCTGCAGCTGGGCATAGCACAGAGTAGACAAGCACCCAAGTTTACTGCTGAACAAATTAAAGAAATGAATAAATGTTCAAATCAACAAATGAATGGGTCATAGTAAGGGCAGAGAAAGCAGCATTTTATTGTAGCAAAAGCCCTGAGCTCTCAGACCCAGAAAGCCTAAGTTCAGCCGTAGCCTTCGTCAGTCAGATGAGATTCTGCGTCCTCTCAGGCAGTGACCTTCCTGGAGTTGGCGGGGTGTGGCTCTGGAGGCAGCATAAAGGTCTGAGGTCTCCTGGGCCAGCCACTGGTGACTGGGGTCCACTTCCTGCTCAAGAACCAGGTGGCTTAAGCAACCCTCAACCTTGTTTTCCTAGCAGCTGAAGCAGGTGCTGGATGGACCAGAGGGCCCCAAACCCTGCAGATCATTCCAGGCTGAGAGCTTTGCAAAATAAAACGTTTTGACTCCGCCCTGGGAGACTCTGATCCCACTGTCTAGGGTGGGACCAGAGATCTGTATTTTTACAAAGTTCCCTGGGTGATTGTGAACCTCAGACACAGATTTGGAAATGACCGAACTAGATTTCTCAAGCTGGAAGTCAGAGAGGGCTCTCCACACATCTGTCTTCCAGCTCCCACCACGCCGAATATGCACGCGCATGCACACGCAGACAGACACAGAGACACAGACACGCACGCACGCATGCCAGGGCGGTGCTCGGTGGAGCCTGTCTCCACACTGTTCCTTAAACACAGAACTTCAGGCACTGCCAGCTCCCACGCAAGCCTCTGCTGCCCGGCGAGGGGAGTGAAGAGCCGAGGCAGCCGTTCTGAGGAGCACGGGCCCCGCCCCAGCACACACGACAGGCCATAGGATGAATGGCCACCCGCGATTGATCCGTGCTAGTTGTAAACTGTTATGGACCTGGTTAATTGTTTCCCCTGTATAAGCACATTTTGCTTCATCCATTTGTCAAGCTGAAAGAAGCTTGTTTTATAAAAGGGGATTTAATTAAATGTTTTGTCCCAGCCTGGCCTTTCCTTTCCGCATCTGCATTATGTTTGTGTCATATTTTCCCTGGAGGACAGGAAAACAATTTAGTAAAAATGAAGGATCCATTGATTTACTATTGAAAAAGGAAATGCCAAGCTAACAACTCCCCTCTATAATTTTCTAGTGACCATAAGAGAGAGCCCAGCCATTTAACTTAAAGCCAGTGTGTTTCCTGGTGCTCCTGGCTCTTTATATCTTTCTGTACTATGCATGCTGTTATGTTTATAGCCTTGCTCTTGATTGAAATTATTTCGTGAACACTCTTAAGAGCTGTTTTTCTTCCCTGAACAGAATAGATGTTTCTGGTAAGTAAGGTCCTTTAATTGTTCCTACTGCAAGTTTAGCAAGCAGGGGTGGGGAATCATTCTTTCCCCAAGACCCTAACAGTGGGATCATAACATGTCTCCCATCATTTAACCGTAGAGCTCCCCTGCGTATAGAATTTAACTTGACCTACTTTCCTGCCTGTCGAGTGGCCTCTGGCCTCAAATGTTCTTCTAGTAGATATCAGCTTTTTTCTGGGCTAAAGTCTTAGATCTTTAGTGCAGTGCAGTGCCCCTGTGCCTGAAAGGAAGCAGGATGCATCAATAGTCTGAGGGAGCTGGATGTGAAGGGCCCTTGCTGGGCGTCCCCTTTCCCCGGCCACCCTGTGTCCACTGATTACTGTCATGGAACCTGAGCCTGTCCGGCCACGCGCCAGGGGTGGTTCTGGATGCAACCTTTGTTCTGAGGGGAGGGGGCTTGCCAGTGAATAGAGGAAGGAAAATGGGACTAAGAATCTGGAAAACATAATTTGCCACAGCAGCGCTGTGTCTTTGGGCACACTGTGTCACCTCTGGGGGTTTCAGTGTCCCTTCCAGTGCCAAAAGTCTGTGCTTCATTCATTCAAAGTTCATTGAGCACCTGCTATGTGGACCCGCAGTGGCTGGGACAATGTGTGGACCTGAGGTGGACCTAGTCCTGCCCACGTGGAGCTCCAGGTCTAACGGGGGAAGCAGGCTGAATCGACTCTTCACAGAAGCAAACACGAGATGATAATACTCTAATAAGAGCTTCACATGAATGGTGCACAACGGTATGAGACATAGCAGGGAAATCTAGCTCGACCGTCAGTTATGCGTAATCCAGGGAGGGAGGGCAGACCTTGAGAAGGAAGTGACTTTGGAGTGGACACATTCCAAAGATAAGTAGGAGTTAACTAGGAGGAGGAGGGCCTCAGGCAGACCCCGCCCAGACAGAGGGCTGTGCTAACAAAGACCCCTGCTGAGGACGTTCATTTCCCTGTGATGAGCGTTGGTCTTGTCTCTTGTGGGTCCGTTAGGAAATACACCAGCTCACCTCTAGATCAGAGCGGGCCAGCCAGAGTGCATTTACACCTAATTAGCCACAAATTACAGTCCATGAAGAGAAAATGTTTTGCTGTATTATACCAAGGACCAGGGAAGCCATAGGTTCGATGTTTCCTCTTCTGTCTGTACCAGGAAGGAAGCATGGGAGAGGACTCTGCCTCTGCTCTGGTCTCACAAATCATCTGACCAAACTGGAAGGGGCTCATTGGAACAGAACAGTAACTCACCTATCAGTTCCTGATGGACTAAACAAGATCTGGCTGAGGCTGTTTTGCAATTATAGCACTTTCCAGCTGAAGGCCTCAAAATGTTTTGTAAGCGGTGATGGGCAACAGGGCCTCCTGCTAATGCTGAGTGCCTCATAATAAATTCTCACAGGCTCAGTAGTCTGCTGGGGTTGGAGAGGGGGCTCACCTGGGAAGAGGGCCACGTGCTGACCCTGCCAGCAATAGGATGGGCTCCCTGCCCACTGCCTAGTACTCGCACCACCAGGCCCCGTGGGAGTCTTGTGCAAGCTGGAACCCACTTCTCCTCGTGCCGGTGGGACTCCTGGCCCTGGCGTCTGAACAGGTACTGCGAGGGACGATGGACAGGAACTTAGAGCAAGAGAAGGGCAGAGAGAGACCAAGGGAAAACAGGGGAGGTCTGTGAGAGGGGTGAGGAAGGGTGAGGAGAAATGCGGATTAGGCCTAGGGGTCTGGTTAGTTAAAGAGATATAAAAAGCTGGTGCAATCATCTTAAAAGATTGTTGTTAGTGTCTGTGATTTCCCTTTCTGCACAGTTTCCCGTGGTATTATCTTAGGTCCCAGTCTATACCTGCAGGGAGCTGAGCAATTCTGTTTTGTGTGTAATTGTGTTAGCCCTCCAGGTGTGTCAGTGGATTGACTGAGCCTGACACCATTGGAGGGTACTCACGTGCCATTTCGGACTGAGCGACACTCAAGCTAGGGGTCTCGGGGAGAGATCTCAGTGGGGCTTCCTGTCACCCCTCAAATCCTGTCACTACACTGACTGCTCCTGAAACCCAAGCTGGCTTATACTCCTCTCTTTCCAAAGTCCATATCTCCTGAAAAGCTTGGTTTCATTGATTCATCTCTTCAGGATAATTTATTGAAAGTCTAATGTTTCGGGTAATGTGTTAGACTCAAGGTGAAGATGTTTTCACTTGCTCTGACTTTTCAGCATTTCCCAGATTTTCTGTAAGGAGTCTGTAATTTTTTGATAGTACAGTTTTCTATACAATTATATCTGAAAATGAAAATATATAAGCTACATATTTTTAAAAGTATTAGGAAAATAAACTGTTATTACTTTTTTAAAATGTTACTTGAAACTTCTCCTTTAAAACTTTGACTTTGTTACATTTTTCACCAAGAAAACACGAAGCTATTGTACTCAAACTATCTACCAATGCCTTTCCTCCAAATCAGAATCGAGTGCATTGAGTTTATCATGGAAAAAAGAAAACTTTAAAAATCAAAGACAAACCAGTCATCAGTTCTGTCCTCAAGACGCTTACAATATAGTCATGTAGGAGAGAGAACGCATCCAAAAACATAGCTTTTCGTAATATAAAATACTGTAAATTTTATAAAATATTTTAAGACAAGATCGAGAGGGTAAATATTTTTAAAGAGACCTTGATGAGGTCCAAGCAAAGCTAGCAGATGGCATTTACCCCAGCTGACGGATGGGAAAGCTTGATGATCAGGGGCACAGATGCCCTGTCTGAGAGGAAACAGGGCCAGGGCTGCCGACAGGGCAGTTTGTGTGACGGGGAGGGGTTGGCATGAGCGGTGGAGGAGCAGTCGGAAGGAGCTGGTGGGATGGCCCACAGGAGCTTGGTTCAGGTGAGGTACAGGAGGCATAAAGAGACGGAGGTGAGGCTCTGAGAGCTGAGTGTAGGGAGGTCATGGAGGACTCTGGGGACCAGGCTGGGGGATTTGATTCTGCAGTCAGGGCCACTGAGGTGACAGGAACCATACCTGAGTCAAACTGATCCCGCAGCGGAGGGCTGCATGGATGAGGGTGGGGAGAGATGGAAACGAATGGGACTGAATCCAGGTGAGATAAGATGCACGCTGACCCAGGGGAGTAGCCATGGGATAGGAGAGGTGGGCACAGGAGGTGTTTCAGAGGCAGAATCAGCAGATTCTGGAAACATTAGGAGTGGAGAGGATTTTCCTTTCAACTCATGGCCTCAGATTGGATGGGGCCGGCATGAAGAGGCTGAGGTGGTTAGTATTAATAGCTGCAGTAGAACACAGGAAAGGAAAATTATAGCACAACACAGAAGCTGGAAAGGAAAATTACAGGATGTTCTTCCATGAGGACTTCTTCAGCTCAGAGGAACTGCAGGAGATGCCAGCATAATGAAATTTAAACAGAGGATTTCCAAATAAACAAAGAAAGATAACCTGTGAGGCTTTTCTTTTTCCTTTCTGCCTCTTTCTTTTTTTTTTTAAGTTATCTGTCACTAAATACCTGTGAAGCAGTCATATTATGAAGGAAACCAAAGAAGCAATCCAACACCTAGCCCCGGCCCTCACATGACTTTCAGTATATTTGTAGAGACAGAACTGTATGTCAACATAGCATCATATACTGTAGCTCATATTAATAATAAAAGCCACCTTGAGAAAGGTGCTTGGACTTGAAGTGAGCTTGAAACATTGCTTAAATTAAGGGAAATTAAGTATGTGGGGGGTATCATCGCATGGTGCTACTACGAGCCATATACTTTGCTTTTCACCTTATTATTGTGCCCATCTTAAAGATAAGAAACTGAGGCTCAGAGAGATGAAGTTACTTATTCAAAGTTAGTCATTCCACAAGTGGCAGAGCCAGGAGAGCCTGACCCAAATCCCAGCTACAGCACATAGCCCCGTAGTGAGGCAGGCAAGAAGTGGGACTGCATCCTCCGTGAAAACCTGCCGCGCAAAGGTACGGAAACAGGTCATTTACACTTCAAAACCGTCAACAATCTAAAGGTCTGATATGTACCTGCCGACTTATTTTACTTTCCAGCTGGTTTTAACAAAATTTCCTGAGACTCCCGTTGCTGTCAAGAATTTGCATAGTTCCTCAAGATTTGAAACAGGGTAGGACAAGATCGAAACACACGAGTAAATAGAATATAAATTCACTGCTTTTGGGAATGTGTTTCAAAGTCAAACAAGTTTATACCCTGTGCCTGCCTCCTGGAGCTTAAAGGGTTAAGAGACACCCAACCTTTTATAATATCAGCAAATCTTGATTAATCTGGCAAATGCTATAAATCAAGGGGCAATGTGAAATTGAACACTAAATGTATCGGACGTTATTATAAAAAGAGAAATTGGATAATTTCTACTCATTTCTATCTGAAAATGAAAAACTGCCAGGGTAATGAATCTCCTTCATCTGCTGAAATGCTTATCGGTTATAAAGTACTTTTCCATCAAAGAGATAAGCAGAGTCAAAACACACAATAAAAATTATTCATCACAATATTGTTGAATAAAAATGAATTTCCAAGCTGTTTGTGGGACAATACCCCACTCCTCTCCCTTGCCAAAAGACCAAACAATGAATCTTTAAAAAAAAAAAAAGCCACAGAGTCAAAGTTAAGAGGTGCTCTTGTTTCCCTGGCACACTTGAGTAAAACGAAAAAATCTTTTCAACTGTTACATAAACTGTCCACCCTTCCAAAAGCATCAAGAGCAAACTTATCAAGATTGATTTCTATGATCAGGTGCGGTTAGACTTGCATAAAAAGGTGGGTTTGCCCAAAAGTTATCTCTAAATAACCTTTCACTGTTAAGGTTAACCTTTCTTTCATTGTTACATTTAAAGAAAGGAAAATTACCACCAGGGCTGCTTGGTGCTGTTGGCGTATCAGAGTATGTCTTGAGGCCAAAGGTGAGAAGTGCCTTCAGGTGGGGTTAAACATGGGCAAGGTCAGCCAGGCGGCACCATTCTAGGGGGAGGAGAGCCCTGCAGATGCTGATTCCAGCGCAGCCTCCTTGGTATAACAATGTCTTTCTTTGTAAAGTTCTCTAAAACCTGGAACCATCTGGTTTCCCTTTTCTATGTGAATCAGGAATGTGATTGGAATTAAAGTAGTCCTCCAGAAATCAATGTTTTTTTGTTTTTCCCGTATTTGATAATACCCTGTGCCTATTAATAACAATAGTTTAGTTGGGATAACTGGGATGGGTAAACAATTGACTAGACCACAGATCTTTCCAGGGCCTGTTCCCACTACCTCCCCTGCAGCTGAGAGGCGTAGCACCTAGTAGGGGCTAAGTGCCATAGTATCTTACATGAGCCAGTTCATTCACACACTTAACAAATATTTATGTGCCAAGCACTGTTCTGGGCACTTGAAATAAATCAGCGCTAACAAAAGTGCCTGCACTCGGGGTGTTTCATCCTGGCAAAAGGAAGTAGACCATAAGAAATTAGCATCATAAATGGGAAAATCTTATATTAGGTGATATATGGTATAGAAAAAATAGAGCAGAGGAAGAGGGAGAGGAGGGCTGGGTACAGGTATGGGATTGGGTTGCAGTTTGAATTAGGGTAGTCCAGGTGGGCCTCAGTGAGAAGGTGTCCCTTGAGCAAAGACTTGGAGGGGAAGGAGAGAAGAGCGTTTTAGCAGAGGGAATACCTTATGCAAACACTGCAAGGCAAGTGTGTACCTGGCACATTGGAGGAATGTCAAGTGGGCCGGTGTGGCTGAAAAGTTAGCGAGTAAGAGAGTACTAGGAGCTGAGTTTGGACAAGTAAGGGAGGAAGATCATACAGGGCCTTGTAGGCCATTGTCAGGACTTAGCCTTTTACTTTGAGAAGAACGGGGAGCCACTGGAGGGTTTTGCAAGGAAGAGGGATATGATCTTACTGGTGTTTTAAAGGGACTCCTCTGCTGTCTTGAGAATACACTGTATTCCGTGGAAAGGCAAAGGTGTTGGCTGGGGAGTCAAATTAGAAGGTGATTGCAGGAATCTGGGGAAGTCAACAAATAATCCATGGTTCTTTGTGCTGTTACAGTGGCACAAACAAAGCTGGCCCCCAAAGCAGGGTGTGCAACTGGTTCTTCCAGGGAAGGTTTCCCAGGGCTGTGACTTGTGAATTGAGTAGGGTCCAGGCCCTGTGCCAGCCGTGGAATCTGTCTCTCCATGGAGAGAAGGCATGTATGATCATACACAGCACGCAGAATTTCCTGGAGCCTGCAGTACTCACTTCTGTTTTGTCAGGAGAGGTTTCTGTCCTAGCCTCCCAAGTGAGCAAGCAAGAAGGCACACGTGTCGAGGGGGGACTCATGGCTGTGCATTAATGAGCCACATTATGAGTCAGCAAAGCACTGTGATTTTAGTGTCCACACCTGTTCTCCCCAATCCCAGGTGCCTATAGCCCATCTCTCTTCACCTTCTTTCCAAATCTGTTCTCCAGAAGGTTCTGATGAAGTCACTAACTTTGAAGTGTGAAGAACTGATAAGACTGAAAATGCTCCATAGATATGTCATTATTTTAATAGATGCTGAGCCCCTGTGGCTCAAAAAAGTGTGGCATGGACAGGGCATCAGAGCATCTGGTTTCTGTTTCCACCTCTGCCACTCACTGCCCAGTGAATCAGTACATCTTTTGGGCTTCAGTTTCCTCATCTGTAAAATAACGAATCTGGAGGATATGCCCTCGGAGGCCCTCCCTGTTCTACTGGGCTACACAGCCACGTGAGTGAACAGGATTAACTGTGAGAGTTCTGACACTAGCTGGGGCTTAGCAGCTGTCGTTGACGCAGAAGCCTTTCCCTACATACTCTCTAAGGATTAGGACTCCACACACTCAGCCTCTTGCTCTGCAGGGGCAATCTCCATCCAAGTGTGAATGCCTCTCAGCCCTCCGCCTGCCTCCCTCTGACAGTCGGCGATGTGGACAGCGATGGCGAGAAGCTGCCGTCTGGTGTCATTCACTAGACCATGGACTTGCTGAGAGTAGGAAACTGTCTCCTTCACCATAGTACTCCCAGCATCCAGCATGGTGTTGGCACACAGCAGGTACTCCGTAAAATGTTTGTAAAGATGAGCTGCCTGAATAGTGGTTAGAAAGGTAGCAGGGATGGACTTCTCTCCCCACTCTTCTCTTTGCAAATGTTCGGTGGGGCTTTGCCTTCTATCTGTCCTACCCTCTCGCCTCCTTTTCTCTTCCCACTGAAGGGCAAACCCTGCTTCACACACGGTCATATTAGGGAGTTCCAAGTTGGACCTTTACCCCAGACATTGTCCAAATATCCTCACAACCTACCATAGCTGCCTTAGTTACCATTTGATTCAGTTCCTGGTTTAAAGGAATTCCTGCTTTAAATGTTCTATTAAGAATAACAATAAATAAATACCTGTAACACCTTTTCAAATTTTTTATGTGCTCTCATCTACTCTATCTCAGCTGTCCTGGGAAATGTGTAAATTTTTTAAATTTAATTAACTTATAATAATTATATGGTACAATGTGATATTTCAATGCATGCATAATTACCATATTCATTAAACTTTTATCCTTTCTTTGTGGTGACAACATTCAAAATCTCTTTAGCTGTCTTGAAATATGTACATTATTATTTTCCGAAGTCACCCTACTCCTACTGTATGATATACCTCTTGTCTTATAATAATTATATGGTACAATGTGATATTTCAATGCATGCATACATAGCATAATGATCAAATTGGTGTGATTACCACGTCCATCACTTTAAACATTTAACCTTTATGGTGACAACATTCAAAATCTCTTCTAGCTACCTTGAAACACTACTACATTGTCATTTGCTATAGTCACCCTACTGTGTAGTGGAGCACCAGACTTACTCTATTTATCTCTAACTTTGTACGTACTGACCAGCCTCTCCTGGTCACATACGCACACCCTCCCCAGCCTCTGGTAACCACTATTCTATTCTCTACTTGTATGACGTCAACTTTTTTAGATTCCACATATGATTGAGATCATATGGTATTTGTCTTTCTGTAACTGGCTTATTTCACTTAACATAATGTCCTCCAGGTTCATCCATGTTACTGCAAATGACAGGATTTTATTCTGTTGTATAGCTGAATAGCATTGCCTTGTGCATATATATATACCACATTTTCTTTATCCATTCATCTGTTGACGGACACTTAGATTGACTCCATATGTTGGCTATTGTTAATAGCACTGCAAATATGGGAGTGCAAATATCTCTTCAACACACTGATTTCATTTCCTTTGGATATATACCCTGTATTGGATTGCTGAATCACATGGTAGTTCTATTTTTAGGTATTTGAGGAACCTCCATACTGCTTTCCATAATGCTGTACTAATTTACATTCCCATCAATGGCATGTAAGAGTTCCCTTTTCTCTACATCCTTGCCGGCACTTGTTATTTTTTGTCTTTTTGATAATAGCTATTCTAACTGAGGTGAGGTAATATCTTATTGTGGTTTTGACTTGCATTTCTCTGATGACTAGTTATGTTGAGCATTTTTTTATATCCGTTGCCTGTTTGTATGCCATCTTTCAAACAATACCTATTCAGGTCTTTTGACCATTTTTTAATCTATTTGGGATTTTTTTTTCTTTTGCTATTGAGTTGAGTTCCTCATATTCTGCATATTAATGCCTTGTTAGATACATAGTTCGCAAATACTTTCTCCCATTTGTGGGTTATCTTTATTGTTTCCTTTGCTGTGCAGAAACTTTTTGGTTTGATGTAATCCCATTTGTCTATTTTTTGCCTTTGCTGCTTATGCTTTTGATTCTTATTCAAAAAAATCCTCAGTCCAATTTCATGAAGTATTTTCCCTATGTTTTCTTCTAGTAGTTTCATAGTTTTAGATCTTATATTTAAGTCTTTAATTCATTTAGAGTTATTCTTTCTTTTTTTTTACATGGTGAGAGAGAGGTGTCTAGTTTCATTCTTTTGCATGTGGGGAGGGGTAGTTTCTTGAGCAGATGTCAAGTTGTGGCTTCTAAGAGTTGAGCCGACAGCCAAATAAGAAACCCTGGGGGGACAAGGGAAGCAGCCCCAGGAGATATGCCTGAGAGAAATATATCAGCATCAAGTGCCAGCAGCCAGGCAGGGAACAAGGATAAAGGTGAAATATCAGGAACTAAGACATATTTTACCAACATCTCACGGTTGCCTTGTGCCCTTTATGAAATTCCAGGCTCAATTGTAGTACCTATGTTCAGTTCTAAGTTTTCTGAAACCATTATTTTCCTGTGTCCCTCATCACATGCTTTTTTTTTTTTTTTTTTGAGACAGAGTCTCACTCTTTTGCCCGGGCTAGAGTGAGTGCCGTGGCGTCAGCCTAGCTCACAGCAACCTCAAACTCCTGGGCTTAAGCGATCCTCTTGCCTCAGCCTCCCGAGTAGCTGGGACTACAGGCATGTGCCACCATGCCCGGCTAATTTTTTTTTTCTATATATTTTTAGTTGTCTGATTAATTTCTTTCTATTTTTAGTAGAGACAGGGTCTCGCTCTTGCTCAGGCTGGTTTCGAACTCCTGAGCTCAAACAATCCGCCCACCTCGGCCTCCCAAAGTGCTAGGATTACAGGCGTGAGCCACTGCACCCGGCCATCCCATGCTTTTTAAATCACATAATGTTTGTCCTCATCCAAAGCCTTTTATTGTAAGTTGCCTCAAGTCCTATTTTGTAAAAGTATAGGACTTTTGTACAAGTAAGAAGTAGGTTACTTATAACTATGAGAGAGCATTTACTCCTCTACAAAGATGCCCTGATGCAGTAGGAAGAAGATTCCAGAATGGTTTTTAAAATGTCTAAAATGTTGCTTAAATTTCTATATCTATATAGTTTTAATTACACACCAAAATACATTTGTACCGTTTCTTAGATTTAGAGTCTGAGGACACATGAGGCTACATGCGTGACTTCAGTAATCTGTAATGTGTATGAAGGCGTTACACAAGCACACGTTTTGGCATCATTTCCATGGGTATATTCTGGGCATTTAACCCATGTCATGCTTTAGCCTGGCACAGAGTAACTAAGTGGAAGATTCCTCAGGAATCCTATCAGTGCTGATTGTTAGCATACAAAGAAGTTGCTTTTCAAACTTCTTTTACTTTATTTTCATGGATTGTTTTTTAAAAAACAAAAATTGACTGGACCTTTCTTTAATAGTCACCATAATGCTTTGTGAACACTAGTAAACTGTAGTGGCTGGAAGCACAGGCTCTGGTTCCAATCCCAGCTCTGCCCCTTACAAATACTATAGCCATGGCCCTAATTACTCAGCCTCCAGGTGTCTCCATTTTCTCTATTGTGAACTGTGGATTATAATAGAAACTACCTCAGAGGGTAGTTTGAGGATTGAGTTAATATGTGAGCAGCATATATAGTACTTAACACAGTGCCTGGCATGCAATAAGGACCTTGTAAGTGTTAGCTCATATCATTGTGAACAGTCATCTAATATTACCCTAGTCATTCTCATTTCTATTGTTTTTTTTCCACGATGGCATTGGTGAGCACAAAGTGCCTACTTGGCCCTCAGCAAAAATAGTTTCTCCTGTATGCTACATGCGTGTGCATATTTCAAAAATGTTAAGAATATGAGGCTACATTGAGATAAAATAGGGATGAACAGGAGCAAAAAGGAGGAAAAAAGGCAGAAAATTGCTACCACATTTCCCAGAAATGGAGAATCAATGAACTCTAAGCTGGGTATTTTAAGAAAAAAACTGATTAAGCGTCCATAAGATGCTTCTTATAAACCCAGATCAGTCGGGAAATTTCCAGTGGTTTAATTGTGAGGGGCCGAAATGGTTCCACATAAGTGACTGAATATAAAAGGGTTGATTAAAATACTTTTTTAGTAGTTCATATCCTTGAAAGTAAAGTCTCTGTTACAACCCATGCCAATAAGAGCTAGTAAACAACTAATTACATTATAACATGGGTTTTTTAATTGTTAATTATAATAAAAGAAGCAACAACCCAACAATAATTTGCCAGTCCGTACATCTGTGAAGTTTAAATGGGAAAATTGCCTCTTGTCTCAGCAAGGACGTAATTGATTCTTGGGCACTTAACGATATAATACCAGTTGTTGCCTGTTCTTTCTTCCTTCAAAGAGCTGACACCATTATGTCACTGATATAAATGGACTCTTGAAGGTGCATCAGAAATTCTGTCTTTTGAGAAAAAAAAAAAGTCATTGCGTCTCTTAGTTTGGAACAGGGGCATATTCAAGTGGGATATATCCCAAGTCAGGGTTATAGTTCAGCTCCAGCTGGAGTTTTCCACCCTTCTCTATGGGATGGATAGAGCCCAGTTTGTCATATTAACAACAATCATTGGGAACCTTCTAAAATGTTTTAAAGTAACATTTGAAGGCTGTCAAATGAGAGAGCAAAGAGGCTTTGTCAGAGGCCATCTGCTTTCATGTTAACTGAAGCTAACTGGAAAAGAACTCAGGGTTCTTAAAACTGAATTTGATTAGTGGAGATAGACCCAAAAAATATGCATCGAAGATGACTTGCAAAATATTAGCCTTATTCCTCACCCTCAAACTCAAACAACTTCTCATAGTGCACTATTGCAGCTTGTTATTAAGTATCCAAAGAGCAGAAAAAGAACAAATTTGAAGAATCAACATCAAAGTGCTATCTTTCCCTTCCAACCAGTACATTGTCTTTATTGCCATTTTAAAACTTCATTTTCAGTTGAATTAGCCACTCTTGGTCATGGATACACTTTAATCCTTTGTAATAGATCATACATGTATGTTTTTTAACTGCTTAAGAGAGATATTGTCAATATCATAATCACTTTTTCTTCATCCTAATGCCTGAGTTATTCCTAACACAATGTTTTGGCCTGATATAATGATTACATATAGGCAAAAAAAAATAAAAGCTAAGCCTCATTATGCCTCACATAAAAACTAAGTGTATATCTACAGATTATAAACATATCTATATTATTTTAAACTTTCTCCATCTACGAAATCTATAGACAGCTACATGAGTAATAGGATTGACTATGAAGCAAATGTTTTTAGCTAAAGTATATCCTGAACAAGTCAGAAGGGGCACACCAGACCTTTCTTCCTGGCATATGCCCTGAAGGGAACATGGATCCCACAGAATCATGTTCTTGCCTCCCTGTAATAAAAACAAACAGAATTCAGCACTGATTATAGAATGTGTGCTGTTAAGAACTATGCGGTTGATGATTTATTTAAATCCACAGGACCCTAGACTATTATTATACCTATTTTACAGACCAGAAAAGTAAAGCACAGACAATGCAAGCCTAAGTTCAGTAGCTAGCAACTGGCAGAGCTGGACCTCAAACCCAGAGCCTGTGTTTTCAATCACTTTACTAAACCCCCTGCATGCAATACCTTTGTTCTTTTCTCTTGTTTTGAGGTTTTTGTTGTGGGGGAGATAATTTTTTATTTTGAAAAATATCAAATTGTAAAATGTTGCTAGTACAATACAAAGTCCTTTTTTCTCCTGAATCATTTGATTGTAAGTCATTCACCTGATACTTCATCACCTTCAAAATATTCTAGCAGCATCTAATTCCAACGAACTAGAATTCTCCTACATAACAACAATGCAACCACCAAAATCATTGAAGTTTTACCAGTTCACTCAATGCCCTTTAAGTTGAAAGGCCAGTTCAGAATCATGTGTTACATTTACTTTTTCTGCCTTTAATCTGAAACAGTTCCTAAATCTTTCATTAACTTTCAAGACCTTGATATGTTTGAAGATTATAGGCCAGATATTTTGTAGAGGTCCCTCATTTGGGGTATGATATTTTCTCATGATTAGATTCAGATTTGCATTGTTAACAGGAATAATGCAGAAGCGATGCCCAGAGTTCTCGTTACATGCTATCGTGTGATACACAATTTGAATATGTCCCATTAGTGGTGACCTTCACTTTGATCACTTAATTAAGATTGTATCAACCAAGTTTATCCACTGTGAGGTTATTCTTTTTACCCCCATAATTAATAAATATTTTGTGGAAAGGTGCTTTGAAGCTATGTAAATATTAATATTTCAGTCTTCATCAACTTTCAAATCACTTATTTATGTCAGCATAGACCAGTAGTTTTCTATTCATTGGATTACAATTTGTTACCACCATTATTTATTTTGATGTTGAAACTGTCTTCAGTTTGGCCATTGGGAGTCCCTTCAAGCTTTCCGCTCAGCCCTTGACGTGTTCTCATCATTTTAAATCACTTTTTTCCTGATTGGCCCAATAAGATGTTCCAGGCTTATCTTGTACCTTCCTTGTTCCAGCTCTGGAATCAACCATTTCTCCAAGTGGTTCCTTTACATGAAGAATTGTATTTAGAAACCAAAATCTGGTGCTAGGTATGCTCACTGATGCCTCAAGGCAGGCTCTTTTGGTGGGAAGGATTAGGAACTCTGTGTGTAAGTGAAAAGAGATTCATAGATAGATAAATATATATATAGATATATATATATATTTACATATATATACACACACATTCATTTCTGTAACTGTGTGTGTGTGTGTGTGTGTGTGTATATTCATTCTGATACCATGAATTCCAGTCTAATACCACAGGGTTCATTCTAGTCTTTCTCTGTCCATATTTTTAATTCCCTTCTCTGACAGGAAGAAAACCTAACAGCCTGTGTTCTTAATCATTCTACTATATTGTCTGCCCCCAGGGGGCTCAAGAAAGAGGAAGAGAAACTGGATTAAACATCAGGAAAACTGGGACTCAGTCATGGACCTCCTCTCTGATAGCTCTATGACCTTTGACACATCTTAAACTACTCTGGGTTTGCCATTCTTCATCTATAAAATAGCTATGACCACAATGCCTCTTTCAGGAGGCCACATAGGCTAAGGCACAGAGCACAGGGCCTGGGCCAGGCTGGCACTGATACTCACTGGCTGTGTGACCTTTAGCAAATGATGCAACTTCTCTGAGCCTTGTTTCTTGATCTTTAAAATATGAATAATGCTACTACCAATGTCCCAGGGTAGCTGTGATATTTAAATGTATGCAAAACCACTTGGCACAGTTCTTGGTAGATAGAAATGATCAAATATTTATTCCTTTCACCTTTCTTCTCATCATAATGTTAAGTAATAGTAATAATAATAACCATAATATCTATATAGAGTAACAGAAGGCCTAACACAAGTTAAATTGATCATATAATCATATAATATTTTTTTCTTTTTCTTTTTCTTCCCTCCCCCCCCTTTTTTAAGAGACAAGGTCTTGCTCTGTCACCTAGACTAGAATGCAGTAGCATAAACATAGCTCACTACAGCGTTGAACTCCTGGGCTCAAGCCATCTTCTCACCTCAGCCTCCCAAAGTGCTGGGTTTACAGGTGTGACTCATCATGCCTGGCCTAATTTCCTAAGCATAGTCCAGTGATAACCTTCTAAAGATAATATTGCATATAAGTTGCATTTTGATGTCGTATTCACCCTTTCTGAATATTCCCAAGGTGAGGTAGAACTAGAAAGGGTAGATAACTGCTCTGACAATAAAGGATCTATTTAAGAAAGTGTTGCCATAGAGTTTTAACTGTCATACTTAACTCTGTACAATAATATTAATAAATAATGATGGCTTTGGTTGACTGGATGCCTATTATACTAAGAACTTTACAAACTCATTGCTAATTCTTAGTACATCCCTACAAGGAAGGTAAGACTTTCTCCATTTCATAAATTAGAAAACTTCAATTTGTAAAGTTTAAATGTCTTCCCCAAGGCCACACAGCCAGCAAATGGCTGGGTGCAGACTGGATCCAACGCATGAGGGGGTCCATAGCCTGTCTTCTTTCTGTTCAGCCCACTGTCACATTGCCCGTCATGAGAAACATACCCAGAACATGACCCGTCCAGTTTATTTGTAGAAGTCTGGCCACGTCCCAATTGGACAAAGAGACAAATTAAAATTGCTAAAAATGATCTCAGAACATCACTCCAGTTCCCAGCATCCCACATTCCCCATGTTTGGGAAATGCAAAAGCACAATGACTAGAGTCCTTGGCATCTTGTTGCCACAGTATTTCTCCAACACGATCAGATGAGTTGGCATCTGCTCAGGGACTAAAAAGACTCCTACAGAGGATGAAATAAATTCAGCATCATCAACTGGTTCTTTCTCTTGCTGTGGCTTGTTTTTCATAAGGCCTTTGTTCATAGGGGTTTGCCTGTATCCTTTGTTGTACTTTGCCTATTCGTTCGCCCTGATCCTCAGCTAAACGGTGAGTTCTGGGGATACAGGGAGAGTGTTCTGATCATCTTTGTCTCACCTATGCTTTTTCAGGGTAGGCCCTGCATAAATATGTTAGCTGGCTGGATGATACTGGTTGTTGTTATCCTTAGTGATGTGGGGAAGAGGGAGGTAGACAAAAACTGATAGGAAAAGGAGGAGATGGCACAATTAGGGATAGATGGGGCCTATTATACATTTTCTCAGAAAGTTAAAATTTTAGAGACATATTTTAGCTTGCTTTCAAGAGTACATTAGAGAAGCACAGAGCTACCAAGCATGGACTCTAGAGCAACACCACCCAGCTCGAATTCTAGCTCTGGTACTTACTCACTGTGTGATCTCGTGCAAGTTACTGAAGGTGTCTGTGCCCAATCCGTAAAACAGGGTGGTTGGGAGAAATGACTGAATTCATATATATGAGGTGCTCAGAACAGTGCCTGGCACATAGTAAGTGCTTTATAGGCATCAATTTTCATTACCGTCTCATGCCTGTGTTGCTTTGGCAGAGACTAAGACCCCAATAGAGTAATGAAAACAAACTATAGTACCCAAAGCCACATAAACTAAGAAAATGAGTTCTTTGTCCAAAGCATTCCACAAATTAAATTACCATAAACTGGTAATTTACACATGTAGTCTCAAGGGAAAGGGACAAGAAAATGAAAATGAAGCTGCAACAAGGTGAGAACTCCAATATATTTCTCTCTATCATCAACATAATGTGTTGTAAAAAATTGGCACAATCATTGTGTATAAAAGCAGACTCCAGTGCACAGTGGGCACACAGCCCCGCAAATGAGGACAATCGATCAGAAAGCAACTCTATGCCTTCTCCCTGCTGGCACCTGGGCTGTGGGATGCTGGAAGAAATTCACACAATCGAGCCTCTGTTTTCACTTTAAATTCATGATCTCAAGACTCAAATTGGCACTCAATATTGCTCAGCAAACTTTCTAGCTTTCTCTAGAAGGTTCATTTTCCCCTTCCCTTATACATCCAATTCATTCCTTTTCCATTCTTCCCAAACCGCCCACGGCCCCTCCTCCACACTCTCTATCAGCTGAGCACCTTGTTTCATGCTTCATTGAGAGGACAGAAGTCGACAGGCATGACCCGCCTCACCTTCTACCACCAAACCTGCCACATCAACATCACTTGCTCCCATCTCCTCCTCTTGATGCAATCAAGAAGCAATGTCCTCTAGAAGCATGTGCCTAGGCCTCGGGTATCCTTGCATCTGCTCTAGAAACCCTTCAGGGGTCCCCCCTAATGAACTTGAGGGAGAAGGGTAGCAAAAAAGAGCCAGCATTGTTCATCATATATACAGTACGTTTTCTGGATGGCTAACATCAGCATACAAACGTGTTCTCCTATATCCCATCCCACTAAAGCAGCTATCTCTTCTTTACATTTTTCTCATCCTCTTCCAGCAGTGCTGCAAGACTTGGGGAATAAACCCAAGCAAGCTGTCATTTAGACTCTTCAGTTTAGCTCCTATGAAGAAATAGCTTGATTGCCAGCCCATAGTGAATATCAGATATGTTTGTATGTGAGAATGCATGCAGACATATACACACATACCCACACATACACATGTGTACAGATATACACATACAAATATACACATACATACAGACACATATAAACACATGTACACACATATATACACAGATATGCGGGAATACCTCAGAGATATTGTAGGTTCAGATCAAGACCACTGCAATAAAGTGAGTATCATATCCCAATAAACCTAGTCACACAAATTTTTTGGTTCTCCAGTTCATATGAAAGTTATGTTTGCACTATAGTGTATTAAGTGTACACTAGCATTGGGTCTAAAAAATAATATATATACTTTAATTTTAAAACACTTTATGATTTTAAAATGCTAACAATCATCTGAGCATTCAGCGAGTTGTAATCTTTTTGCTGGGGGAGGGGTCTTGCCTCCATGTTAACGGCTGCTAACTGATCAGGGCAGTGTTGCTGAAGGCCAAGATGGCTGTGGTAATTTCTAAAAATAACAATAAAGTTTGCCACATCAATCGACTCTTCCTTTCCCAAAAGATTTCTCTGTAGCACATGACGCTATTTGATAGCACTTGACCCACAGTAGAACTTCTTTCAAATTAGAGTCAATCCTGTCAAACCCTGACATTGCTTTATCAATTAAGCTTATGTAATATTCTAAACCTTTTTTTATTATTATTTCAGGGTATTATGAGGCTACAAACATTATGGTTACATTTTATGTCTTTGCCTCACCCAAGCGAGGGTTAGAGGTTTGCCATTCCCCTCTACAATGCTCCTCGTGTCCTTTAGTTGCAGGTTTACCCCCCGCCCATCCCCCTAATCCCTGGAGAGTATTACTGCCATGTGAGCACCCTAGTGTTTAACAGTTAGTCCCAATTTGATGGTGAGTACAAGTGGAGCCCATTCTTCCGATCTTGTGATACCTCACTTGGCATAATGGGCTCAAGTTCAATCCAGGGAAATACAAGAGGTGCTAGATCACTGTCGTTTCTTATGATTGAGTAATATTCTATTGTATACATATACCAAATTTTAATAATCCATTCATGAATTGATGGGCACTTGGGTTGTTTCCACATCCTTGCAATAGTGAACTGTGCTACCGTAAACATTCGGGTGCAGATGACTTTATTATAGAATGTCTTTTGCTCTTTTGGGTAGATGCCTAACAGTGCTATTGCTGGATCAAATGGTATTTCTATTTTTAGCTCTTTGAGGTATCTCCAAATTCTTTTCCACAGAGGTTGCACTAATTTGCAGTCCCACCAGCAGTGTAAGAGTGTTCCTGTCTCTCCACATCCTCACCAGCATTTGTTATTTTGGGATTTTTTGGTAGAGGCCAATCTCACTGGGGTTAGGTGATATCTCATTGTGGTTTTGATTTGCATTTCTCTAATGATTAGAGATGTTGAGCATTTTTTCATACATTTGCTGGCCATTATTCTGTCTTCTTTTGAAAAGTTTCTCTTCCTTTCCTTTGCCCATTTGTTGATGGGGTTGTTTGATTTTTTTCTTGTTGATTTTTTTGAGTTCTAGATAGATTCTGGTTATCAGCCCTTTATCAGATGTGTAGAGAGCAAATATTTTCTCCCATTCTGTAGGCTGTCTATTCACTCTAATGATAGTTTCCTTGGCCATGCAAAAGCATTTTAATTTGATCAGATCCCATTTATTTATTTTTGTTGCTGCAGTGATTGCTTTGGGGGTCTTCTTCAGGAATTCCTTGCCCAGGCCAATGTCTGAAAGGGTCTTCCCAACATCTTCTTTTAGAATTCTTAAGGTTTCATGCCTTAGGTTTAAGTCTGTTATCCACCTTGAATTGATTTTTGTGAGAGGTGGGGATCCAGTTTCATTCTTCTGCACGTAGCTATCCAGTTTTCCCAGCACCATTTATTGAAAAGAGATTTTTTTCCCTGGTGTATATTTCTGTCAGCTTTGTCAAAGATTAGATTACCATATGTGGATGGTTTCATCTCTGGATTCTCAGTCCTGTTCCAGAGGTTAATGTCTCTGTTCTTGTGCCAGTACCATGCTGTTTTAGTTACTATAGCCTGGTAGTACAGCTTGAAGTCTGGTAGACCGATATCTTCCAGTTTGTTCTTTTTACTTAAGATTGCTTTGGCTATACGAGGTCTTTTCTGGTTCCATACAAAGCATAGAATTATTATTTCCAGAATGATGATGGGATTTTGATAGGGATTGTATTAATTCTGTAGATCACTTTAGGTAGTATTGACATTTTAATGATATTGATTCTGCCAATCCATGAGCAAGGTAAGTTTTTCCATCTGTTTACATCTTCTACAATTTCTTTTTTTAGTGTGTCATAATTCTCCCTGTATAAGTCTCTCACATCTGTCATTAAATATATTCCTAGATATTTAATTTTTTCTGAGGCTATTGTAAAAGATATTGCATTTTTGATTTGAATTTCGGCTTGACTGTTCTTGGCATATATGAATGCCACAGATTTGTGTGTATTGGTTTTGTATCCTGAGACTTTGCTGAATTCATTTATCAATTCTAGGAGTCTCTTGGATGAATCATTGGGGTTTTCTGGATATAATATCATATTGTTGGCAAAGAGCGAGAGTTTGATCTCATCTGTCCCCATTTGGACACCCTTAATACCCCTCTCTTGCCTAATTGCTGTGGTGAGGATTTTGAGCACTATGTTGAATAGAAGTGGAGATAGAGGGCAGCCTTGTCTAGTTCAGTTCTAAGTGGGAATGGTTTGAATTTTTCCCCATTCAATATGACATTGGCAGTGGGTTTGTCATAAATGGACTTGATAATTTTAAGTAATGAGCTGTCTATGCCTATTTTGATGAGAGTTTTTATCATAAAGTTGTGTTGGACTTTGTCAAATGCTTTTTCTGCATCTATCGAGAGAATTATATGGTCTTTGTTCTTCCTTTTATTTATGTGGCAAATTGTGTTTATAGATTTGTGTATGTTAAACCAGCCTTGCATCCCTGGAATAAAGCCCACCTGGTCATGGTGAATTATTCTTTTGATGTGCTGCTGAATTCTATTTGCTAAAATTTTGTTGAGGATTTTTGCATCTATATTCATAAGGGATATTGGTCTGAAGTTTTCTTTTTTTGTTATGTCTTTTCCTGGCTTTGGTATCAAGGTGATACTGGCTTTGTAGAATGAGTTAGGAAGGATACCATCTTTCTCAATATTATGGAATAATTTCTGTAGTATAGGTATGAGTTCTTCTTTGAATGTTTAGTAAAACTCTGAAGGATAGCCATCTGGTCCGGGACTTTTACATTTTGGTAGGTTTTTAATTGCTACTCCAATTTCTGAGCTTGAGATTGGTCTATTCAGATATTCTGTTACCTCCTGGGTGAACTTAGGAAGGTTGTATGTTTCCAGGAATTTGTCCATTTCCTCCTCGTTATGTAGTTTTTGGGCATATAGGTTTTTGTAGTAATCAAAACTAATGTTTTTGTATTCCCGTGGTGTCTGTTGTCTGACCTCTCCTTTTTCATTTTTGATTGAGTTTATTAGAGACCTTTCCCTTTGGATTCTAGTCAATCTAGCAAGAGGGGTGTCAATTTTGTTTATCTTTTTGAAAAACCAGCTTTTCTTTTCTTTTATTTCATCATATTATCAGGGTACAGATATTTAGGTTACGTATGTTGCCCTTGCCTCGCCTCCCCACCTAAGTCCAAGCTTCAAGC
>NW_012148263.1:1907404-1966655 GCF_000956105.1 Propithecus coquereli | reverse complement strand
TCTCACTATAGATAAGTGATATCTCATTGTGGTTTTGATTTGCATTTCCCTGATGATTAGATATGTTGAGCATGAAAAACCAGCTTATGGTTTTGTTGATCTTCTGTATAGTTCTCTTGTTCTCAATTCAGTTAGTTCTGCTTTGATCTTAGTTATTTCTTTTCTTCTCCTAGGATTGGGATTGTTTTGCATTTCCTTTTCCAATTCCTTGATTCTATTTGTTAGGTTGTCAGTGTCTGATCTTTCTGTTTTTTGGATATGAGCATTTATTGCTATTAGTTTTCCTCTCAGATATGCTTTTGCTGTATCCCACAGGTTAAAGATGGCCACTATATAATGGTGAAAGGGAAGATCCAACAATAAGAGTTAACAATTCTTAATATCTATGCACCCAATACACAAGCATCCAGTTACGTAAAGCAAACCTTGTCTGATCTAAACAGCAGGATAAACAATAATACCATAGTAACAGGGGACTTCAACACTCCACTGAATGAACTGGACAGATCTTCCAAACAGAAAGTAAGCAAAGAAATAATGGACTTAAACAGAGCTCTCGAACAAAAGGGTCTGACAGATCTCTACAGAACATTCCACACAAATAAAGCCTAATTTACATTCTTCTATTCTAAACTTTTTGTTATCGTTTCAACAATATTCACAGCATCTTCGCAAGAAGCAGATTCCATGTCAAAAAAAAACTTTCTTTGCTCATCTATAAGAAGCCACTCCTCATCCATTTAGCTTTCATCATGAGATTGCAGCAATTCAGTCACATCTTCAGGCTCCACTTCTAATTCTAGTTCTCTTGCTATTTCTACTACATCTGCAGTTAGTTCCTCCACTGAAATCTTGAACCCCTCAGAATTACCCATGAAGGTTGGAATCAACCTCTTCCAAGCTCCTGTTAACGTTGATATTTTGACCACCTCCCATGAATCATAAATGTTGTTAATGGCATCTAGAAGGGTGAATCCTTTCCAGAAAGTTTTCAATTTACTTTTCCCAAATCCATCAGAGGAATCACAAAGTGTGGCAGCTATAGCCTTACAAAATGTTTTTTAAATAATAAGACTTGAAAGCCAAAACTTCTCCTTGATCCATGGGATTTAGAATGGATGATGTGTTAGAAGCATGAAAATAACATTAATCTCCTTGTACATCTTCATGAGAGCCCTTGGGTAACCAAGTGCATTGTCAATGAGCAGTAAAATTTTGAAAGGAATCTTTTTTTGAGCAGTAGTTCTCAACAGTGGACTTAAAATATGCAGTAAACCATGCTGTAAACAAATGTGCTGTCAGCTGGCTTTGTTCCATTTACAGAGCACAGAGTAGATTTAGCATAATTCTTAAGGGCACTAGGATTTTTAGAATGGTAAATCAGCACTGGCTTCAATTTAAAGTCGCCAGCTACATCAGCTCCTAACAAAGTCAGACTGAGCTTTGAAGCCAGGTATTGGCTTTTTCTCTCTAGCATGAAAGTGCTAGATGTCATCTTTTTCCAATACCAAGGTGTTTCACCTACATTAAACATCTTTTGTTTAATGTAGCCACCTTCATGTGTTATCTTACCTAGATCTTCTGGATAACTTGCTGCAGCTTCTACACCAGCACGTGCCATTTTACCTTGCACTTTTATGTTATGAAGATGGCTTCTTGCCTGAAACCTCATGAACCAGCAACCTCTGCTAGCCTCCAACTTTTCTTCTGCAGCTTTCTCACCTTTCTCATCCTTCATAGAATTAAACAGAGTTAGGACCTTGCTCTGGATTAGGCTTTGGCTTAAGGGAATGTTGTGACTGCTTTCATCTTCTGTCCAGAGTACTCAAACTTTCTCCATTTCAGCAATAAGGCTGTTTTGCTTTCTTATCATTCCTGTGTTCACTGGAGTAGCACTTTTAACTTTCTTCAAGAATTTTTCCTTTACATTCACAAGAAGCTTGGCTTTTGGCCTGTTTTGGCTTTTGACATGCCTTCTTCACTAAGTTTAATCATTTCTAGTTTTTGATTTAAAGTGAGTGACACCCAGCTCTTCCTTTCACTTGAACATTTGTGGGCCATTGTAGGGTTTTTAATTGGCCTAATTTCAATATTGTTGAAAGAGGGAATAGGGAGGCCTGAGAAAAGGGAGAATGATAGGGGAATAGTTGTTCAGAGGAGTCAGGACACACTTCTCTGAATTTATTAAGTTCACAGCCTTACAGTTCACGGTTCGTGGTACCCCAAAACAATTATAATAGTAATAACAAAGATCACTGATCACGGATCACCATGACAGATATAATAATAAGGAAAAGGTTGAAATATTGTGAGAATTACCAAACTGTGACAAGAGACATGAATTGACCACATACTGTTGAAAAAATGGCACTGATAGACTTGTTCAACACAGGATTGCCACAATCTTCAATTTTTTTTAAAAAAAGTAATATCTGCATAGAACAATAAAGCAAAGAACAATAAAATATGTCTGTGCACACATACAATAGTTCCACACACCTACACACATATGTGCATATATGTATACAAAAATATAGACATATACGCATTAACATTATGCACATATCTATGCATATGTGTACAAAGATACATGTGCACAGACTTATGTACAGATATATAATACACATATACAAAAACACACACATACAAATGCATATACATCCACACACATACACACATGGTCCTAGGGGGATTGTGAGAAGGAAAAGAGGAATTGGAATGTAATTGATCAAACAAACCATGTGAAGGCTGAAAATAAAGAGATCAGACTGAATCTCTGCTTTTCCACTGAATACTGACTGTTCCATTTTGAGCACATTTTTCAAGAGCCTGCTATGTGTCTGGCCCTAGGTGAGGTACTGGCCCTTGCCTTTAAGTGGTCCATTTAAAGCGACACTGTGTTTAATGGGATTTTTAAAGGGGGCAACAGGCACTTCACCAGGAAGAGCTGAGCATACTTTTACTCAGGGAAGGCTACTTGGAGAGTGGTAATGCTCCTTCACAATAACCACATGTGCACATACGCAGGCACCCTGGGGTAAGAATGCTGCTCTCGGTGTGTTAGTGCCTCCAGTGTGGATTCCAGAGCAAGAGCAAGCAAGTGATACAGTGAGAGCAGCCTCCGTGAGGGGCCCCAAGGAGAGAAACCGTCAAGACTAGGTCAAAGGCAGACAGCCAGCCGCCTTTCCTTGGCTCACTCAGAGGTCTGGTGCCAGATGAAGCATTCTCTAGAACATTATGGTTCCTCCTCCTCCCACGGGACCACTCTTGCGCTGGAGCTCCCGCTGCCCCCCGCAACCTGTGCAGCTTCTCTCTGAGGTGGGGGTCTGCGGTCGAGAATGAACAGGGTGAGTCTAGCTTCATTGTAATGAGTTGCCTCTGAAAAGGCAGCTCCCAACTCTTCTCAGCCATCCCCCGGGACGGTCCTCCCAGCACAATGCACCTTGTCAAACCTCCTGAAGTGTCAGGAGCACGTTCCCTCAGAGTTCTTTTCAGTGGACCATTTACGGCAGGTCTTTGAAAAGCACAAACCTCTGAAATGGGCGTTTCTTAAGCCACCATCTTCTATGTTACTACCCTTCGGACTCCAGGCAACGGCATGACATCCAGCTGCTGCGCCAGACCATGGTCCCTGTTGTTCCACAGCCCGCTGCTCTCTGGACGATACCACCACCGTGGGGAGGGAGGAAATGATGGGAAGTTCTTCCTGTGGAATTCAGATGCCTTTTCTGAAGGTGAAAGCCCTTAACGGATGCTGAGGACGTCAGTTCCTCTTAACACTCCAGCCAGAGCTTCGTGGCCCTATTTTTCACCTATAGGAAGAAAAGCTCAGGATTGGTCCACTGATGTCCAGTGTAATTGTTTACCATTGTCAACTCCATGCTACAAAGCCTGGGCAACCCATTTCATGCCAGCACTGTGGGAAGAGAAAAAATGACACAGACCTGGACCTGCCCTTACATTATTCAGGGTTTGGGGCAGGAGAAGGAGACAGGCACACAGATAACCTAAGAAAAAGATTGTGTTAAGTGCTGCCATGGAGGAGATAAAAAGGAACTATTGGGGCACTAAAGAGGGTGGAATAAATTCCAGCTGAGGCTTCCTGTAAAAGGTGGCATCTGAATTAGGGAATGGAAAGGATCCCAAAAGTCAGAGACAGGGAAAGTGATGGGGCTTCCAGATGAAGGGAACTGCGTACGCACACACAGACGGGGAATGCACAGAGTAGATTTGGAGAAAGGGAGAAGTCTGGCATGATGGAAAACACAGGGGATGGAGCCTGGTCCAGCGAATCCAGCCTGAGGCAGGCTCAGCTCAAAAGGCTTGAGGTGTTGTGTTGCAGGAAACAGGGAGCCACTAAGGGGGTTGGGGCTATCGGCCCTGCACTTTAGAAAGAGATCTTGGATTCTGAGATGATAGTTGCCAGAGAGAGCACAGCCTTTACCCTCTGTCCTTTTCAATTCCTTCTCTGGAGTCAATGAAAGTGAAATTAGAGGGAGAGCAGGTTGGGAACTTCTGGTTCCATGACATTCTGCAAGACCTGACAACTAATAGCAGAGAAGGGACCATACCTTTCCTCAAAGTGAAGGTCTCCTATTTTGTGGCTCCCTGAAGGAGCCCAAGGGTATGGGACTTGATGAGGTTACTGAATCATATTGACTAACCCTCTTGGACCTAACTGGGTTCTCCCTGATGGGCTGTTTTGGTCCCAGTTCATTCTGTTGAGGAAAGATTTAATCACTGTCTCAGCAGAAGAGCAACAGGAACAGAGGCTGACATGCCTCCTCCCCCTGCCCTGTCTGATAGAATACCCCAACAGGCTCACCTGCACAAGTATGAGGGAGCACACAAAAATGAGTAGATAATGAAAAAATTACAACTGGCTTAAGGGAAGTCTGCAACCAGGGGAAAGAGAGAGCAGGCTGAGCAACTAGGGCCGGCAGCTTCATTTATAGTAAAACTAATGGAAAGAGAGGCGATGTTAATAAAAGTAATTAGAACAAAGATATAATTAGAGTACAGAAAAAACTTTCTGGAACTAAGAATGACATTTCTGAATTTTAAAACAATAGACAAATTGAAAAAATGAATGTTCACTGCTGAGAATAGAATTTGTGTTCTGGAAGATCAAGTTAAAGATCTCAAAACACAGAAAACTAGTCCTCAAAAATAGAAACCACGTGGAAAAAAAGAGACTTAGAGGACAAACCCAGAGGATTGACCATATTAACCATGGGAATGCCAGATGTGAAGTAGCAGGTGCATGAAAAGCGATAAGCAAATAACAGAAGGAAATGTTGGACATATTCCCTAAGCTGAAGACATACTCAGTCCTTCAGGTTAAAAGATCCACTGAATCTTAGAGGATGAAGTAAGAGGGGAAAAAAAATAAACCTTAGACATACTTTGGTGTAATTCCTACATTTCAAAAATAGGGAGAACGTCTTATAGGCCTGATAGAACCAGGTTACTTAATCATCTGAAACACTAGAATCTAGAGAACACTGAAATAACACCTGTAGAAAGAAGGATTATTAATTAATACAGGAGAATTATTAAACACAGATCATAATCCTAAAATCCTACATCCTTCCAAAGTATCATTCATCTGGAAGGACAAAAGAAACAGTAATATTACAGGCCACATTTTCTAATTATAATCCAGTAATATTGTAAATCATCAACAAATTATTATCAAAAAGCTTTTTGTTATTAGAAAATTAAACATTCTTGTAAGTCATCTTTTGTATAATAGGCAAATCCTGGCTGAAATTTAACATTATCTAGACAGTAAGAAAAAAGAAGACATTTCATACCAAAATATATAGGACACAGCTAAATCATACCCAAAGGAAAATGTGCAGCTTTAAATGCTTTTAGTATATTAAAAAATTTAAATCAAAGAAAGACTGAAAATTTGTTTTCAACTTAAGAAATTAGGAAAAGAATAGCAAAGTGCAAAATAAGATAATTCTAGCAGTAATGCCCTAGGATAAAGGGTGGAAATATAATTATTCTACAGCAAAGCAATGAAGGCCTGAAATACAGAAGCAGCAAGATCAAAATGAAGAGCTGGATTCAGAAGCTGTTCTGGAAGTGGAATGATCCTGGTGTCCAGAAATGGAGAACAGGAAGTGCAAGGGGTCAAAGATGAGCAAGAGTTTGAGCTTGGGTAACTAGGTGGGGGGTGATTTTCTTAGTAAGTCAGAAAATGGAGAAGAAAGAATAAGGTTGAGATGGAAGACAAGTTCAGTTTTAAATGTAGGCAGTTGGAGATGCCTGCAGTGGGCAAGGCACTGTAAAATGCCCGTGCTCACTGGGAATCTCAATGTGCCCCTGCCTACCCAGATCCGTGTCACCAGCCCAGGGCCGAAGTTAGCATCTCAAGGTGTACATTTAATTGAGGCTGATCTCCAAAATGTCCAGCAAAAAAGTGTACATTTAATTTAGGCTGATCTCCAAAATGTCCAGCACAAGCTCTGGAGAGAGGCTTTATGCTTTACTAAACCTCTCCTCTACTGCAATTCAGAGGGGCTGCCCTAGGAGCTTGGCACCCGGGCTTGGGGGATAGAGAAAGACAAGGTCAGCATTTCCTCAGTTGGGCTTCATTATTCAACTCAAATATGCTACTTAGGAAACAAGTGAACTTTTCGAAAGACGTGTCCCTGAAGTATTTAAACACAGACTCAATTGTAGCTCAAGGGCTATTAAATACAACGTTAGCACTTCAGCTCAGTTTGTGTTTTCTTTGTCCTTTTCCTGCTGTTCCTGCAGCTCAGAACCCCAGCAACACATCACCAAGAAATTTAGATCTTGGGACTCAAAAGAATCGCTGGTCTTGATCCCTTAATATTCAGATGGATCTTTTAAACAAATCTGGTAACAAATGTTCTGGCTTCTATCCAAGTCAATCTTACTGAGTAGCTTCTAGGAAAAGCAGTAAGTCAATTTTTTTTTCACTTGGAAAAAAACAAAAGAGCCAGGCAGAGAACATGCTGGAAAGAAACTCTTCTACTCTGTGCCTCTACTGAGGGCATCTTGATTTTTCCCTTTGATGCAGAAGGATAGCTTCAGGCAAAGAAAATTTGCTTAATCCTCTACCACTGATTTGTGCCATGTTAACTTTAGTCCCCGCTATGGTTTAAACTGAATGAAATGGAAATTTGAATACTAGCAGCAGATTTTAATCAAAACTTTCCAGTCTATTGTTCAAGGCTGTGAAACAAAGGACCGAGACTTTGTCATTCAAGATTCTCAGGAATGTTTACAATATGGAAACCTCAGGTTGGTCCTTCCTGCTGAATCCCATGTCTGAGAATGACTGTGCATCGTTCCAAAAAGGACTCTCCTGAGTTTAAGACATGGAAGGTCAGATAACTATTTTTATGCCTGCCATATTTCAGTCAGAAGAAATAGAAGGACATCATGCCATCTATACTTGAAGCCTCAGAGCTTTCCTTTGAGTTAATACTAGTAGTGGTAACTGACCACGGGCACTATGGCCTGACCGCACATCCACATGAGCCCAATTCATGCTCAAGGAAAGAGAGGCACAGACATCCAAAGTCGTTCTGAGAACCACTGACATAATCACTGGAGAAAATCGGTATTCCTGAGCCCAGAATTAACTAGCCTCATTTGCAAGAAATTGTCAAAATGCACCTGGACAGGGGTTCTTTTTTTGTTCTTTTTATTTTTATGCAGATCTTTTGTAAAGTCAGTTCCCATTTCTCCTGGCTGGTGATGCTTGTTAGCAGTCCAAATAAAATAGTGGCAAAACGGCCTGATTCTTGATCATTTAAGCTGTACCTATCTCTCTAGAGTTCATAAAAGTCCCAATTTAGAAATCTAGTTGGGGGTTTCTTTCCCCTCTATGTGCTAACATTATTCTCCAGATATAGTACTAGTAGTATTTTTGTCTGAATTAGCTGAAAATGAACTTTTAATAGTGTTCCAGAGAAGAGGGTTTTGGTAGCAGACTTTCAGATTTGGAGAAGTGAAACATTTGATCTGGAGAATTAAATGTGGTGTAGAAAGGGCCACACATCTGAAAAGGTCCACGTACCTCTGCTCAATGCAATTTCAGTTGGGGTCACTTTTTGAAGAACTGTCTGCCATTGTGGGGATCTCTTCACATCTTTGTTCTATCTTTGACATCTTACATGTAAACATGATGCAGTCCTGATACAATGTTATCACCAGCATTGTTTCTGAACAGGCCTCGTGAACATTATTAGCTGTGTGTTGTCCTGCTCTTTAATGAATACCCTCACTCTGTCCTCAAGCAGAACCTGGGACCTTTGACTTTTGTTCCCTGATACCCAAAATGTGGTCCAAAGACCACCAGCATCCACATCCCCTAAGAGATTGTCAGAAATGCAGAATCTCAGGCTCCACTAATGCCTACTGCTATGGACTCCATTGTGTCCACCCCTCCCCCCCACCACCAAATTCATATGTTGAAGCTTTGATCCCTAATGTAACTCTATGTGGAGATAGGGCCTATGCACAGGTAATTAAGGTTAAATGAAAGCATTAAAGGTGGGGCCCTGATCCAATAGGATTAGTGCCCTTAGAACTCTCTCTCTCTCTCTCTCTCTCTGTCTCTTTCTCTCTCTTGCTCGCTCACTCACTCACTCTGACTGTTACCATATGTGCACAAAGAAAGAATCATGTGAGCACACAGTGAGAAGGCAGCCACCTGTGGGCCAAGAGGAAAGTCCTCCCCAGAAACTCAGTTGGCCAACATGTTGATCTCAGGCTTCCCAGTCCCCAGACCTATGAGAAATTCCTGTGGATTAAGCCATCCAGTCTGTGGTATTTTGTTATGGCAGCCAGAGCTGATTAATATGCCTACTGCATCAAAATCTTTATTCTAACAAGATCCTCAGGTGACGAGTATGCATATTAAAGTTTGAGAACCACATTGCTTTACTTAAATTTGATCATGACATTATTTCAACTCCTTCTGGAATGAGCTTTGAAATGAGCTTTAGGCTTTTTAGGCCCTGACTCTCTGATTCTAAAGATCCTTGTCAGCCTCAATTTGCCATTCTCTGAAATGGAGAGAACCTATAGGCTCTGGTTAATGCCTTGGAGCGGCCCTGTGCCTCTGTGAGCCTGGAAAGTTACACGTCCTTTGCAAGAAGGATCTGTAAGAGGGTCACCAGGGATTGCATGGTGCCAAATTGAACTAAATACACAAATCTTTGAATTATACCAAGTGCTGCCTATCTTGCAGGCACACTTATTTTTATCTGTGGTATCTGCTGGCTCTCTGATCTGCTTGGGAGTCCATCAAGTTTACAGGACTGTGCTATTTAGAACCATGTTTGCCAATCCCTTTCAGAAAAAACGGATTTTTTGTTTTCATTTATAGAAGGTGATTGCTATGATTTGAATGTTTGTGTCCCCTCCAAAATTCATGTTAAAATTTAATTCCCAATGCAATGATATTAAGAAGTGGGGCTTTTAGGAGGTGATCAGGCTATGAGGGCTCTGTCCTTATGATTGGATGAGTGATTTGTAAAAGGGCTTGGGAGGCAAGTTTTCCCCTTCTGTCCTTTCTTCCATATGAGGATGCGGACACAGGGTCTGTCCCTTCTGGAGAATGCAGCAACAAGGCACCATCTTGGAAGTGAAGAGCAGCCCTCACCAGACACCAAGCCTGCTGGTACCTTGATATTAGACTTCCCAATCTCCAGACCAGGAGAAATAAATCTCTATCATTTGTAAATTATCCAGTTTGTAGGATTCTGTTACAGTGGCACAAACAGACTAAGACAGTGACCAATAAATCCTTGTTTCTTCCTTCCTTTCTCTTTGGTACCAATAATACTTGGAGAGATAGAATATGTGATCAGAACATGATTAATCAACAAGTGTGTCTTGCTCAAAAAGAATATTACAAATAGGAATTGACATCTAAAAGGAGACAAATGGGCAAGAGATACATGTTTATGATGGACTAGTGCCAGGAAAGTCCAGACCCAGTTCTGGAGTGGGAGGGACGAAGTGTTCCACCCTCACCAAGTTTCTCCTCTGTAACATTTAGTGGGAACGTCCTAGGTCAGAAGTCAGCCAACTATGGTTCCAGGCCAAATGCCACTTGCCCCTTGTTTTTGTATGGTACACGAATTAATAATGGTTTTTATATTTTTAATGGTTGAAAACACACTTTTTAAAGAATAATATTTCTTGACATGTCAAAATTATAGGAAATTAAAATTTCAGTGTCCACAAATAAAGTATTATTGGAACACAGCCATACTCATTTGTTCATATATTTGGATTCATGCAACAACCATACAGTTGAGTAGTTACAACAGAGTGTGGCCTAACATACTTACTATTGGTCCCTTACAAAAAAAAGTTTGCTGACTGCTGTTCTAGTGAAATTGGAATAGGGTGGGGGATTGGGAAGGCGAAACAACCTACCCTGTTTCGTGATGAGTTTTTGAACTGTTGATTATATTCTGTGGTGAACATGTTGATGCTTGTAGTTTAGGTTTTAAAGTCCAGTTGGATGATTTAATCTCAGAATTGTCAAGGGTGGATTTTTAGTGCCAAACCGTATATAACTCTTGTATATTGCCTAATTGTTCTTAAAAAGCATCGTAGAGATTCCTAACACCACCAGACAGTTTTGCCATGTCTTTTCCGAATGTTATGAAGCATGCCTCCCTGATGCCCAGAGGATGTACCAGATTGAATCTCCCATTTCTTTCCCTTACGTTAATAAAACCCAAGGTGACACAGAAAATCTCCCCTAAGGTTCCCATTTTTTTCTGTCATCACTGTTCTGCATTCTTGGTCAGTATTGAACGCAGAATATCAGTTCTTCTTGTTGCTTTCATTTTCCTCTGAGAAATGAAATTGTTAGCAGGGAAAACCAAGAAATAATCAGATACACTGTGTTAATAACAACAACAACAACAAAAACAAAACTTAAACTTCCAACAGATATTTGGAGCACTGAAGACCCAAGAGTAGGGGCTCTTGCCTTCTCTGTGTTAGTCTATACTTAATATTAAGAAAGCATATTAGGGCTTCTGTCTGGCCTGGGAGTTTATATAATACTTCTGCTATTCTTCATCTTGTTTTCTGAAAAGATTTGTGTTCACTTAATTATATGACTTTCACTCACACACACACACACACACACACACACACACACACACACACACTGCTGTTCCTCTGTTTGTAATGTTTCTTTGAGCAAGACCTATTTGTCCATTAGTCATTATCTGGTCATGCATCCTGCCTCACCAATGACTATTGAGACCAAAGAGGAAAAAAGGAATAAGCAAGCATTTATTGAGCACCTGCTGCTTTCTAGTAGATGTGCTGGGAACTTATCTTCATCACTGGGTATGATGCTAACACTGCAGAGCAGATTCTATGACCTTCTTTTTATAGATTCAGAAACTAAGACTTATAGAAGCAATGTTTCTTGTCCATGATCACATAGCTAAAAAGGGTGAGGCCAAAATTCAAGCCAGGGTCATCCTGGAAAACCATCAGGCCTTCTAGCACATCCCTTGGCCTAAAATGTGATATACTGAATGCAGGAGTATTTTAAATGGTACAATGATGAACTTTTATAAAACCTAAAATTATGTATTTTTAACCCCTGGAATACCAGGAAATATAGTCATCACTATTTATCATCTAAATCCAATGCAGTTTTTTTTGTATATATATTTTAAGATACTTTACAAATAATTTTCAGAAGAATAAACAGATAGCAAAGAGCAACTTTATGCAAAGTTTCAATAAAAATATAATTTTAATTCTATATTTTCCTGAGACGGATGGATGATGTTTGGATAGATAAATCTGAAATGGGCAACATCCTCAGTGCAAATTTAACTGCTTGTCAACTATCATGCATGAACCTGGGACATATTCATTTTGTCAATACTTATTCCAGATTTCAAATATATCACTAAGATATTCTGGCTTATCATTACTTCTGGCTCTTCTTTTTGTACTTGCATAATCAAAATGACAAAGTTAAAGAATTTTTTGGAACTTTTGATTACTCAATTTTCTTGATGAGAAAAAGGCTATCTTTTTAGCTCCATGTTGCAAAGAATTTTCAATTTTTGATTTACAAACTGAATGAGTCTATTAAATTGTTTTAATTTTCTTCTAGTCATTTTTTTATTTCAGCGTATTACAGGGGTGCAAATGTTTAGGTTACATATATCATCTTTGCCCCACCCCTAGTTAGAGCTTCAAGCATGTCCATCCCCCAAATGGTGGTATGCACCATACCCATTAACTGTGAATGTACCCATCCCCTCTTCCCCTCTCCCATACGCTTGACACCTGATGAATGTTACTACTGTATGTGCACATAAATGTTGATCAGTTAATACCAATTTGATGGTGAGTTCATGTGGTGCTTGTTTTTCCATTCTTGTGATACTTCATTTGGTAGAATGGGTTCCAGCTTTATCCAGGATAATATAAGAGGTGCTAGATCACCATTGTTTTTTGTGGCTGAGTGGTACTCTATGGTATATATATACCACATTTTATTAATCCACTCATGTATTGATGGGCACTTGGGTTGTTTCCACATCTTTGCAATTGTGAATTGTGCTGCTATAAACATTCTAGTGCAGATGTCTTTTTTATAGAATGTCTTTTTTGCTTTGGGTAGATGCCCAGTAGTGGGATTGCTGGATCAAATCGTAGTTCTACTTGTAGCTCTTTGAGGTATCTCCATATTATTTTCCACAGACATACTAGTTTGTAGTCCCACTAGCAGTGTGTGAGTGTTCCTGTCTCTCTGCATACATGCCAACACAGAATGGGAGAAAATATTTGCATGCTACACATCTGATAAAGAGCTGATAACTTGAATCTATATAGAACTCAGGAAAATCAACAAGAAAAAATCAACCCCATTAAAAAGTGGGCAAAGGACACGAACAGAAACTTTTCAAAAGAAGACAGACTAATTGCCAACAAACAGGAAAAAATGCTCAACATCTCTAATCATCAGGGAAATGCAAATCAAAACCACAATGAGATATCACTTAACTCCAGTGAGAATGGCTTTTCTCAAAAAGTCTTCCAGTCATTTTTGTACGTATGACTGTTTCCACATTTGTACACTTACAAATCATATCAAGTAATTTGAGCACAATAGCATTATAAAAGATGAAAGGATAATAGATATGTTCTTTTAGAAACATGGGATGGTCCAAGTTCTTATTACAAGATACTACATGATAAAGCTTTTCCTGTTCAATGACTAAGTGCATGAGAATGCCGTATTTCCTTTTGTTCTTAGAATTATATTGCTCACTCATAGATTCTTGAGTTTAAAAAAATTCATCTAGGATATTGTCATCTGAAGAGTCATGGTCTAATATTTCACTAATACAAGCAATTTGACCATTATCCTTAGAATATAGAGTTCTGCTGTCTCTTTGCATTTTTCTTCTCATTTGTCTAATAATCGTGAAATGTATTCCTTTGAAAATTTTATTCTTTTTGCCACAATGGGTAAGAAATGAGAAAATTCTTAATTCCCAATTGTGTTCAGTGAAAGCTAAAAGTAGACTACAAAGAGAGTATTTCCTTTTTTTCTATATTTGTTGACAGATGATGCAATACCTTGGGCAACATAATAACAAAACTGAAGGATGATAAAATAATGGTTCACTTCACTATTGTATCAAGGTGATACCATTAGTCTTTTTATTTTCTTATCAATTTTGTCTTTTTTAGCATCATTGGGAATAATGAGTAATGATGAAATAATTTCTAGAATATAAAATAGCAAAATTTTTCAAGATATAAGAAAAATAAGATAACAAAGGTTTTATAATATATCTTAGATTTCAAAAAGGGTCCAATGGACCTATGTGATAATTATTAAACAAAATGAGTATTTCTTAAATTAGTGAGCTCTCTCTTTGTGCTTTGGAAGACTTGCAGGAAATAATTTTAAAAGTCATGAAATATCAATACTTACAAGTATAACTACTCAATAAACTCAAACACTAAAATTAGGAGTGGATCCTGATAGTACACTGAGAGTTAAGAGGTATTGAAATATATAGCTAGCATATCAAACAATGATTTCATAGATATTATTGCTTAAGATAAAATTAACCTTGTAAAACATCAATTGAGTGTGACTTCCAAAATGCCTCTGTGAGGAGCTTGGCAGACTCTCCCCTCAATGAAAAAGCCATTTAACTGGTGAAAATTATAAAATATAACCATTTAAAATCTCTGGAAATTGATCTAAAGATATACAGAAAATCCAGAAGTATTTATTCAAGAAAATCTACTCAATTTTAGTAAGAACATCAAACTCTATGGCGTTTATGCCAAAATATGCTCATATCCCTCCAATTCCCCTTTGGTGCTATAGAAGCACCACTCCAGGTGAGTACAGCTGAGAATACAGGGAATTCCCCAGTTTCCAGTCCCGAGCTATGGTTTCACCCCGAGGGGACAGACCACTGTCACATACCATGCGAATAGTAACCATAGAGATCTGGAATAATACTAATATCTGGAGTAATACTAATATTGGACAAAATAGATTTATGACAAAAAAAAAGGTTACTAGAGACAAAGAAGAACATTTTATAATAATAAAAGGGTCAATTCATTTGCAAGATATGGCAATTATAAATATATATGCACTTAACAACAAGGCCCCAAGATACATGAAGCAAAAACTGACAAAATGAGAGACAAGTTAATTTAAAGAAAAACAGGCTGGGCATGGTGGCTCACACTTGTAATCCTAGCACTCTAGGAGGCCAAGGCAGGAGGATAGCTTGGGGCCAGGAGTTTGAGACCAGCCTAAGCAAGAGGTGAGACCCTGTCTCTACTAAAAATAGTAAAAACTAGCCAGGTGTGGTGGCACGCACCTGTAGTCCCAGCTACTCAGGAGGCTGAGGCAGGAGGATTGCTTGAGCCCAGGAGTTTGAGGTTGTCGTGAGCTACGATCACACCACTGCACTCTAGCCCATGTGACAGAGTGAGACTCTGTCTCAAAACAAAGAAAGAAAAATAAAAACATTAAATAAGGTGCAAATGTCCTTCAGTTCTACAAAAAATCACAAAGGTGCTAAGTAAATTACTAGAGTTTGAGAAATGCCACATTATACCAAACTACAATTATATTGTTTTCAAGTTCACTCTGCATTGTTATTTATTGGCATCTCGGTAAGCATCTTCCACTAATTTCTATGTTTTAATTTTTTCTTCTCATAAAAGCCCATTCTCACCAAAGAATAAAAACTAGTTTATAATTTTCTTCATCTTTATTCATTCATTTATTTAAGGTAGGCAACAGACCAAATTAAGACAAAACAACCTAAACTTTAAAACTGGTTGAAGCCTTAGTTCTATTACTTACTACCTATGTAACTTCTCCCAAATTAATTGATTTCGATGGGTGTCCGTGTTCCTATCTTTAAAATGATGTGGTAGGAGGAGATCCCTTACAGTTCTGAGCCTGGTGTTTTCACCATGAAAATGAACTGTTCACCAAGATCACCATCAGGAAAGCCACTAGGATCTAGATTGCTCAATCTTAGCTGCTGAGATCCACCTCACTGCTTCACTAGGGTACAATATCATCTTCTAGAAAGACTTCTGAGAACTCTTAATGTCTGTACATAATTCAGTTTAAATTAGAGGATTTAATAAAGCATATTTTGCTTTTGGGTATAATAAGTGGATTTTGTTCTAGAACACATTCATTCCTTCTGTTACCGTGTCTCGTGGTATCATCCACATTCCTAAAATCTGCAGCTGTCAGATGCCACAACTCATATGTGAATTCCTTGTGAAAACATAAGCCAGCCTAGGGCTGAAGAACAGTTTACATCAAGTTGGGTGTGAATATTCAGGCATCTTAGAGAAAGAGTTAAAAACAATTCTAACTTTAAGGCTGGCAACAAAACTATGTTTAAGATTTATTATATTCACGGGTTTCTTAAGAAATTTGAAGTGACTGCAAACTCAAAGCTTCCAGTTCAAGTGAGACCTTTCTGCAGTTGTATGCTTACAGATGTGAAGCATCTGTGTCCAGGCAGGAAAACAAGCAGCACATTCAAACTGAGTAATTTAAACAAACTTAACAAGAAACTATTTAGAAAAATGTGGCCTGGTTTAAGAAAACCAACAAGGAATAGTGTGGTACCCCACGACTAGAATCAGCAGAGAGCTGTTATCGCCCTATATCCAAAAAGGTAGGAAGGAGGGAATTCTCACGTAGTAAGTATCTTCCACTTAGAACCAGGACGTACAGAGAGAGCTGTGTATTAGGAGCTGAAGACTTTGGTAGAGGGACACGGACAACCATGGTGACCTGGCAGGAAAGGAGCCTGAGAAATAAATACCCTATCTTCACTCTCCTCCCTCCTTCCAATATTATGCCAGTGCTTCCTATTGGCTAAACCAATTCAAAGCCAGAGGGCAACAGAACCTAGCTGATGCTGTCCATATTGGTCGAGATGCCAGAGCCCAGGACAGTGTGGAGAAGAAGGCAGAGTGTATGTAGAAGGGAAAATGGAAAAAGTTCAGTTCCCAAAGATCCAGGGGTAGAGCAGTAGAAATGACTGTGAGGTGCTTATTTCTCCCAGGGTCAGGACGAGGGTGAGACAGACAAGGTGTCTAGGATGCAAGATTGAAGGAGGTGCTCACTCTTAGGTTCACACAAATGCTCAACACCTACATGACCCTGAGAGACAGGGTGTCTTGTTTGCCTCGGGCTAGTCCCGGCTCTCGTTCCACCCAATGACTTAGAGTTGCTTGCAATAGAATTAAAAAAGAGAATGAATTATCTTTTAATCCATAGGTATTTTTTATAAGATTTCAAAATATCTGTTTTGACTTTTTTCCAAGGACAGCAAATAATATACTAGTTATACATGAAATGTCCAGTGACTAGTATGTTTAATGGCCTGGCATTTTTACTGAACCCTTGATTTTGATTATTTTGTGTGGGTACATCATTGATTCCAACTGCACATTTTTCACATCTTAACATTTTTGCAGTCAAGATGTGTCTTATAATCAATGATGTCACAAATATAATTAGCACTTCTCTTCTTAAATGTATATAAAGTAATAGTATGCCTCATAATTAATGGCATGTTAGGTTTGATGAAATTCAGTACAAGTACTTTGAAGATGTATCTGAGTTCAAGACATTTTTCATGTCTACAATATCTAGCAAATGATAATGGTCTTGATACATCCTCAATCAGTATTTCATGAATGAATGAGTGAGTAAAAGAGAGCATGAATGAAAGCATACACCAGACCTACCTGATATTTATTTTTAGAGCTTGATAATGTGGTGTTAGGAAAAATATCAGTTCATATATGATAGTTTTTCAAGCTGTCATGGTCTGAAATGATAGGCTGAAACAGCCTGAATGTTAAGTTCGCCATGAGCATCCACTTAACTCTCATTATTTCATTTTCTGCCAAATTGATGCTAATTCTGTTTCCATGCTATGCGTTTTCTATAGTCTTTGTGATAATCTGAGAACCTGTTTTATGGCAGATTCTTACCACTCCTTTCATCTTTTCCTTTCTCTTCTACTCCTAGCACTTCTTCCCAACAGCATTTTCATCAATTCTTGATTCACTTTCCTGATTTTGAACCACTGATTCTGAAATCAAAGTGCAGTTTTCAATGTAATTCTAACAAATTACATAACCACGAATTCTTTCACTTTTTAAATTTTAAATATTTAATTTTATTTTGTATACAGTCATGTATACAGGCATGTGCTGCAGCCCCATGGTTAACAGTAGTTGGTTTGGCCAGAGAAAAACATTTTTTTACTGATTGACTTTAATCGTTCTCAGCAAGAAACTAAAATTAGTTTCTTCTCTTCTGATGAGTCATGCAATAGCGGCTTTCTAGCTTACGCTTATCTCTTCCTGTCAATTTCCCTTTTAAAATTAAGATATTTATTCATTTTTAGAAAAAACCAGGATTGTGCATTATTAAGACTGATATTTCTGACTTAACTTTCTTCTGGGACTTGGGAAGAACACTCTTCATTTAAAAAGTAGACATATATGAGATATATATGTGTGTGTGTGTGTGTGTATATATCTCTCTCTCACAAATCTGGGTGTTAATTATTAATAGCATCATGTTGTCTTACAAAGCGTTAACTACCCCAAAGGAAAATAAGATTTCAATTGTTAGTTTGTAGAGATTATGGATCACAATCTACTTCCAATTGTGGGCTTAAATAATGGTTTTGATAACCATTATTTACCCCAAAGCTGTTTTAATTTCAATTTTCGTGATGTATTAGCATTGGTGGAGCAATCTTCTTTGGCTGTTTTTTCATGCTTTAAGTCCACATGGTTAATAGTTCTGTACCATCTGCAGGATGCTGGTGATGGATAGCAGAGCTGCAGATTTACTGACGCAAAATTATTAAAGAACCCAGTTGCAAGTGCTTTGGCTAACTCAAAATATAGGTTGTAAATCTTTCTTTTTTTGTTGTTTTTAATTACTAAAATACATGGAGTTACAGTGATAACTTCAGATCCTCTTCCCAAACTCCAAATGCTTTATATAATACATGAATATTACTTGGTGCAGATTCTACATATTAGCTGTTACTGTTATAATTTTCTGTCTCCAGCTACCTTTTCGCCTTCTGGTTCCCTTACTTCCATGCTCTATAGTGTCCTCTAGAGATAACTTTGGTGACCTTAGGCTCTTGTTCTCACCTCTTTTTGTTCTCAGGAGTAAGGCTGATTCAATTGCTCGTACCTTGTATGAATACAAGCCCAAATATTACCTCCACCAAGGCCTTGCCTTTTAGGTCCAATCTTTAATGGGGAGTGGAGAAAATTATCCCATGCTAAAGAAGCTTAGGCATTAGCAGTTAGAGAAGACCATGATTTGGGGAGGTAGCCTTCTCACAACATCTTGTAGACCACCATCCCTTCTAATAGGTGAAGGCAACTTGGGATGAAGGGTTCAGAAGCAACCAGTGGAATTTTACCTTTCACGTGAGTTGTGTTGTAAGTAAACATATATCAGTTTTGCAAAGCTTCATTGTTCTCCTCTAAGGATTCTTCCCAGGACATCTCTCTACATAAATAACTCTGGGTCATCATTTGCTTTGGCTGGGTTAACTTTCTCCTGGATTATTGCATAGAAGGGTTTCATTGTTCTCTAATGTATGTTCTATGTATTCTCTCCTTGTTCTTAAAGTCTATTCTTGATTTTTATAAATGATTTTCATGGGGAGAATATGCTCCTTGCATCAAGAGAACAAATTCCCATCCAGGCTCCTTCCCTGACAGGTTTCCTACTGAAGCCTGAGCACATCAAAGATCAGCAACATGAAGACCTGCTCTGAGCTCTCACCTCAGACCCGCATTGCATACCAAGCATGGTCTTCAGTGTAGAGATGGGATTAAGCCGCAGTTCTCCTGGAGTTCCTTATAGCTTGGGACAGTGAGCAGTGAGGGAAGGAGATGCATTTCTGGTATTGTCATACCAGTCTATTGTTTGACTGTGAGGTAACCACAATGGTTTTCAGGTTTTTAGGTTTTCCACTTCTTACTCAGACCCCTGAAGTCTGGGATTTACTTTTTACCACTTTTACTTTCACACCAACATATAAAGCATGCTCCCATAACTATTTCATATTCAGTAATAAAATATCTCTCTTTTTTTCCCTTATAACATGTTCAGTCTGACATTGAGAAGATGCCCACCTGGTAATACACTAGAATTTTTAAAAGCTAATCCAGTTGAAAGGATGGCTTTTCTGGGGATTACCTTTGGCTCTGATAAATCCCTAATTTCCCAGGAAGGGCACCCAGACTGAAGCCTTAGGGAAGAAAGACCAGATGCCCTGATAAGCTATTACATCTGTTTTCTCACCAAACGGTGTCAGTGTGCTCGCAGCTTAGGTCGAAAGAAATTAGTCTGCATATTCATTCTCAATCCAGTTTCTAATTGACTCTTATCTGTAGCCTGAAATTAGCCTACAACTTGGCAGAACTAAGCACTCCAAACTCAAGAGAAGTTTTGCCAAACATAAAGTACAGGATGTAGATCTGCATTTGTGTCTGTGACATGTACTTGTTTATTGATGTTTATATTTCAAAGAACATACTGTTTTCAGCATGCTTATACATTCCCAAATGTATTTCTAAATTGTCAGACATGCGTAAACACTGGCCACACAGCTCATCTGTGCAGCCAGAACACACCTACTCTTCTCAGTCTTTTTACGCTCCCAAACCTTCATTGTAAATTAGCCTCCACTAGAGTCAGAAGACACAAGGAAAAACTAGTTTAAGACTAGGTGAGTATGAATAGAACATAACTTATTAGGTTGGAGATATTCACAGTTAAATCTTTATTCAGAAGGTCTAAGTAGCAAAGACTACAACATCACAACCACCACAAGAACAGCAGCTACTGCTTATAAGCATTTTCCAGGTGCCAGGTCCTGTGCCAAGCTCCTTACATGTATTATCCAACAACAGCCTAGTGATATGGTTACTATTCATTCTCCATTTTGTAAAAAAGGAAACTGAGGCACAGCTTTTTGCCTATAATCAAATAAGTGATGGGAGCATCTAACTCCTAATGATCATGCTACATGCCACCTCTTAGCTGTTACTTAGTATTTTCAGTAAACTGTGTCAGCAAAGAGTTACAGAAAGACCAGACCCTCCTTTAGTCTGATCAGCCTGACAGTTTTCCATAGACTCTCCTCCACCTCCATGATCTCTGGGAGAAAAGCAAATGCCATATGGGCAGCCTCAAACACCAGGACAGGAATGTCACATGAACCCTTGATCCAGCTGTTTTCAATTTGGTAATAGACAAGTCCCAGGGTGGAAAAGTGTAACCTATAAAAACATATGAGAAACTAATAGTTGACAGTGTGTTCATGCACTGGGGGAAACCCAGAGGGCAGCTCTGCTCTCAGCATATCCCCAGCCTTGTATCTTCTTCTCCTGTGGGAGGCTCACAGTCACAGCAGATACTTCGTGTCCCCAAACTGTAGTACCTCCCTTTCTTCCCTCACCTCATTGGCAGAATCAGAATCAAAGTTGCCACCAAGTACACATTAACCTTTGTGCACTAAAACCAATCTTCCAGTAGATACATAGAATAATCTACCTGCTCACTGACCAAGGGACTCACTATCACAACATATCTGATATGATCCATTATCCTTTGCTTGAAAGCATCAAAAAACCAGGGGTGAGGGGGCTGTTGCTTTTCTTGATACTAAGCTCAACATTGACTGCATTTGGTTAACTCCCATGTGGCATTGTCCCATGTAGTGCATATTAATGCAAACTAAATTTTCTACATTCATTGCCACAGCTCTCATTTAAAATGTTGACTTATTTCCAAGATTATGGTAATCTAGTCTCCTGAGCTGCTTTCCCACCAGCCTTTCCATAGCCCTTCTTAAATAAGATGTCTTAAATAAACTGTCTTCAAATACTTAGCTTGCCACACCCTTCTCCAGCTTCCATGAATATTCTCCATTCTCTGATCTTGGCCTTGAAGAGCCCATTATCATTGCCCTTAACTTATTCTTAGACTTTACCTGTCTTCTTCTTCACTCCATGGTCAGTCTATCATGTAGCCCACTCTACAACCCCTCTGTGAATACATCTCTAAAATCTGTCTCCTCTTCTTCACCACCACTGTCTTAGTTTAGACCCTAATGGACTCTGGGCTGGACCATTGCAGTAGTCTATTGAATGACCCCCATACCTCTGGTTTCTTAGTGTCACAATATATGCCTCCAGTGATCTTTCTAAAACATAATTCTAATTATTTTACTCCCTAGTGCCTATAGAAAAAGAAAAACAAAACACTTTCCTAAGCATAGCACTTAAGACCCCTCATAATTTGGCCTCCAGTTACTTCTGGTGTCATCTAAAGCAACTCTGCCCGCCTCAGTGGGTATGATTATTGCAGTCTAGCCACACAGAGCTATTTACCTCGCCCCAGCCTACTTTGTTCTTTTCAACTTCTGTGCCCTTGCCCATGCTGTGCCTGGAGTGCCCTCCCCTAGCCTACTTTTCTCTTACCATTAAAGTCATCCTCACTTTTCAATACCCAGCTTCTCTGTGAAACATACCTAATCCCTCCACAGACCATCTTGGTTGGCCTCCTTGTTGGGGTGTTCACATAACCATGTACAAAGGTCATACCATGCTGTTTCTAACATCTGTCTTCCAAGATCTGTCGGATTTTGGGTTGTTGATGATAGGAATCCTATCATTGCCCTTTATGTCCTAGCATCTATCATTTGTGGAAAATCCACTCTTGGCTTTAACCTATATTGTATTTACCACTCAATTTAGGGTACATCCATTTCCCCCTAATTTATAATGACCCATAAAGTAGATACATGATTATCCCCATTTACTGTTGAGAAAACTGAGATCTAGAGAGGTTAAGTAATTTGTCTCAAAGTTATAAAAGTTGTGGTTGATAAAAGTAAGATTTGAATCCATGCATGCTGGCTCAGGGCCCAAACTCTCAACTACTGTGCCCCATTGAAATAACAAAATGAACTAAGGTGAGTTTTTCCACTGACTTTAGTTCATTTTCTTGTTTTTCTAAAACATTTAAAATATTTGAATTATTAATTGTATTAGGTTAAATTTGGTCATACACAAGCTCCAGGATTATTTATTCAAATGATGTAGGGTGGGGGCAGGGGGCAGGAGTAGAATTTGGCTCCCAGTGATGTTCTCATGGCTACACAATAGTTCCCAAACCTCCACGGATATCCTTCAGACTCCTCCATTGTCAAGCTGTATTGATGTGCTCAATATCCACTCACTCTTCCCTTACTGAAAATGTCATTTGTTACACTTTGCCATCAAATACAGTTCTTAGAGGAAATGATTTCTCCTCCCCCACCACCCAGCAGCCCCTGTCAGCAGGGGGCTCAAAGGAATCAAAACTGTACCTAAGACTATTAGAATTCACACAATGAAACTAAGTCTGAGTAATATTTCACTGCCTTTCCGGAGGTGCTAAGTGATAAGAATCAGGATGGATTTTGTTGGCTTTAATGGGAAAAGTGAGCCTTTTGTTAGTGACTTACCTTGCCTTCCCTCTAAGAGGAAAAAAAACAACTTTGGAATATTCTTTTTGGCTGTGGTTGAATATGAGAGCATCCCGAGATTTTAATATGTCTAATAAAACTCACCAAAGAATGGAGGCGCAATAGGAAGGGAGGTGCATTATGGTGCACAAGAGAAGCGTTTTGCTCTGAAAATGGAGCTGGATGCTCATCGTAAACAAGGAACCCGGAGTGAGATGCACGAGGGCACCGCTGGGAATATGTGCAAAGCTTGCTTTCATTTCCATTTGAATACTATAAAGGCAGCCCTCGCTTAAAATTAAAAGGTACATCAAGAATGCAAAACATCATATAAAATTTTAACCAGACCTTTTTAGTTGCTTTTTATTCCTTACTGGTTCTTTATTTCTCTGTATTTTTAGATATTTTCTTGGGCTGTGTGGTTGTTCATTCATCCACCCTCGGTTTACCTTTTCTACAGCTGCATGCACCTTTGTAGTTATTTATCTACCCCCAGACTGATTCATTGTAATATTGCATTCCTGTCTCTCTTTAGTATTAATATTTCCTTCTCATCCTCCTTTTCTTTCTGCTCAGCTCTACCCTCTTTCTTCCTTTCTCTTGCTCTTCAGATCATCTGCTTTTCCTTTTTTGTTGCCTTCTCACCCCCACTACCAATAAATTAAAAATAAATCCCAATCTGGGAAGCTTGGCCCTCCCCATAGAAATGATGTTTTACTATGAGCCCAGAAACACCCCCGCCCCATGTACTGGCTGCACTCTATGCTCAATCATGACTGTTGCTATAAATACAAAGGTTGCCCACTGCAGACGCAAGGATAAGGAGGGTTTATCTCTGAAATTAATGAGCAACTGAGCTCTGATCCCATAACAAAAAGCACTGATAGTAACAAAAATAATAATATTGACAGTAATTCCTAACATTTCTTAAGAGCTTGGTATGTAATGGGTCTTAAGCTAAACACTTTACAAATATTTTCCCATAAAATCCTCACCACAACCCTGTGAAGTAGATTCTATTATTATGCCCATTATACTGGTGAGGAAAACAAGATAGAGACACAGTGAGTGATACGGGTCACAGAGTAAGTGAGAGGCAGAGCCCCATTTCTCAATCCAGGCAGTCTGAGTCCAGACCACCCTCTTCACCGCTGGAGTTCACTGACCCTTCAACCGCAGGGTAGTCTTGAGGTCTTCGGGTTCCACCAGGGCTGGTGTATAATGCAAAGCCCTGGCTTGCCCTGCATGACTGGGTATAACCAGATGGGTGAACAAAGGCTGGGCCAGGTTGCCACAGACAGAGCAAGGTGATCTCAGGTACCCACAAGAAGGGGTTCTACTTGGGAGCAGAGAACAAAGTTGGAAGAATACAGCTACTTCAGTCCAAGTCAGTGAAAACTTTAAATAACAGGAGATCTGAGACCCAGAAAGGGCATCCTGGTGGATGGGCTGAGGTGGTATTCAGAAGGGAAGGACAGTACTTGGAAGTTCAGGAAAGGGGGCAGAGCATCACAGATGCCCAGTGTCGGCCAGCATGGCCCCAAACAGCCTGGAGTTTGGAGAGGGGGCCTCAGTCCATGGGGGAGGCAGTGGCAGATCAGGGCACAGCCTGAGTTCAGGGACAGTACCCAGTATTGGGAAGTGGGGCTCAGAAACAAGGACACGTCCAGTCATCAGACCAAAGACACCGTGTCCAGATGAGATGAGCAAAAAGGGTAACTTAACACTGAGGGAGAGGTACTAAATAGCCTTGGATATTACCTAAGGAGGTTGGACTTCAACCTATACCCCTGTGATCTCACCTGGGGAGCTGCTATAGATGCATGTGACACCATAAGCTGGGGTGACTTCATGTCTTCTTTCTAACAATCTCTCAAAAACCCATAGTATATAAATGATCTTTTATGCATAAAAGTGAATGGATGCAAGGTTAGCCCTAAAATAATGTCACCTTCACACTCTGACTTGCTTTCTTGAATGGGAAAATAAGAGATACAGCGCAGCCAGCATGTTTGCATACCCCTGGGGATGTTGTGTGAATGTCCCACGCATGTCTGTGTCAACTTACAGATCACGATTAAAAAAAGGCAGCAAATTGCCCTCACAGGCAATGGGGGAGTTGGTCTGAGGGTGTGCAGAGGTGAGGCAAAGCCCTTCTAAAATGTTTGGATTATATTGTTTTGTTTTATATTTGTGCATGTGTGTGTATATGTGTATATCCATTATAAACCTGAAAAGAAAAAAATGCGTTAAATTTGACTACCAGGTCATTTGTCCTATAATAAATTAAAAGGGACAGGGCATAGGGATAATATATTAACGTATTGTCACAGCCAGGAAAATTCAAGGCAATCTAACTGGCAGATACAAGAATTTAAAAAAGAAAAATAATAGTAGCCTGGGACCATTTAACGTGATCATAAAAAGGTTCATACACCTCTTAGAAATCATTATAATACAGCAAATGTTAGACTTTATGGGGCCAGTGGTGATGCTGAGACTTCCATTTAAGCTTAGAGTATTCCCATCACTCTCTGTTTAAGGAGGCAGGGAGCCAAGCAACATATTTTAGCAAGATTTTATCAAAAGTAGCTAACATTACAAGTGAAAGAAGGCATCGTTCTTACGTGCCTTTCCTTCCCGGCACTTACGCTGTAGTATGTTTTTTTATTTTATTCTCATGGAACCTCCCGAACTGTCTGCCCTGTGTGGGCAGGGACCATGTCTGTTGTGTCCGCTCCGGCTTCCCCAGGAGGCAAGTAACTTTCACTGAGATTCTCTTTCCTCAAGCCAGTGGAAGTCCTCATTCTGCTCTCACCTGCCGTGAAATGGGATATGGGAGGAGGTGGGGTCTTGCTCCGAGTCAGGCCTCGGAGATGCTTTTCACCGGGTCCCACTTCAAACTGAAGAACTCAATCCGCCGCCGTCTCCTCAGTTCCATCTGGCTGCCTAGAAATGTCTGCTTTGATTGCTGCTGGGAAGGAAAGCTTAAATTTTACTAGGAAACCCCAGCACTGCCTAAAACTTTTGGGGTTTCTTACAAAATTTGATTTCTGTTCTCTTTAGTGTTTTGTAGACAGAGACCTAGAGAAAGGCCCTAAATAGAAGCAGCAGTAGGTGTTAATAACACTCAGTTCAATTCACAGCCTACTTGGGTGCCCAGTAGCCCTTGGGCGTGGGGAGGAGGGATCCAGGCTTGTCCAGTAATAAAACTTCCTCCCTTTAGGGGGCTCCCAGCACCACCAGGGAGCTCAGCTCCACCAAACAGCAGGGAGGACAGCCCCACCAGGAAGTGGGGGGCCCTCTGCACATGGGCCTCACTGTCAGACCACCCCAACCCAAGGCCAGGACCTTGGCTGGACCCACAGGGAGGCCTCACCTTAACTCCCCTCCTCCCCTCCACCCTCTCTCCTCCTCTTCCCTTCCCCCCCTTCTGGAGCTCCTTCCCTCTCACTCTGCTTTCCTTTCCCCTCCCCCTCCCCCACCCTCTTCCCTCTCTCCTCCCCTTGCCCTTCTTGCTCCTCCTCTTCCTCAGATGAAATAGATCAAATAACTTTTTCCACTCCAAGAATCAAAGCTTAGGGCCCTCCAAAGGCTCTTCCCTATTACCTGAAGGCTAAAAGTTCAGCCTAGGATCAATAGCTATTCATTTGCCCCCTTGGTTAGAGAGATGGGGCTATTCATGCCCAGAGGACACTGCTTTTTAGAGAATCAGAGGTATTTTAAACAAGCTGCATCATTGCTGTTACTGCTCTCCTTTGACAAATGCAAATTTGCCTGACTAGAAGCTTCTCAGGCTGCCTTGCCCTCCCCCAGCCAGAAAGCAGGCCTGGAAGATGATCACAGAAGTGTTTACGAAGGGCCAGAGTTGAAGTAAAGTTCCTCCCACCACTCTAGCAGAGGTACATTCTCTGGAGGCAGAGAAAGTTTAAGTTTCAGGGCCCCTTGCTCTGGCCCTTCTAAGGCCCTGGGAAGAGCCCCAGCACTGTGTTCCCATGGTCCTATGTTTTTGCAAGATTTGCAAAAGGAATATATTTGCAACACAGTTAGGTTCCGCTGCTGTTTCTTTCCACTACAGCTTCCCCTCCCTCATACTTCTCTGCTGAGTTGGCATTGCAGTGGCTGTGGGCATTTGGGGGGTCCAGCTCAGGGAAGCTGAATCGGGAATGTATTTAGCTCAGATTGAGTGGGATACCTTTGTGTAGGCCACAGCCACTTCTGTGGGTGGGTAAGTCACTGCTGTCCATCCCGGGGTAGGAATGGTTTACAGGAGTAACACACAAGGCTGAATTAAATATAAACCTGTCCTATGGTGCCTGGCATCAGAAGTCTGTGGATAGTGGAAGAAAAACAAGGTTTCAAATGTACTGAGCCAGAAGCGATTTTGTGGAAAATTCTTCCAATCATGAGATGTGTAAAAATGCACTTTTCATTGATGCCTCGACAAAATGGAAATTCAGGAATATATTCAGAGACAAAACACGTACACTGATAAGAACGTGTGTTACTTATGGGAATTGCATAAAATAAAATATATCAAAAATCTTGCATTTTCAGGACATTACCCTGTAGCAAGCAGTACTGCACGCATCAGGCATGTCTGTGCGTAAAGAAACATATTTTAATGCCTTCCAACTATCGATAATTTTGATCAATCCTGCTAGAGGAAAGACTACCTTATCTCTCTGTTCTCTCTAATGCAAAGTCATTATCACATAAAGAGAGTATCAAAGTATGCAGGCAAAAATTCCATAGAAAAAAGTTATTTTAGAGTTGTGTCAGACAGTAATTAAAACATTGTGTGTGTGTGTTTTTTTACTAGATTTTGAGATGTCTCTTACATTTGCCAGCTTTAAAAAATTTGTAATTTTTTTCTCCTTCTAAAGAGTCACTTTCACTCCCAATTTTGTACTTGTATTTCTGTATTATTTTCCTTAAAGCGATCCCCCCCTAAAATTGTATAATCCTCAGACCCCACAACCTGGATCCTCCCTAGAGGCAGCCTCGCTGAGCAACTAGAAAAAGGTGCAGTTTTCTCTGCCTGGAGAAACCCTGCTCCAGGCATTCCCAGGGTACTTGGTCAGTGGGTCCTTCAGGGGTAAGGCTGCCTTCCCTCCAGGATCCCTGTCTTCTGGGCTATGAAGGTCTTTTTCCTGATGACGCTGATCCCAGGGTCTTAGGGACCTAGCTCATGTTGCGAAAGACAGTGTTGAGGAACTGCTGTTAATGCTCAGTCTCTCTAGCTGTGCTGAGGCCCAGCTGTACAAGTTCTCACGTAACTATTTGAGCTTCTTTTGGTTCAGGGAAAGGTAGGATGATTTTCTGCCAAATCTTTCTTCAGATTCACATTGTAATTTGGGTCAGATGATCTGACATACAAGACTGTCGTATCCCTTCTGCTGCAGGGCATTTACCAGTTTTCTGTTTTCTTTCACAGAGTTGGTGTGGACCTGGATGAAAATCTGAAGGAGGAGCCCTCTTTACCCCAGGTAAGTCAAAGAAGCCAATGCGTAGAGTATAGAGATATGAGATGTTCTGTTCTGTGGGATGTTCCATGCTTATCCAGCATGTACCAAGGGGCTCATTCTAACGAGAGCTGCCTCTGCTGATAAAACAAATGAGATGGCAATAAAATACATAGAATTCAGGGTGTTGATGACTTTTAGCATATGAATGCTTGGAACTAGCATATACTCTCCACCTCTCTGTGGGACTTTACAATGTAGAAGCAAAACCATGATGACTCTTAGAATGAAGCATCCCATGGTTCAAATCCCTACCAAGCAACTTGCTAGCTAGGTGATCTCAAAGCACATCCAGTGCATGTTGGGCACTCAACAGTTGGACCTGTTTCTCCTGCGTGGCTTCTCATTAGTCATGTCTAGATGTACAGCAATATTGAAACTGTCAAAGGATTGCAAAACTGTCTAGATAATCCATTCCTGACTTAATGGAGCAAAATTATCTACACAGACCTGAAAATCCTTTAGGGAAATTTTCAGAACAATGTGCTATTCCCTCAAGTAGGGGAAATGTATTCTTCAAACTCTGGATTTGAACCTGACATCACAGTAGAATGTCATTTGCAATTTTGCATTAGCCATTTTAAACTCAGTACTTAACAAACAAACGTATGGAAATTTTATACTTTTTGCTGAAATTAGAAGTAGACAGACATAATAGGACAATATCATGTGGTGATGCTTAATGAATTGTGTTATGAGAATATTTATATTTGAAGAGGAACTGTCTCTCTTTTATTCTGTGGTTTTTTTTCCCTATAATGCCATCAATGAGGCACAGCCGGTTAGTGCGCCTGGGTGTGATGCTGCTTTCCCGGTTTACAGAGATAGAAAGCAGGAAAGAGCCTATGCTCTGCAGAAAAGCCTGGGAAAACAAGTTGGTTATGATCCTGGCCCTCGTGGACTTTGAATTTTTTTTGTCACCTGCATTTCAAGGCCAGGCTACGCCATTTTCACTGGCTTCACTGCCCAGGAAACACACCTGACTGCAGGACCGAGCACAGCAGGGTGCCAGGGCACTAGGATTAGGGCCAGCCTGGTGACCTTAGAAAGGAGATCAAAGCCCTTCTCCTTACACTGGTGGGCATAATGAGTCATCTGTAACATCTGGTGGTGGCTGATTTTTAAAAAGCATTTTCATCTTGTATAGGTCAAATAATCCTACCTTCAAGTAAAACTTTTATCTAAATTTTGTCCTTCTTGTATACCTTTTTCTTTAAAATAAAAAAAGAATAATAAAATTTATCGAAGAAAATTCTCTAATTGCCTAGTATTCTGTAATCACATATAGTTATTGGTAAAACTTTCTACTGGCCTAACTCTTTCCTTTTGTAATTTAAATTTCTTTTATCTCATTCATGTGACACTTTAAAACAAAGTTCACCATTGTTAATCCAGTAATAACTCTTACCTGAAAATATTACAGCAATAAAAGGTTTTGGGGGGTTTTTTTTAGAGAAATAGGATAGTATAACGTAGAACTAAAAACTATGTGATATTTAGATCTTGGACAAGTTTTTTACATTTTGAGTCTCAGTTTCTGTCTATAAATTGTGAATGATGATAATATCTACCTCTCCAGGCTATTATGACAATCAAGAGAAATTATGTTTATGAAAACTACCCAACTTAATTGAGCTAAATTCATCTCATTTATGAAAGATTTGAGGCAGCTTAAACCACCACATATAATAAAATAATAATAAAATATTTTTTAAAGAATTTTAAAATTCAGCAAAAAATACTAATAAGAGCATGTAGTCAAAACCAGAGGAGTAAAAAGAATCATGAACAAGCAGGTCATAAGGGCCTATGTAGGTGCTATAGTCAAACCGTAAGTAACCTTTCTGGTAGCCAAAGAGGGGATAAAAGGAAATAATAATCAGTAATATACTAAATTCACATCATTAGAGGGAAAAAATCATACCCTCTCCTTAAGTAGTACAAAACTTCACAGGTCACTACATTTTAAAGAAATTTCTCCCTTGGGGCCTCCTATAGAGGACACATAAAGAGCTATCCAAATGTTAAGTAACTAGCATTATAATTTACAGTGTTCCCACCAAACTGCTGCTGCCTAAAAATAATTTTAAGTGTCCTCTAATTGTTCTTATTCATGATGTTTGACTGTCAAAGTAGTTACATTTCAGAAAGAAGTTTTCTCCATATGTTGGAATAATTCTTATCTTCAGTGTCAAGTACAAGATGCAGTGGGCTCTGATGGGAGGTAACAAGCCACGGTGTCCACGTAGCTACCACTCGACCTAGACAGAGTCTTTTTGGTACTTTCCAAGCCATCTGTCAAGAAACACTCTTCCCTCATTTCGCCTAACACTTCACTTATTATCATCATCTGCTGCTCTGTTGGACTACAGAATATAACCCTAATTCTTAGGAGGATTATATGTTTTCACTTGATTTGCATTTATTAAACTGGCTTTGCATTAACAAATAGGATAAACTTTGCACTGCTCAACCTTAATAAATAAACAAACAAAAGACCCTGTTCTTACCAAAAGCTAAAAATTTCACAGGTAGTTATGGCCATTACAGATCATATACTTTCAAAATCAAAAATAAACATATGTAATTATATTTTTAAAAGAACTTCCTCTCTGTTGTAGAGAATAAAATAATCTCTGGGGACATGAACTTATGGCTATGACTAACTAGTAATATCATGGACATATTTGAAACACGGACTTCGGTGGGGGGGGGGAACCAAGGGCAACACACGTAACCCAAACGTATGTACATCCATAATTTGCTGAAATAAAAAAAAAAAAATCATGATTTTCCTTTTTGCCTTGTAATACCTTTAGAATGTGGATGGCATTACCTTCTTAAAGTTTAAATACATAACTCCATGCAAATGTGCTACTTTGAGAAATGGAAGATACTGCAGTTGTGAATTTTATGTCTCTTAAACTTGAAAAAAAAAAAAAAACCCTTCAGAAAACCTCCCACACAGTAGGAAGTGTTCCTTGTAATTGATTCCTCATCCTTGGAAGCACACCTTTGCAGAGTAGAGGAGAATGACTGGATCACCACACTAGATCTTTTAATAGAGAATTCCTGCTACTCAAGAAAGGCTGCCAGTATTGCTTCTCTTTTCCGCTTTTGCCATTTTATCGTAATCCTCCCAATATTTTTTGGGCACTAAGTATTGTTCTTAACAATTTCCTGAGCACTTTGTATGTGTTATCTCACTTAATTTTCAAGATAACCCAAAGTGGGTACCATTATTATCCCCTTATTTCCTTATCTTACAAATAAGGAAATTGTAGACAAAGAAGTTAAATAACTTTCCCAAGAGCACACTGAAGGCAGAAATAGAATTTGAGCCCAGAGAATTTGGTCCCAGAATGTCCCCTCTTAACGGGGTATGCATGCATGCATTCATTCATTCATGAAAGTGTTAATAACTATCGGCACCCACCCTTGTCGGGCACTAATCTAGATGTGGAGGATTCAGCAGTTACCAATGCAGTCTTCTCCCTCACAGAGCTTATACTCTAAATGGGGACACTGATAAGAAAAACATCAACTACATACTGTAAGTTCAAAGCAGGATCACAATAAGTCAGGTAAGGGGAGGAGAACCATGGATGGGGCTATTGGCTGGTCAGGGAAGGTCTCTCTGAGGAAGTGGCATTTGATCAGAGGCTGAATGATGTGCAGAAGCAAAGCATGTGGGATTGGGAGGGTGGGCAGGGGTTGGGGGGGTGGGCAGTATAGTCCAGGCAGAGGCTACAGCAAGGTCAAAGGCCCTGGAGTCCCAGAGGGTTATGGTGTGCCCCAAGAGCAGCATGAAGGCCAGTGTGGCCGGAGCCAATTAAGCAAGGTGAGAGTGAATGGAGCTGGGATGGGAAAAACAGACAGGCAAGGGCCAGACTATTGACCACAGTGGTAAGTTTGATTTTATGCTAATATGATGGGTACTCTCGGAGGTTTGAAGCTCGGAAGTAATAGAATTTGACCTTTTAAAAAAAATTTTTTTCTCCCAACTCCACTTTGCCAACTGTTACAGTGGGACTAATTTTCATCTTTTCTAATCTAATTTAATTTTTTAACACTATGTTTATTTCTCTATGATCTGTCTTAATGTTAACTTCTAGTTTCCTTTGGTTTTCAGTAGTCTGTTCATTGAAATTCTGTTTGTGGTTGTCCTTTGTACTTATGTATAACCTGAGTGGATCAGTTCTGGTCACTGCAGCTCAAGAAAGTGAGAGCAGAGCTGAGAAAGGTCCAGAGAAGGGCAACTTCAGTAACTGAGCAGAGGGACCTGCTGCCAGAGAACCGGGATTAAAAGGATTAGGGCTTCTCCATCAGAAAGACTAGAGCTAAGAAGGGACACAACAAAGTGTCTGTAAAAATATGAAAGGTGAACAAAGACTTGTTTGCCAACTCCCAGAAAACAGGTGTAGTATAACCTGGGAATACCTTTGAAACCTGGAAGAGATCATTGATGAAGAATAAAATGTTTGTTCTTCTGCACACTGATGCTTCTTACTCGGGGTCATCCAGAGTTGCAAGGGTTAGATACATAAGTAGGTTCAGGAGGGGAAGAGATTCATTAGCAGATAGTGGGGTCATCTAGGCCATTAAATAAAATTAATTTCTCTTTGTGAATAGTTTGAAATATTTCTAATAAACTTACAGAGAACAGAATGATGAATCCCATATGCCCATCCTCCAAATCTAACAATTATCAACATTTTTTCCTACTGGCTCATTCATTGCTCCTATACCATTAAACCTGGTCTCATAGAATGTAGATTCCATACTACATCCCCACAAATATTTCAGAAATAGAATACTAGGCTCAAAAATTGATCTGATCCAGATGAGGGATTTTCTTAATGTTATGTTGTTACAATGCCATTGTAAATAATGGTATTTTTAGAAAAATAAAATGAATATTTCAAAGCAAATATCTTGGGTTTTCCCTTGGCCAACATTGACTGTATTTTAGTCATACTTACTTATGGCTTATACATCCAAAAGTATATCCCCTCCCCATTAACTTTTTACTACACAGGACTAAATTCCATATAGTTACCTTACCATTAGATTCTACAATTACGTGTTCTAGAAAGTACGTATGTTCTAGAACATACGTACATATATCACATTTAATTTTTACTTCAACCATTCAGGATAACTACTACAACCCTCATTTTACAAATGATGAAATTTGAGTTCAAAGAATTAAATTTTCCCCAAACAACAAACCAGTGATGGGCTGAGCTAGGACTAAAGGCCAAAGCTATTTTACCCTCACCATCATCTTATACCATACTGTCAATGGGTAATTATCTAATCTATAAACATGATCTTCTTTCTTCCCAGTAAGGTAGCCCGTCAGTCAACATTTGAATATACTTCGCATTTCTATTGAGAATATCAAGCACATTCCCATTTTAAGAGGCTCGAGCATATTCCTCACCTTCTACTTTGATTATCTCAATGTGGAATCCTCTTCACCCATAGGCACTAAGCTGTGGGTGTCAGTCCCTTGTCTTTTTCCTACTACAATATGTGTCAGCCTTCACTCACAGTGCAGCAGGATCTACTGTCTCCTAGCAGGAGGGAACTAACTGCATTATTCTTTGTTTCTTCCTCCCTGCCAGGGTTGAGTTGCAAACCAGTCTAAAGCTTTTGTTCATGCAAATGTCTAAAGGAAGAGCATTCCAGACAAAATAAAGGCCCTGGAACAGGGCCAGCCTGTCTGAGAAATAGCAAGTATGCAGGTATAGTTGGAGTGAGCCATCAGAATATTATAGGATATGAATCAGCCAGAGATATAGGCAAGAGCCAGATTTTGTCAGTTATCTATTGCCACATTAATGCTAGATAACAAACACAAAATCTCAGAGGCATCGAACAGTAAGCATTTATTTATCTCACAGGTCTGTGGGGGTCAGCTGCTCTAAAGTGGACTTGTTCATATATCTGTGGGCAGCTACAGGTTGGCTAGATAACTGCTGGTCTTACCTAGGCTTGCTCACATGTCTGGGGTTAGATGGTTACTGGGTGATCTAGGACAGCCTTAATTGGGAAGACTTAGGTGACTCTGCTGTGCTTCACATTCTCATCTCATCTGAGGACCAATGGGCTATGCTGAAGATGTCTTTCTCCTGGCAGTGATAGAGGACAAGAATGTAAGCAAAAACATGCAAGGTTTCTTGAGGCCTAGCCTTAGAACCAGTACATTGGTATTGCTGCTACATTCTGTTGACCAGAGAAAGCTACGAGGCCATCTTAGAAAATAGGTGTAAATATGTAACTCCTCTTTTCTCAAAAGAACTGCGGTTACATGGAAAAGGCCATGGATATAGGGATGGAAAAAAATGGGACCTCTAATGTGATTAATCTGCTATATAGATCATTTGGACCAAGGTAGAGTATGGACCTTGTAGTACTCTGTAAAATTTTAGACTTTTGAAATGTATTGAGACTTATTTTATGGTTCCAGTTGTTCTATCTTGGTAAACACTCTATATGTACTTGAAAAAATGAGTATTCTTGCAACTGTTTCAATACTATGCCAAATTACAGAATACAGTTAGTCTAGTATCTGGTAAGTGTCAATTGTGTAAGTTGATTTTTTTTTGGTTTATTTACCAATGACTGATAAAACCTCCAAATGTAATTAGGGACTTTCCTCTTTCTCGCTTTAGTTCTGTCAGCTATTGCTTCATGCATTTCAAAGCTTTTCACTGGATATAGAATTCTGGTTTGATGGTTGTCTTCTTTCAGCACTTTGAAAATTACATTCCATTGTTCTCTGACCTCCATTTTTTCAGATGAAAAGTCAGTAGAAATTTTTTTATTTCCTTCAACATGATATGCTCTGTCTTTTCCTGGTTCCTTTTAAGATTTTTATCTTTGTCTCTGGTTTTTAGAAGTTTCATTCTTACATGTCTAGTTTGTTTTTCTTTGAATTTATCCTAATTTGGATTCAATGGGTTTCTTAGATCTCTCAGTTAATATTTTTCATCAAATTTGGGAAATATTCAACTATTGTTTCTTCAAACATTTTTGTCCTTCGTGTTCCCACTGCTCTCTTTCTAACCCTCCAGTCTTATATGTGTTAGGCTACCTTCTATTTTTTCTCATGTCACTTAGGAAGTATCTTATTCTCTCATTTCTCTATATTCTACAAATTGAATAATTTTTATCGATCTCTTTTCAAGTTCACTGACACTTTCTTCTATAGTATTCAATCTTAAGCCAATATAGTGAATTTTTCATTCCAAATATTATATTTTTTGGTTCCAGAATTTTCATTTTGTTCTTTGTTTTATAGTTTACATTCTTCTTCTGAGAGCTTCATTTGTGTACTCATTGCCTGCATCTTTTACTTTAAATTTCCTAGCATATTTTTTATGGCTGTTTCAAAGCCTTTGGTTGTTAATTCCAACATTCAAGTCATTTCAAGTTCTGCTTCTGTAGGTTACTTTTTCTTTTGGCTGTAGCTCAAGCTTTCCTATTTCTTTCCATGTCTAGGAGTTGTTATGCTGAACCTTAATAGGATAACATTGAATGGAGTCTGGATTATTCTATAAAGGGTATTGGATTTTATTCAGTCAAGCAGTTAATATCTTGTAAGTCCTTGTTTTATTCTCGGTTTGATACATTTTCATTTTGTCCTTAGTTTTAGGGCATGGTGGTTATTCTAGAACATCATCCTTACTTATAAATCATGCTTTTTCTGAGGGCTCAGCCGAATAGCTGACTTTTGACTTTGGCTGGGCCACACTACAATGTTTCCTAGCACTGTGTGATCTTAATTTCTCCATTTATTTCTCAACTTCAAAACAGCTTTTTTCTGCAGGGCCTTTTGAATCTCATTCTGTACATGCACAAATCAGTCCACAACCAAGGATCTGAGGGAAACATCTACACAGATTTCTAGGTGTCCTCTGTGCCTAGTTCCTTCCTTTTTGGTACACTGCCTTAAATATTTCAGCACTTCAGTGACACTCAAACTTCCTCTTTTATACACCGTGTTAAAAATGGCAGCATTTCAGCAACACTCAAACTCCTATCTTCAACCCAGAAAGACTACTGTTCTCTGCCTGGATTCTACGTCCTTGCATTTCAATTTGGAAAGGACCTCCAGGCAGAAAGTCAAGGAGAATATAGGGCTCACCTCATTTGTTCCCTTCTTTCAAGGATCACAGTCCTTTGCTGCCTATTATCTAATGCCTGAATTCTATCGTATGTTATAATGCCAGTTACTATATCACATTCAGCCATTACATAGTTTGAAGGTGATTTTGAAGTAGTTCTCTAGGGGGACATATTATTTTATTTTGTATTGTTTTGTTTTAGAAACATACAAAATATTATATAATGGAATCAACAGTCTAAATGTGAGATGATTTACTATGATAGTATTATTAAAAGCATGAGCCAGAATCTTCTCATTCCAAGGTGCATTTTCCATTAGGGGTATGTGTGTGCATAAAATAGTTATAATACTAACTAAATTATGATATAATTCAGGCATTATTTAAGAATACCATGAGACAGATACAGTGAAATGATGTGAACTTCCTCCTATCTGTAAATTGGTACGTCACTTTTTGTCTTCGTACTCAATCTTCAATCTTTAATATGGGCATATTAAACCCAGAATGATTTTTTATATACTTCTAAGAAGGAATATATGTCTTTTATACCACAAACATGTTACTTTTGTGAAAATACTTCGTAAACTGTAAAGAGCTATGCAAATGTAGGCCTCATCAATTTATTACTTTTCCCAATTCCTATTTCAGTGCCTTTTACATCTAGAATTTATGATTTCAGTATTTAGTTGTAGTAATTTTCTATTGCTGTATAAAAAATTATCCCAAAATTTAGTGGCTTAAGACAAACATTTATTATGTCAAGGTTTCTATGAATCAGGAATCTAAAAGCAACTTATCTGAGTGTTCTGACTCAAGTTGTCTCATGAGGTTGCAGTCAAGATGTCAGCTAAAGTTACAGTCATCTGAAGACTTGACTGGGCCTGGAGGATTCACTTCCTTGCTGACAGGAGGCCTCAGTTCCTTTCTAGCGGTTGGTAGGCAGACTCAGTTCCTTACCACATGGATCTCTCCGCAGAGCTGCTTGAGTATCCTTACAACATGGCAGCTGACTTTCCTCAGAGCGAGTGGTCCAAGAGAGACAGCAAGGAGAAGGCCACAATGTATTTTTATGATGTAATCTTCGATATGACACACCATCACTTCTGCTATATTCTGTTCATTTGAAATGAGTCACCAAGTATAGTACACACCCAATAGGGAGGGAAGTCAGGCTCCATCTTTTTTTTATTTTTTGCCTTCTAAAAGATTTTTTAAAATTTTTAAATGACACATAATAGTACATATTTATGGGGTACAGAGTGATAATTTGATACACATATACAATGATAAAATAAGGATAATTAGCATATCCATTACCTTAAACATTTATTATTTTTTGTGTTGGGAACACTTAAAATTCTCCCTTCTAGCTATTGCAAAATATACAATGAATTATTGTTAACTATAGTCACACTACAGTGCTGTAGGACACTAGAACTTATTCAGCTATAATTTTATAAGCATTAACCAACCTTTCCCTATCCTCCTCTCCCCACCACACTTCCCAGCCTCCAGTAGCCACAATTCTACTCTCTACTCTTATGTAGGCTCCATCTTTTAAAGGAATAAGTATCAAAGAATTTGTAGATATACACTTTAAAACTATTACAACATCATATCATGTTTTCCTGAGCCAAATAATTTATTTTCCCCTAGATTAACTTGAATCTACCGTACAGACAAGATTATCTTTTTTTGTAGCTAAAACATGAGGTTAGCCCTTATGGTAGCATATCTGTGATGTCTCTGTGTCATCTTAACACTTTTACCCACCCTTCACTAGCTGTCTCTTTCAGTTTTTTTTCCCTAGGCATGTATTTTCTGACTATACCTTCTTGGAAGTATATTTCTGACTATACCCTCTTTATGAGTGTACCTGGGCATTGAGAAGGTGAGAATATTTGTATAAAGTGCTTTCTATGTAGAGGCTAAGAATTAATGATTTACCTTTTAAAATGTATATTTGAAAAAAATCCTATTTGCTCTTCAATTATATCCCTCTTCGGAATCCAGAAATCTTTGTCTTTAGAGACACAGAATCTGGTCCTCTCCTTGGTAATTAGAAAATCGAGGCAAGGAATTGGAAATTATTGCATGAATACACTCCAAGGTGAAGGGATATGGTAGGGCAAAAGTACTGCTAACAAATTCCATTCACATTTGACTACTAAAAAAGTGTTTTAGAACCCATAAAGGCCCTACAATTTTGTCATGATAATTATTTATCTTGTTATCACTCCATGCATCTTCCACTGACATTAGTATTGAATATGAAATCTTGAGAAATAGAAAGGAAAATCCTCTCTCTCTCACGTAATCCATTGAATCCCCCTGAAATGATGAGCAACCCCATATGATTAACCCAAAGCAGAGTTCATCCAGTTCACTTAACAAAGTCCCCATATTTGAATATTGACAGAGGAATATATTTACATTTGCTTAGTTCTTTTTCATTAAATACAACAACAAAAAAAAATCCCTCTTGCTTCAGTGTCTGTTTTTCAAAGATTTCTCACCAGAGCTTTTTGTTTTCTCTCAGGAGTTAAATAAGCACAAAACAAATAAGTACCAGTATAATTTCCCTGTTGCTCCCTCTCTGGGGGTATTAAGCGTTAGGGGATCATTTAAAAGAAAACTACCCACTTCCTACTCTTCCCAGTCACTTCCCAACCTCTGGTCTATTCCCCTATTTAAGGAGAAAAAAAGAAAAATATCAAATGCCCCAGTCATTTTTAAATTGTCCCCAAAATAGAAGTTATTAAGAGAGCCAGAAATTCCTCATACATCAAACATTCTGCTTTTCAGGGTACCTAGGCCAGTAAAAGTTGAGATTCAACACACTTGAAATTGCCAGATCCCATTTACAGCTGTGAAACATGAGGCTCAGAGCTGGTAAATGTATTGTTATTACTAAATGGTAGAGAATACAAACCCAAATCTTGGTCTTCAGTTTCTGGATCTTATGCTTGTTCCAACATGCACACCACTTCCCCTCTGGAATAGGAACTAGAAAGAGAAGTTATGTTGCTAGTGATAAAGAAAATCACCACCAAGCTCCGGATTCTGCTTCTGATGACTGTTCTCATCCATTGTCCTTGAGGTGTGAGCTGATCTCTGCTTTAGAGTAATCCAGATAGATTGATGCTACCTGCTCTCCTCTGCCCATCTGGACCCTCCCAGGGGCTGGCTCTCTGTGCTGCCTCATCAGATACCTTCCCTGTTCCAGGGTGACTGCAAAGGCCAGCCTTCCCCGAGCACGTTTATCTTCAACCCCCAGTGCACAAGCAGAGCGCACACTAGACTAACTCATTTATTTCTACTCATTTATTGATGGCCTTTCATAACCAAGTTATTAAGTCATCAATAACCTCAGAGAAATAAACGAATCGATCCAAAACTGGACCAAAGGATGTTTAAGACATAGTCTGCAAACTTTATCTAGGATCAGCAGAAAAGTCAATGCTGGGTCATTGGTAGTATTTGCCCACCTGTGAAAATGTATTCCAGAAATATTTTATTCTAATTAAAATCCAGTTTATTTCTCTACAAAGTAGTGAAATGAATAACATCTCCAGTCACTCAACTAAAAGAAAAATTTTTTTTAAAAAGATTATGTGTTAATATTTTTCCAAAATGCTACCTAATGTGTCTTGCTCCCATCAGCTGACAAAAAATATCCCTGGAAGGCTTGCCAAAAATAGAGAATAAGCTTTTTGGGAGTGCTCATATCATGAGTTCTAATATATTCACCTTGGGAAATAAAATAAGATTAAAAAGAGAGGAAAAGGAGAAAGAAAGGCAGGGAGGATTTCTAAGACTTTGGGAAGCCCTTGAAACCAGTGTCTAGAAGTCTACAGAAATTCCTAAGACTGAAGTTAAGTTTCTGTGAGGACACTTTCAAAGCCATCAGCAGTTCACCCAGCTGAGGGGAGCCATGCATTTCCATCATGTTTGGGGGTATATGTAGCTGCTCTATCTCAGCCTCCATGAGCATCCCATTATCCTGACCTCACCTCTCTGTTCAGATACCTGTTTGCCCTTAGTTTGCTCTCAACTTACCCCCAGGACCCTACCTAGATGGGAAGAATCCTGGAGGCTGAGGGGCCCCAGTGTGTTTGGAAACATGCCTCAATTGACTCAGTTTCCTCATCTATAAAATACACTTCATCAAATAGTTACAAGAATCTAGAGTTAACATATTAAAAAAACTTAGAGTAGAATCTGGCACATGGTAAGGGTTGAAGAAATGTAGCTGCTCTCGTTGTCATTAATAAAAACATAGTATCTTCCATATGATTGGGACCTTAGAGATGAACCAGTCCAATTTCCTCAATTCATTTTACAAACAAGGAAACTGCAGCCCAATGAGGTTAGGTAGCCTATCATAGAATGTCTATGCTTTCAAAAGTTTAAAGGCTGAGTGAGATATTTGTAGAAAAAGACATCCTTTATCCAATCCAGCAGTCAAATTCCAATTCTGTTACTTGCTAGTTGTGTGACTTTGAGCTCATTTCTTTCCTTCTCTGGCCTCTCTAGGTCCTCATGTGCCAAAGAAGTATGATACAACCTACCTTGGTGGATTGTTGTGAGAATTGGAAAATAATGACTGAAAAAAATTAATGACTGGATAATGTGACTAGCCTACTGCCTAGGAGATAATGAGCATTCTATAGCTGGGGACAGACAGACATTGCCAACATCATTCAGATGGGCTGCTGCTGGGTGGGTGCTAGAATCCTGGGCCCCTGACTGCCAGGAGAGCTCACTACTATACTGTCCACTCTTACTTAAAAACAAACAAAAAATAGGAATTTGCTGATACTATATATCAATTTTGTTCAATAACTATCTAGTCATCAGATATCAGCTATCAAAAATTACCTATGTCTATTCATAGATAAAAATCTATAAGTCCTTATTGTTCTTAATGAAAGGAAAAGGGAGAAAAAAGAGAAGAAAGTCCCCAGTGGTCCATAGCTCTGGTCCAGAGCTTTTTCTAACTAGTTCAACATGAGCAGTTTTGCTCTGCCAGCTGAGCCCCAACATTACTGTTGGGGGACAGTGGCTCAGAAACAACTTCCAAATGTCACAAGATAATACAGAAAACACTATGTACAGCAGTGATTTTGCAAATCTAACACCTTTATTAGGGTAGAAATGGTTAGAGAAAGGTTCAGGGAAGGATGGATATTGAACCAGACACCTTGGTTTCCTTTCTTGGGGAAATATAAGTAAATTCTAACTCTAGATAACAAGGCATGGTACTCCAGCCTATCAGAAAATAGAGTCCTGTGGAACTCTAATGTCAGTGAAAAGATAATGTGTCCCATTGTGGGAATTAGGAATGGAGAATAGATCCCATGACCAGGTAACTTTGAGAAATACTTCCCTCTTGAAGATTTATAATGCTCACTTATAAATTAAAGGCTCTGGGAAGACCTGCATTTAAGAAACCTACTTAATAATGTCAAATCCATCCTTTCCTGAAGGGTGGATTTTGTTGGCACAAAATTTCCATCAACATCATGTGAATAGTTGCATACTAGGTACACTGTTTGGGAAACTGTACAAGGTTTGAAAATCAGAGATCTTAAGACAACCAGTGAGAAGGGCAATGAGAAGTTTGGATTTTAATTTCACTGTGTGTCTCTGCTTCAACCATTTTAAACAAAAGATAAATGGCTTACTAAAAATCAACCACATTTTACTTTTTTTGTATTCCCATTTTATTTGGGAGGGATAGAATAGCAGTATCTACTGGTACATATATATATTTCAGAGGGCAGAATACAACGCTTTGTGACCAGCTATTTATCATTTCACCAGGGTAAAAAAAATAAATAAATAAAACGAAAGCAAATCAACTTGGATTCATTTAAGGGCTGGCTTTGGAGCAGCCAATGGATTTCCATTGTCTTCCATGTGTCATCATACCCTCAGAAGAATATTCATATTATTACTGGGCTGTAAGCTCATGATATAATTTGGGGATGGAAACTGTGGTCCCAGACAAAACAACAAAGCCCACATTAATATATAAATGCTTTTAATAATGTATATAATTACAAATGATTAAAATTATCTTGATACACAAAATGAAATACATAGAAGTAAAAAAAATGCCACTGAATACCTTCTTACCACATTGCAAATTTTATTATCTGTCTCTAACATTCACAAAATTGTTCACCTTCTTTCTTTTTTCTTAGATTTTCATCTCCTACTCTCACATAAACACCCATCAAATATTTTCTCTTTCTCTTTTCTCCTTAATTCCCTTTCATCCTCCCTCCCTTTGTGGCCTGTCTGGAAAAAAAATAAAATGAGACAGGCACATTCAGTTATTACTATCTTTCCGTCAGGAATATCTATTTCAAAACCCTTCATAATCTAAGCAAAAAGATAGCAAAAATCAACAATAGATCTCGGTAGCAATCTATCAAAAAGAAAGTGAATAAAAACTAGTATAACAATTATTAGACTGTTATCTCTTTAGCACTGACCTTTTAGTAATCCATAAACAAATAGCATCCAAATTTGACAGAAGTAAATTGCAAAATTCCCACAACAATGATCTGACAGAAATATCATTTTTATTGATATCAAAAAAGTGGCATTTCTCACCTGTTTAATAAAGTTGGAATTATCAAGAAAAGTAAACGTTGAATTATGCCAAAAGTTCTCATCCACAGAACAAGATCCATGAGGTGATTTGCTTGGCAACTTCTTCGCCATTTAGATGCTTACACTTAGAAAGTTTTTTTTTAATGTAGTTTAATTTGGTTTGACATGTATCTTTATATTATAATGTTTTTGACTATTTATCCAATGCCTTTTTCTGTTGTCTCTCTCCAGGGAGCAAATAATTTGGATAAAGGCACAACAAAAACAGACAGCGCTCGGCTCTTCAGGATGTGGTATGGCTTTGACCACAAGTATCCTTTAGCAACCATGATCTCACAGATCCTGCTGCAGGCAGAGAATTACTTTAAGTGTGTAATCATTGAAGTGTGCACTCCTGCTCTTCAAGAAACACGGAAAGGTAAAGCAAACTCACAGTCAAACTTACAAAAAGGAATGATTTCATAAAGTAAAAATCTGGGTAGTCCATACGTATGTCCGTACAAAGAGCTCAAGTGAAATCTCTCAGAGTCAAATGTATTTGGTATTTTCATGACAATCCAGTATTTTCTAATGCCAGATGATAAAATCATGTGGTCCTGAAGAATCAGTCTGTTTTACTCTTCTTCCTCTTGTAAAGCTCTTACTTCTGGTCAAGTTGGCCAAACAGACCTGCTTGACTAAGGACGTTGTATGAACAGTCTCAGTGGCCTTTCGCCAGGGCAACCCAGGCAAACCTCCCGCACCCTCCTCCCAGAAACCCATCTGTATTCTTCTGTCTCAGCCTGTAAAAAATGAAGGGGTAGTGGCAAAGGACAAGAATGAATGGGCCAAGGAGAACAAGTCTGGTTGATCAGAGTTCATCATAAAATAGCACTGCTTTATTTTCCGGGCAGATTTGAGTAAGGTTTTTCTGGTGAAGTGCAAGTTTAAAATTCTGGCAATCAGTGTGAACAGTAACTCAGCTACACCTTGTCATGTGATTTGTAGGGCCAGGAAGTCCGACCTGAAGGGCTTTGCCATTGTGAGTTGCAGCAAGCCATCCATCTCTAATCCCAAACAAAAGCGCCAAGAAAGAAAGGAAAGAACAGGACTGTAAATTAAATGTGTTGGGTCTTTGTAGCTCGTTCTCCACAACCACAAATCCCTGTCCTTTCAGTGAGAAAATGTCAGTCACTGGGGGATTTTTAAGCACCTAAGCAATGATTAAAGCCACAACAGATCAATGGGAGAGGAAGAAGAATTAAGAAGAGGGAAAAGAAATTCAAAAAATAGGTGAAGAAAAAGAAGTAAAAATAGAAGGAGGGAAGAGGATGCAAGAGAAATACAGGAAATTCACAGTAGGAAGGAAAGGAAAACAAATTAGAGGAATGCGGAAAATAGAAAACAGAAATTAAGTAAGAAAGAAGTAAAGAGAAGCAAATTGAAGATTGTGGAGATAAGCAAAAGTAAAACAACATGAGAATTAGAAAGTAATTCTGCAAACATAGAGCATTCTAAGAATTATAAAATGGTGATATGGAAGGTAGAGGTTTTTTGAGGTTACACTTTTGTTTTTCCATAACTCTGTTATCTATGGCCAGATATCCTTCCTTGCTCAGTCTTTGGTTTTGTGCACAGCGTAGGTTGCCACCACTTTAAAAGCACTCCATCCTGGCCCTTAAAATATCTCTTGGAGGTTCTGGTATCTCATTTACTAAAGAAGCTTTCCTGGCCTTTCTAAGGGGAGCTAGTTCTTAGAAGGCTGTTGCTAGTTTATGTTCCTGGTTGATTTCTCTTGTGGACACGTAATTTGCCCCTGCCATTGTGTGTAAGTATCTGATAACCCACTTCGTATGAGGTTGTAAGAATTTGACTAAAGAGAACGCATAATGAGTTGTTCAGCAAGAAAATGGTAAATCGGAAATGAGCCAAAAGATATTTTTGTTCAAATTCTGACAGTGCTGTGAGAAAGGATTTACAATGAAGGAAAGGAAGAAAGTGGAAAAAATAACCTGGAGACAAGAAAATGAAAGTTGGAGCCCACTCAAATTTTTAGCTTAGAGCAGTGAGTGACACTAAATTCAGATGATGTCATAGTTTTTGTCTCACTTTTCACCAGGGGCTTATTTCCATATGATTATGGACAGACTAGCAAAAATAAAAGCAGATTTACACTCTCAGTCCTATCCCTTCTCATGGTAATTTGTCATCCTGCGTATTCATTCTAGAAATTGCTATGCTGCCGTACTGCACAAATATATTTTCACTTAGACAACAAAGGTTTTGTATCTGAGTTGTGCTATGAATTTATGCCTGGAGATTAGCGAGCCAACAAGTTTCAACTCTGTGACCTCTTAATATATCTGTGTCTTTACAGACAAATTATTCACTTGGCATTCACGTTCATTCTATTGTCCACCTAAAACCCAGGTGATATGGCCATGCTAGCCACCACCAGTGGAGGGCTGAACCCCCCACCCAGGGATCAGGTTGCCTGGCCTGGACCAAGAAGACATTGTCATGAGGCTGAAAGAAATTGATTAATGCAGTTTGGACTTGTTCAAGTTTCGTTTCAGTAGAATTGCTTCATGCAAACAAGGCATCGTAAAGATTTACTGACAAAAAAAAAAGAATAGTTAAACCTTAATACACACCTGTATCAGTTAGGGTTCTCCAGAGAAACAGGAACAGAACCAGCAGAAGTACTAGATAGATAGATAGATAGATAGACAGACAGACAGATTGACTAATTGATTTAAAGGAATTGGCTGATAGAATTATGGAGGTTGGCAAGGCCAAAATTTGAAGCATAGGTTTTCACTCTGGGAACTCAGCTAATGCTGCAATCTGTAGGCAGAATTCCTTCTTCCTCAGGGAAGCCTCAGTTTTGCTCTTAAGGCCATGCAACTGATTGGATGAGGCCCACCAGCGTTATTGAGGATAATCTCCTTTACTTAAAGTCAATTGACCACATCTGCAAAATACCTTCAATAGTAATACCTAAGTTAGAGTTAAATTGAATCAGTGGATAGTCTAGCCAGGTTGACACATAAAACTGACCATCATAGCACCCAATTTATATTCAGTTCAGACCCAAAGATAGAAAACCCCTCTTAATTTACCATTATCAATAAAACAAACCACTGTCACTCACATAATGTTTTGTTTTACTTTTTACTTTTTCATGACATAAAATACGTGCATACAATCCCATAAAAATTTTCCAAAAACTACAGAAAATCATAAAAATTAACGTTCGGTGAGGATGAACAATGGCCAAGCACTGTGTTGAGTGTTTTACGTTCATTACTTCATTTCACCTTCGAGGTCCGTAAGAGGGTGGGGAGGTCTGGAGAGTATAAAACAGTACAAATGGACTGCTGATTGGGTCAGGCTCTGCTGCAACAACCCAGGCTCCCCTGTTGGAGAGCGTTGCTGGAAGTCTGTGGTGCCAACATTGATCAATTAAGGTTTCCTTATGATTCAATGTGGGCAGCAATTCTGAACCGTGCAGTGCAAAGAAGAAATTGAGAAGGGGAGGGATGAGAAAGGAAACTGATGTTACTGAGCACCGACGCTTTGCCATCAGGCACAGTATTTCATGTAATCCTTATGACCACTCTTTTTGTTTTATTTAATTCTTACAGACATCCTCTTTGAGGTGGAGGAAACAAACTCCCAGATAACTTAAATAACTTTCTTAAGGCTTCACAGCTAGTAAGTGCCAATTGCACCATCCAAGCCCAGATCTGTCTCACTCCAAAGTCCATAGACAACGTGAACTTTACTGTGAACCGTTCTATGTCTGTATATCTCTTACTCTTACCTGTACAACCCCATATATCTATATATTCATAAAGTGACCATTAAGCAATGAATAGTTGTGACTCCACACGTTATACAGTGTGGCACTGACATCTCAAACGTCTGTTGGCAATATATGGGGTGATAACAAGTTTAGGAGTCCTTTTTGGTCACCCAGAGAGCACCACTATGACGGAGTCCCTAAGTTCCTGAATTAGATCCTCAATATTCTAGTGGCAGAAGTTAAATACATCAGAGACTCCAAGAATGGTTCAGTCTCATAAAAGATGGACTCACTCAGCCAAGCTTAAAGGAGGCAGAAGTATAAACCAGACACCAAATTCCTAAATCACCACATCCCTATGGGGAGTAATATCCTCTCCCAACCCTGAGAAGGCTCAAGTCACAATCTGGCCGTAGCGTCCCTCCTCGCCTGCTCTTGCTCCCTGTCTCACCTTACTCTGGCCACCTGGCCTTCCTCAGACATACCGAGCACATTTCTGCTTCCGGGGCTTTACGCTGGCTCTTCCCTCAGACACACACATGACTCCCGCCCTACCTCCCTCATTCAACTTGTCAGCGAGATCTTCATGGCTCCATGTCTAAATTAGCAGTCCCAACAGGAGCACTCTTGCACTCCCTCTCTGCTTTATTTTTTTCACCATAATACTTACTAGCATCTGACACAGTATGTACTTTATTTAATAGTCTCCTCCTACCAGGATATATGCTTTCTGAAGACAGAGACTGGGTCTATTTTTGTTTACTGGTCCTCAGGGCATAGAACAGTGCCTGGAAGGGAGGGAACACTCAATAAATATTTGTCGAAGGAACGAATGAATCAATCAAGCGAGCAAACAGTATGTTCTATCCAGGGCACCTTCTTCGCAGACATCGATGTAGCAGGAAAATCCAATTAATTATCTGAAGGTTGCTAAGTGAGTCTGAAAGCAGAGCAAGGCAGAGTAGGTATTATTAGTGTTTTCATCCAGGCTACCCTGTGTAGACACCCACTGCCCCAATGCCCCCAGCCTGAGTGTCTCGCTCCCTAGACAGGGACAGCCTCTCCCAGCAGACTTGGATCCCTGTGCTTTAGCTGCCCTCCTTCCTACGACAGATTCATTCTCCCTGAGGTTATACTAGTACAACTGATCTGGTACATTCAAGCCTGGCTCTGGCTTAGAAGCCATTCTGTGTGGGTGACTTTGAATACACTTATCATATCTCACTAATCACGTGTTGATTTTATTGGTAACAAACTCAAAATTTTAAAGCCATCTATCATCCTCACTAGCAGTCTCTTACAATGAGGAAGTTAGAAGCAGAAATTGATGCCCCCTTATCCGGATTTTAAGACAACAGACAGAACGATTTGCTTAGATTCGCAGTGTTACAGCTGGCGTGGGAATCTTACGTTGCCTCATTCATAGGTGACTAATGATCCTGCTGGACAATTTCCTCCCTAGCGCCTCTTCCCGTTCTATCGTTTATCATCTGTCCTCTTAAGCATGGGTGTATATTAGTCTTACAAATGTAAACGACATGGGATAAGAATGACCTTTTCAAAATAAAAAGCACAGCGTAAAATCATGTTTAGCACTTCCTGTATGCCAACATCCACTGAAAATAAGAATTTATTAAGTGTTTGCCAACATTTTGCATACGTGTGAAGCAAGTGCAACAATCATAATGGGTTGGCAAGTTGGCACAGTAACAGAAACACATGAAGCCACGTGCATGGAGACTTCCTTCCCATTGCTGGTTTGGAATGAAGAATGCACTGAGGTATTAGCAACAAAATGAAAGGCCCACGGCAGGAAGCGTGGATGCTGCAGCTCTTGTGTTTTCCACTTTGAGGAGTCTGACAAGGAAAGTGGCAGGTACCAGACTCTCTCCTGTACTGAAGTGTGGCAGGTTGAGACTCCACTCCAGGAAACGTAAACACGAATATCTGGAGCACTCAAAAAGATACTCAGAACCGAGTATTTCATGGATTTAAATGTAATGGCCATTTAGTCTTAACCAAAAAAAAAATTAAAAGGGAAAAAAACCCCAAAACCTCCCCCTCCTAAAACTTGACAGAATTCATTATATCCCACACAGTCACGCTTATTTTAAATCATAGGTATGAATATTGTGAATAGCAATTTCCATTTTAAATGATGATCCCTGCACTGTAATTTTCCCCTATTCTGACTAGCTGAAGCATCCATGAATTATTTATCAGGGTAGTGCTGTGGCCTTGTGAATGACTTGAGTTTACTTCACAAAAATTCCCAGAGGAACAAAAAATGTTAGTTCTGTGATCCCAGTTTTATAAACAAGGCAACTGAGCCCAAAGGAGGGAAAAGACACAGCCAAGGTTACTGCAGGGCTTGGAGCAGCACTCATAATTGACAGAAGAGCAGGCTGTGTCCACCAGAGGCATCCAGGGATCCCAGGTCAGGTGGTCCATCCCCTAAGTTCTGGTGGCATTAACAAGAGCGTGATGCTATTGCTGTAAGTAAGCCTTGATTGTTTTAATGTGATAGCTTCTTTGGTGGTTCATCAAAAGCTTCGCCAGTCCAGGTGTGAGGTATATTTTACTTTTAGTAGCAAACAGAAGAGGTAGCAGAAGATGTAAGTAATCCTTTGTTCAATGGATACTTTACTGAGTGCCTACTATGTACCAGGCAATATATTGGGTACTGAGGGCCCGGCAGCAAACAAGGTAGACATGGTTGACCCTCATTAAGTTTAGTTTTTTTCCTCATTGAAATGAGTCATGGCCCCAAAGCCCTTTGAAATCATAGGTGGTCCCTAGCATAGGAAAGGGAGACACTAGCATCACCAGAATTTCACGGAGGGATAGACTCTTGGGGGGGCCATAAATTAAAATCATTTGTAACTTTCACTTGTAAAATGCAATCAGGTAACTAACTCCACAAGTGGTTTCAGAAAGCATCCAAATTTCAAAATACTTGAAACAAACATAAGCCATCAGCTTTCTAAAGTCTCTCTCTAAATACATCCCCTGATGGCATCCCCACGTGAGTATGAGCATGGCATTATAACTGCTTCCCTGGGAAGCTGGCTGCAGGGAGGAGCTCAGCTTGCAATGGGCTGCCACAGTGCAGCTACCACTTAATTCACTGGGTATTTAGCTTGGCTTTTGGTCATCCTTGTCCTCACAAGTGCTGCTGTAGAAGGATCTTGTAGAAAGCCCTTGACTTAGCACCTAAATATAGTGCAATTAAAATTTCCTGAAAGAAAACACCAGCTTTCTAAACCCCTGTAGTCTCACGCCTTTTTCGTAGGAAGCAATGCAGGGTAATTTTAACAGTATCTAGAAACTTGGGCTGTCTTTTGTTCAGGTCACAGCCTGGATCTTCCATAATTTCTTCCTCTGTATTTGAGAATGTTGCATACTATCTTCTGTTTGGGCTGAATTCATCAGAAAAGTTGGCTAGTTATTAAAACAGCTGCCTGCTGATGGCAACACGTTCATGAGCCTCTCAGACCAAAACATTTAAAATAGTTAAATAGTGCAGTTTTCTCAAGACCCTATAGCCTAAAGACACTACAGTATTCCATAGTTGGTATAAAACTCTCCCGGAGACCTGGCAAGTGACTGCAAGTATGACTTTGTGAATTGTTGCCTAAACACAGTGGATCCCCCACTGTGATTATAATAAAACGTGGTGGGTCCCAAGATGATAACCGAGTTTTGTATAATGATCCTAGGATTCTACATGAGCTTTGGCATCCTTATTTTGTTCTGCCCTTTCCCTTGTAAAAGTTTTAATAATATTTCCATTAAATGAGAATACTTTCTGATTTCATCTTCATGTTAAGCAAATGATATGAAAATCTAGATTTATACAAACAAGAAATCAGAAGGTAACTCCTCCCCTTATAGAATGGATTCACAATTTAAATTCCTTTAAATCCAATTCAAAAAACATCTGTTGAGTATTTTCTCAGTGCAAAGCACTATGTAAGACTTCCCTCATTCGATCATTTATCACGCATTTGTCAAGACTCGACCATGTGCCAGGCACCATCCTAGGCACTGGGAATGCAACTGTAAACAAATTCTCACAGAGCTTATGTTCCAATATGAATCTGTCTTAAAATTTCTAATTTACAGATGTCTTTTCAAGAATACATCTATGGTATAAAGAAAGACACACTCAGACATTCCTCTATTGGTTTTTATCAACTAGAAGAAAGTCTGATTCAGTGATCAGGAGTTATTGATTTGCTATTATAGTCTATCCACTTTCTATTTAATAGTTATGCAATCGTAGGAAGTTATTTAACCTTTCTGTGCCTCAGTGTCTCATCTGAAAAATGGGGATGACAGAAGTCCCTACTTCATAGGTTTGTTTTGATGAGTAAATGAATTAACACAAAGCACATAGCAAAGTGTTCCCTAAATGTCAGTGTTGTCATTATTATTATTACTACCTATTGATGGCCACATCTCTTAAAGAGAGCCATCATGTAAGGTGTTTAATATTGTCATTGATTATGATCAAAATTTCTATTTTATATGCTTGTAATAATTTTTAGTTGCAACAGCTGTATTTTAACATCATAACAAAGTCTTCAGTCTCCATAAACGAAAGATTTTACTTAGGCTATAAATCAGACACAGTTCTTCTTATTTGATCTTGAGTGAATGGATGTAGCAGGCCGTTAAGCTTTTCTTTTGTGTCCTTTGTTCTGCACATGCCATTGTTTCATTTATAATTTTTCTAACTTATAATGCATCATCCCATAGTTATTTTTCTGGAAATTGTACTACCGATAGCAATTTTGACTTGATAGAGAAGTGCGGCAATTTTTCTGTTCCACAATGGAAGCAATACAAGCCTTTGATGATAATTATTCCTCTTGTACCTTCCTGTGATAAAGGAAATCTTTCAATTGCACCTTTCAGGTGAAGCCATGATGTTTTGTCATTAGGAATATGATGTTATATTGACGATTTCTAGGTCAGTATTGAATCATTCTATTAGAAAAAAAAAGAGAGGAGAAAAATAGTAAGACTTACAACAACATATATATTACCTTAATGTTGCCAATTAGTTTTAACATTTCTTCCCCATGGAAAAAAAGAATATTTTGTTTAAATTTTCTTTGTTGCTCGGTCACTCCTTCTCAACTACCGGAGCCAAGGTATTTTCAGGCTGCCAACAAATTCATGAGCTACCAGAAACACATTATCGGCATGGGCTGTCGCTGCCAGCTTCCCATATTATCACCTGACAGTGAGACAGACCTGGGTCCATCTCACGGACCACAGTTATTCAGCACTTGTCTGCGTATGAAGCTGTGGTAGCCACCACACCAAGAGTGTTGGGCAGACATGGCCCTGCCCTAATTAAGGGTCGCTTCACAAGGTAGACGGTGATGACATGTTCTCAATGCATGTCAGACCAACTCATACATAAGAGTGGGCAGAGACTATTATGCTGGTGGTTAATAAAGGAAGAGCTTGTTGGAGAAATAAATACTATTCTTCCAGTCATGTTGGAAAGAGTCCGTGGAGGAATTGGGATTTCCTAACATGAAATTGAATAATGAGAAGGGAGGAAGAGCATTCTCAAAGGAAGGGAAGGTCCTGTGACAAGTGTGGCATGAATAGAGAGAGAGCCTGCATAAATCTGCCCGAAAGGTACAAAATTAGAAGAAAACAGAAAAAAGAGGTAGTCTCTGGAGATAAGTCTTTGAAGTAAATCATGAAACTCTTATTCCCAATGCCTAGTGTAATCAGAATTCTCTCTTGTTAGTATTAATTTTTTATTTCTGTTTGATGGCTCAGATGGCTAAATGTAGAGTGATATCTCACAGGCTCAAGTGTCCTTTAAAGTTTCCTTTCTGTCACAAATCCGATTCATCCCTGATGACAGTCATTTATCAGGCACCTACACACTTAATGCTGCCAGAATTGGGTTTGGTTATAATATTTCTTCCCCCAGGAAAAAAAAATACATTTCCTTCCATTATTTTAACTGAATTTAGTCTTACACTTCTTCCCTAGAAAAAAATATGTCCTCTGACTTCTTCTAAGCCACAGAGATAAGAAATGGTGATCGCCCTCAAGATGCCAGCACCCTGGTGAGGTAGGAACACCAGGCACCAGTGCCCTGAGAACTGTAATAAGGTTATGAGCAAAAATTATTGTCTTAGTCTGTTCAGATTCCTATTATATAATATAACAAAGTACCTTAGACTTTGGTATAAACAAAAGAAATTTATTTCTAGCAGTTCTAGAGAATGGGAAGCCTAAAATAAAGGTGCCAGGATTTCAGTGTCTGTTGAGGGCTCATTTCCTGGTTCCTAGGCGGCAGCTTCTTGCTGCAGCTTACATGGGGGAAGAAGCAAATGAGCTCCCTCAGGCCTCTTTTATAAGGACACTAATCCCATTTGTGAGGGCAGAGCCCTCATCATCTAATCACCTCCCAAAGGCCCTACTTCTTAATGCCGTCATTTTGGGAGTTAGGTTTCAACATATGAATTTTGGAGGACACGGACAATCAGACCATAGCAAGTGTTATGAAAGCCAGAGAGGGGTACAGCCAACTAAGCAGCTTTGGAGAATCGGGGAAGCCACGCAGAAGTGACATTGGAAGTGGGCAGTAAGAGTCAGAATCCCTAAAGGGAACACTGCGAAGGACTTCCTGGCGATGGAAACAACTCAGGCAAAGCCTGAACAAGGTGTGGGGTATTTGGGAAATGGGAAGGGTTTCAGGGCAGCTGGTGGGAAGTGAAACTGGAGAATTACCACGTGCACGGATTGTGCAGGACCACATGTGTCGTGGGGAAGAAAATGGATTTTATGTGCTGACGGCAGGAGGCCAATGCAACTCTTAAGCACAGAGTTACACGGTTCTCCTTGTTATAATAAAGAGAACTAGTGGCCGTGTGGAAGATGGTGTGACAGGGAGAACAATAAACTGCAAATGATCTGGACAGTTGCTCCTGAAAATACCCGCCAGTTTTCTATGTGGATAAAAATGTAGACAGAAATGTTTCATTCTACTTCAAAAGATATTTTGGAATACTCAATGTGTTCCAAAATGTGAATGCGTTAAAATATGAAAGTATCATTTCAGTGAGAGATTCTTAAATTTCTACTGATGAAAATGATGCAGTGGTGTCATCGTTAGGGTCAGGGTCTACTGGAATGTTTTCTAGCTAAAAAGCAAGTCAGTCTCTCGGCATATCTTTTAGTATTTCAGTTACCTATCCATGGTCAGAAACTGGAGAATTTCTGACAGAGGCTTTAACTAATCTAACAGAAAATATCTGAATTAAAATTCACTTTTAAAGAAAAAGCTGCTTTTTATTCTTAAACCGATAAACTAGAATGCTGCCAGCCCTCAAGCCACACTCAGCTTCCTAGGGCAGCCTCTTGCCAATACTAGCTGGCGCTGTGGGCTTTTAAATGTAGGGGAAGAAGCACAAGAGAGCTAACCTTTTTCCAAAGGAAGCAGACACATCCTGAAACCATTGCTTTTGACATCCCTTGGAGCTATTAATATTTCCTTGGAATTCCTTGAAATCCACCAGTGTATCAGGTTTCACTGACCTGTTGCCTGTAAACATGGCCAGAACTGATTTCTAGCTCGTACAGGCTGCTAAGCAAATCTATGCCTAATCCTTTAACATGTGTTTAATACCTAGACAGGAAAGACGGCAGCAGTTTCTTTCCTTTCCCAGCAACTGCAGACGGCTCTTCCCAGAGCGCCTGCTGTGGCCTAGCACTTGGGTTGCAGGTGCCGGGCCCCTTGCCTGTCCTTCCCCTGCTTCTTCGTGCAGACACAGAATCCTGCCTGGAACTCGCAGGAGCAGCGAGCCAGCGCCAGTTATGGGAGCTGGCTGCCCCGGGCCGGCTGCCTGCACTGCGGGCTCTGGGTGCCGAAGGAGGAGGGGGTCCCCAGGGCACTCACAAGCAGGTGCCCACATCCTAAACAGCACTAGCAGTACGAGCTCAGAAGTCTGGTCTTTAACTAGCTTGACCAACTTTTTTTTTTCTTTTCTCTTTTTTTTTTCTTTTACACTTAGTCAAAGTCCTCAGGCCTTCTCTGAACTGAAATGTTCAGAAGATGAACATTATGGTAATTGGTAATTGTACAAGCACTTTGCAAACATCAAGTGCTTCATAAAGTTGAAATGATATTAAATTCAGTGACAGGTTTATAGGCCTGAAGGCCTTCAGACTCATTTTTGCAGATATAAACAAAGAATTTTATTACATTTTTATTATTTTTAAATTCTAGCTGGATTTCCTGCTATATTCAAGATTATGATGAGCACATAAGTCTCTTCTCAGTCTACAGACGTGCCCTATCGAGAAAGCTTCCTCCACAGATCTCCCACAGATCCCACTCTTTTGGAATAAATACTCCCCTCCGCCATCAATTAGCTCATTAAGAACCCCTATCCTTGACCTTCCAGCAAGTAGAAGCTGATGCTCTCCAGCTGAGGCCCTTCCTTCCTGGCCTAGCCTTTGTAGGAACTGTTTGTGTTCCTGTTAGGAACTACAGATTAAATCCCTGAGAAACATAGCTCTTTGGCTAGCTCAGTCTTTTGCAAACCTTTGAAATTGTTGTCTAGGCCATTTAGAAGAGACAAATAAGATTTAAATCAGAGGTTTTCAAACTGCTGATCAGGACTCATTAGTGCTTCTCAAAATCAATGTAATGGGTTCCTAACCAGTACTTTTTAGTAAATGAAAGTAGACGAGAGAAAATATGATAGTGCATCACAGAATTAGAAGTAAATGTCCATTCACAAAACTTATTTCAGGTGTGTCCGTGTGTGTGTGTGTGTGTGTGTGTGTGTGTGTGTGTATCCACTGGGTTGTGGTATAAAAGGTGTTCTTAATGGGATCATGATCAAAAAATTTTAAAACTTTGATCTATGCTGATGTCAAATCCCTGTGCAGGAACTCAGGCCCTATCCCCTAACTGCTTTAAGTGTCCAGTGCGTTGGACAAGGAGCTGTAAGAACTCAAAAAACAGACAGCCATCAGTTCTTCTGAGTTTATTTTGGAAAAGTTCATGGAATTGGTGGATTTGAGCTGGACTTTGAGAAAAACGTAGAATTCGACTAGTAGAAACTGGAGGGAGCTGGAGGAAAGGCCAGATGAAGGGGAGAGAGAAGCAACATGCAGCTGTGAGAAGGGCAATGAGTTTGAAGGTCTGACTCCTAGTCCTGCCTCAACCCTCAGCTATGGAACCCCAGGTTCCAGGCCTACTCTGAGCCACTCTTTTCTAATCTGTAAAATGAGTATAATCATATCTACCCCACAGAACACCTGTCATTTTCAAATGGAGTAAGTTAAGTGAAATCACTTTGAAAACTAGGAAGTACCAAACAAACAAAAGATATGCTTATTGATTTTTTCCTAGGCAAAGCAAAGGTCACAAAGGTGAGAATGCTATAAAGTATCTGTTATGTGTGCTCGGGATAAAGTGAGGATTGCAGCTTGGCACATTTAGGGTTGGCTGTTAGAGAAGGAGAGACTAACAAGCTGTGTTTAGGGAAATCTGTAAAGATTTCGAGTATCAGGTGAAGGTGTCCAGATTTGATTCAGTAGATAATGAGGTATCAGATGGTCCATAGACACAGGAGTGACAGAGTCTTGTTTTAGAAAGATTGATCTAACGGCATTGATTAGGGAGAAGTCATGGGGGCCTCAATTATGGTATTACAATGGGAATAGAAATGTTCAGATGCTAGAAGATTCTGGCCCCAAATCCACAGAATCTGATGCTGCATTATTGGGGCATCAGGACCATAGAGAGAAAGGGCCAGGGGAAAGAAGTGGGGTCCCCAGGTGACTGTGGGGCTCCAGCCCTCGTGACTGTGAGTGGGCTTACACCAGTCACAGAAACAGGGGAGGCAGGAAGACTACACTTGTGGGGAGAAGATGAGTGTGATTGGTTTCCTCCCTGATAGGGTCCTATTTATATGACCCTGCTCCTTTTTCTTGCTGAGCCGGTTCTTCTTTGGGATAAACAAGCCACTTGTCCAGTCTTGCCTCACAAATGGAGTTCTCCAGACCTCTGAGTAAATTTGTTCATTCTCTCTGAGCATCTCTCTCATAGGGGGATGCTCTACAACTGATATCCCTCTCAAAAAGAGGCAGAACACTTAGTATTTTGTGGTAATTCAGTATCATCGACTTGTCTTCTATCTGTAGGCTTCACTTAAATTATTCCCCAGGTTAGTTTACGTGATGAATACAGCACTGATATATCACATCCCACCAAGTCAAGTTCAAATGCATTAGCCTGGAGCAGCACGGAGCATGAATCCAATAGCTAGGGTCAGCTCTTTGTCACTTACTACCTGTGTGACACTGGGAAAATTACTCGAACTCTCTGAATCTTGATTTCCTAATGGTAAAATGGGGATGATGACAATAATACCTATCTTGCAGGACCGTTGTAAGGTCTGTACTATGTTCAACATACATGGCGTAGGGCTTAGAAAAAATAGACCTCGATAAAGGGCTGCTCTGGTTGTTATTATTCAAGGACACTGATTGCTGTGCCCCACCCTCCTTCACAACTACACACCGCAGCTTTTTCCCAGTTCCATGGGATGAGGCTTAACCAGGTTCTGCCCGAGGAAAGGAGCTTTCAGGGCTGACCTGATAGGACCTGCCTCTGCAAGAGCAAAAAGGTCATCCCTGCCCCTTTTCTCTCAGGTAGACACCTTTCAGCCCAGCTACAGGCTCTTCAGGAAAAATAACTTTGTTCCATCTCAACAGTGGTCTGAAAATGCCAAGTGTCCCTCATTGAGAATAAACAGGCAGAGATGGGAATACCATTAATTATCTGTGTGTTACTCTTATCTCCCAGTAGCTGGGGGCAGAGGGTGGAGAAAGAGTATGTCCCCATGGCTGCAGTCAGCAGAGAATTCTTGGGGATCCCACCTGGTCATGAAAATAAACTGCCTATTTTTCTATCATAAAATGAGGCAGTAAGCATTATATGTAAGCTTCTGTCAATTAAGTCAATAGAGTTTCCACTGTCAGAAAAGTCAGGTATTTTCCAACTAAACCAGAAATCATATTCAAAGAACATGCAGCTGAGCCCCAAAGGTCACATAGCAGCAAGATTAGGAGTCAGAAGTCCTGGTTTCAAGCCCAGGCTTTGGGGGCCACGTGAGCTTGAGCCAATTCCTCCAAGCTCCAGCTTCCTCATCCATAAAGTACAAGGAATGCCCCTCCGTTTTCTCTAACCACAGGAGCAACTCCCTAATCCAAAACACAACTTCAAGAACCCCTGAGGCCTTGACAAACCTTGGTTCCCATATGGTATTCTCCATGTTTTTTAATAGGCTTAGAAATTAGAGTTTGTTTTTCAGTCTTTCCAACGAAAACCATACTGCACAATGCAAGTGCTTATAACAAAGTATTCTGTGAGAATTTGGCTTCTTTTTTTTTTTTTTCTCAGCATATTATGGGGGTAGAGATGTTTAGCTTACGTATGTTGCCCTAGTCCCTCCCCCCCTAAGTTCGAGTTTCAAATATGTCCATCTTTTGGGTGGTGCGCATTGCACTCTTTGTGTATGCATATACCCGTCTCCTCCTCCCCCGTTCCCCCTGCCCAACATCCCATTGATGTTGTTATTATATGTGCACTTATGTGTTGATCAGTCAATACCAATTTGATAGTGAGTACATGTGGTGCTTGTCTTTCCATTGTTGGGATACCTCACTTAGTGGAATGCATTCCAGCTCTATCCAGGAGTATACAAGAGGTACTATATCACCATTGTTTCTTAAAGCTGAATAGTACTCCATGGTATACATATACCACATTTTATTAATCCACTCATGTATTGAAGGACACTTGTGTTGTTTCCATATCTTTGCAATTGTGAATTGTGCTGCTATAAATATTCGGGTGCAGATGTCTTTCTTATACAGTATCATTTGCTCTTTTGGGTAAATGCCCAGTAATAGGATTGCTGGATCGAATGGTACTTCTACTTGTATCTCTTTAAGATATCTCCATATTGCTTTCCACAGAGGTTGCACTAGTTT
>NW_012148263.1:1893608-1898524 GCF_000956105.1 Propithecus coquereli | reverse complement strand
CTTAATTTTGCAGGGTACAAGATTCTAGGCTGGGCATTATTCTGTTTCAGAAGAGTGAGAATGGGGCCCCAGTCTCTTCTTGCTTGTAGGGTTTCAGTTGAGAAATCTGGAGTTATTCTGATGGGTTTTCCTTTGTATGTTACTTGTTTCTTTTGCCTTACAGCTTGTAGAAGGGCCTCTTTAGTGCCTATTTTGGTCAATCTGATGACTGCATGAAGTGGTGTCTTCCTATTTGCATTGAATCTCCCTGGGGTCCGTTGAGCTTCTTGTACCTGTATATCTAGATTTTTAGCAAGGCCTGGAAAATTCTCCTCTATTAATTCTTCAAATAGCTTATCCAGCCTTTGAGTGTTTTCTTCTTCACCTTCCAGAACCCCTATCACCCTCAGGTTTGGTTTTTTCACATAATCCCACATTTCTTGTAGGCTAATTTCTTTTCTCTTAATTTTCTGCTCAATTTCTATGACTGACTTATTTAATTGGAAGGAATTGTCTTCAATCTCTGAGATTCTTTCTTCTGTTTGATCTACCCTGTTCTTGAGGCTTTCCATGGTGTTTTGTAGTTCCCTGTATAAGCCCTTTATTTCCAGGAGATCGGTTTGATTTTTCTTTAACATTTCAATTTCTTTAGTGAATTTTTCTTCCAAGTCCTGAATTTTTTTTGTGGTTTCTTTGTGTTGGTTATCCATTTTTCTTGCATATCATTCAGTTTTCTTACAATCCATATTTGATCTTCTTCTGTCATTTTAGTGTTCTGAGTTTGGTTAATGTCCATTGCTGGGGAGCTGTTGTTCCTCTTTGGGGGTGTGCTTTCTGTTTGAGTCTTCATACTTCCAGAGTTCTTTCGCTGGTTCCGTCCCATCAGTTGTTCCTTCTTGCCTTTAGATTTTCATTTAGATAATGACACACCCTGTTTTGTTTGTGTGCCAGTAGGTGGTGTTTGTGGGTGAGATTTGACCACACCCTTTATGATGAATCAGTAGATGCAGTAAAAGGGTGTGCAGGATGACCTCCCTGTCAGTAGGTGGCACTTGCAGGGAGGAGCGAGCTGCAGTGCTGTTTTTGGGTCCTGTAGCTAGCTCTTATTCCTCTAGAGAGGCCCTCCTGTGCCTTGGGTGGTGGGTGGGGCCCTGGGATTTCCAGGTGTGTCCTTATTCTCCACCTCAGTGGGGGGAGTGAGTCTGGGTGGGGCTGGGTTGGGTAAACCTGCCCTCAGGCTCCACAACTGCCGTTAACAGGGTCAAAAGTCTACTCTTTGTTTCTGTCCAAAGCTGCCAGGAGGGACTGAAATGGCTCCACTCAGCTGAAAGTCTGGGCTTGGAGGCTGGGGCTGTCCAAGACCCACACTCTGGAGCAGGTCTCGCTCCCCTCTGTTTTCCCCCTCTCTGTGGCCTCTCCCAGGCCTCTGCCAACAAGCGGGAACTCAGGCCAATGGATCTCCCCTGGCTGTGACTTGGGCTGAGAGGTTCCCTACCCAGGATCGTAGCCTGAGCTGGGTGCACAGACCTCTTTTGGGAGGACGGTTGCTGCTCTGGCTCGCTGATCTGCCCCTGAAGGCACACGCTCCTCAGTAGGCTCTTTCACATCTCTCTCTCCTGTGCCCTGGGGCAGTGCGATCATGACCTGGGTGTACAGGGTCTGGTCTGCAGACCTGACCCCTGGGCCCTGGAGATCAATCCCTGACCCTGCCAGGGGGAGGGGTGCTGGTCTCGAATCACCTACAGGGTGCCCAAGGTGGATCGATTTCACTCCCCCTCGGGATTTGCCCCGCTCTCCTGCAGTCCCCAGGCAAGTATCACATGGGAGGGCTGGTGGGTAGGGAACTCGCAGTCTGAGTACCCCTCAGTCTGCTGTAGGGCCCCAGAAGGAAAGGTCCCATTCCTTGGAGATGCCTCCGTGTGATGGCTAAATTGTCTCTCTGGGCACCCACGGGTAAGGAGGGGGAAGGAGAGAATGGAGCACTGTGATGTCTGCTGATGGGCTCAGGTCTGCGCCCGGGGAGGTTCCCTGAAGGGGCTAGGAGCCCGGTGCTGAGTCCGCAAGAGGCCACTGCTCACTGGCGGCAGCCATCTCTGGGCTGGTGTCGGCAGGTCTCTCTAATCGCTCAGGAGCCCACCCGCAGTCTGAGATGCGAGGGAAGGGGAGGTTAACGACTCCACCTACCCTTGTCGCTGGTCTCCAAGCCTCTCGGGACCTTTCTCCTTCCAGTTCTCCTCCACAATGTCTTCCCGTGGAGTCTCCTGTAGTTTCAGGCACCCTTCCTTCCAATCCTCACCCGATTTATGTTTCTCTGCTAGCTTATTTTTTTCTCTTTCTTCTAAAATTCGTCTTTTTTGCAGAGACACTCTGACTGTTGGCTTTTCTCGTCCACAATCTTGGCTTCTTCCCCGAGAATTTGGCTTCTTATTGGCCAAACAAAAGCGACTTTTATAAAAGAGTGTATATTCTCCCATGGTTTTATACAATGAAAGGAAAGAGTTGCCTGGCCCTCTGTAACATATTTGCAATCTATTTTTCAGAAATATAGCACACTTGTCATGGTTTTTATCCTTACAAATACAACATGTAATAGCTCTGTTTGCGGCATATAGTAAATAAAGTCCTTTCTTAGACTCCCAGGAAGTAAATAATTGAGATGTGAACTTCCCGTGATTCAATCACAGGAAGCATACATGAAAATGAAAGAAAGAAATGACATAAAGTCTAATAGCTGCCATCAATAGCTGTTTATACAGCTTATGGCGTGACCTTTTTTTCCCCTATTTCTGATAGAAAGAAGAAAACACCCTTACCTTGGTCCTGATAAACCATGAATTCATCTTTTTCATGAGACTCCTTAAATTGACTGTCACCTTACAATTTTTTTTTGATTTCAGAATATTACAGGGGTACAAACATTTTAGTCACATGAATTGCTTTTGTACAGTACGAGTCCAACTTATAAGTGTGTCCATCACCCAGATAGTGTGCATTGTACCCGTTAAGTGTGAATTTACCAATTCTATCCTCCCCCCCGCCCACTCGCTTGATTTCCGTTGAGTTTTACTACCATTTGTGCACATGAGTGTTGATCATTCAGTTCCAATTTAATGGTGAGTACTTGTGTCTGTTCTTCCATTCTTGGGATACTTCACTTAAGAGGATGATCCCTACAGGTTGTTACAAAAGGTATTTACCATTTTTTTATGGCTGAGTAGTACTCCATGGTATATATATACCACATTTTATTAATCCACTCATGTATTGATGGGCACTTGGGTTGATTCCACATCTTGTGGTTGTGAATTGTAATGCTATAAACACTTGAGCGCCTTTTTTATAAAATGTCTTTTTTCCCCCTTGGCTAAATACCCAGCAGTGGGACTTCTGGATCAAATGTTAGAACTACTTTTAGTTCTTTGAGGTATTTCCATACTACTTTCCATAGAGGTTGTACTAGTTTGCAGTCCCACCAATAGTGTATAAGCGTTCCTTTCTCCCTGCATCCATGCCAGCATGTGTTCTTTTGGGACTTTTTGATAAAAGCCATTCTCACTGGAGTTGGATGATATCTCATTGTGGTTTTGATTCGCTGTTGATTAGAGACACTGAGCATTTTTTTCATATGTTTATTGGCCATTATTCTATCATCTTTTGCAAAGCTTCTGTTCATGTCTTTTGCCCATTTTTTAATAGGGCTGTTTGATGGTTTCTTGCTAATTTGCTTGAGTTCTTTGTAGGTTCTGGTTATTAGCCCTTTATCGGATACACAGCATGCAAATATTTTCTCCCATTCTGTTCTGCCTTAGCTGTGCAGAAGCTTTTTAATTTAATCAGGTCCCAGTTATTTATTTTTGTTGTGTCTGTTATTGCCTTTGGGGTCTTCTTCATGAATTCTTTGCCTAGGCCGATATCTAAAAGAGTTTTTCCAAAATTTCTTCTAGAATTCTTATAGTTTTCTAACAGTATCACCTCCATCTTGATTTTGGAATAATCCTTTCAAGATAGAGTTAGAGTTAGAAGTAGCTGCTCACTCATAGGTTAGCTATAAAATATATCTCAAGTATTTGGAAGAAAGGGTTGAAAGATAGCTAATGGCATGAATGTGGATGAGAATGGGCCGGTGACAACACTGGCAGTCTTTCTGTTATAGCACAGCACAGGAGGCGTTGCTCTCTCTTTACAGGTAAGGAAACTGAGGCACAGCAAAGCTAGCACCCGGGGCATAGAACTCCCCTATTTAGGGGCCCTTTCCCTATCCTGTGCTTTATAACTCTGGACCTTAAAAGGGTATAGCTTCCATTTGATTTCTGGTTTAACCAAAAATGCCTATATTTTTTTATAACAAATTCCCTTTGGAGGAAGTCTGAATTTCATATTTATTCCTTCATTTATCTGTTTCCTTTGCGTCATCTTCTTGATCCTCCCTTTACCTTTGTCACCACTCCATTTGTTAAAGCAAACGAACATTTCTGCCCCTTTCCCACAGCCACCATCCGATCAAACCATCCATAAATCCCCTTCTTTATTTAAGCCCTCGCTGAGTGGTCGCCATGCTTGTGAAAAATCACTGAGCCAATACACAGCCAACTTCAAGGATGAAATATACCTTGGGTGTTCCTTGCTGAGAAAAACTGGATCTGTCCTCTCACAAGCTCACAGATTGGTATATTCTGGAGGCATAGCCACTGCTTCAGTGTATGTCTCCTACCAAGTCCAAGTTTAGGTTCTTGACTTGTTAGATGCTTTTTGTTTATTTGAGGTTTAGTGAGGAGAAAATTCCATTTCCTTTCATTTGCTTCTGTAGAATAACTAGGCATTTTCCTTTCTGGAAAAAAAGAAAAGTTAGACTTTCCCTTGGCTGTGATATTATTTATCATTTGGTAAAGGAAATTGATAAGAATCATCTGAAAAATTTTTTGGAGTCTGAATATAAT
>NW_012148263.1:1712757-1893395 GCF_000956105.1 Propithecus coquereli | reverse complement strand
TAGTTGTCCAATTAATTTCTTTCTAGTTTTAGTAGAGATGGGGTCTCGCTCTTGCTCAGGCTGGTTTTGAACTCCTGAGCTCAAACAATCCACCCACCTCGGCCTCCCAGAGAGCTAGGATTACAGGCGTGAGCCACTGCGCCCAGCCTTTTCTCATTTTCTAAATAACTAGTGTTTTATTTCTCTTTTCATTTTACCCAAAAGTTTTAATAAAAATAATATAAAAAGCCAAATAGTACAGAAAAAGAAATGAGACTTTAGTATGATTATTTTAAAGTTTATTTTTTACAATATCAAGAAACAGTTTTCTCTAGCATTTAGCTCATGTTTGATTTCCTTAATAATGGAAAAATTAAATGAGATTCCCATTTGAGTAAAGTTACGGTTTTCATCCTCTCCCTCCATTTTTTCCTCATCTGGACTACAATTCTTTATATAAAATGATCTTCCCTTACTCTTAAACAAATGAAAAGGGAGAGTATTTTTTCTATAAATTTATTATGCTGAGAGAGTTTCAATTCTCATATTGAAAGAAAACCATATTCGGATAAGAATATATATAAGCCTGGGCTTGTCTGAAATTTATTTTGTCTGTGCTTGGGCCATCCTACAAATTTGAGAAGAGAGGGAGTTATTAAATTCGACTTAGTTCTCTTTTAACCTTTAGCTTAATCAAAAAGAAATTCTTTATATTCAGTGTCTTTAATGACTTGTAACCTTAAAATGGACAATTTATTTTTGCTCTTTCTGTAGACAAGCTATATTAGGGTGGCATATGACCTGACAGGGACTCCAGTTCACTAACATCTTTCCTTTCTTCACCTTCCTATGTATCCATATTGAAATCTGTGCTTCATTATTTCAATATCACCCTTGCAAACATTCCAGATTCCATTATGATTTTGTTATACTCATCTGTCTGGCAAAATCCCAAGCAGTAATGAAGCCAACCCTTTACTTTTGGGGTCACCACATCTGAGTAGCTGAGCCCTGTTGGAGAGATTTATGTATCTGTGAAGACTGGTTGGCTTATTAATTATTGATCACCAACCTCTAATAGACCCATACTATCCAACTATCCTACTTTACCTCTCTCATCATTTTTATCCTGAAACTACTTTTTCAAACCTACCTTTACTCTCCTCAAACCTCCAGCCCCTTAACTTCCCATCTCATTCTCAACAATGATCTCACCTCTTCACAGAGAATATAGAAGCCATTAGATGGGAGCTCCTCCCATCAATCCATCAAACACTAAAACCAATCTACTTCTACACTTTCTTTTCTTTTCTGATAGAGTCAATCATTACTTCTCAACTAAATCCTTTGAAATGGCTTTTTAAAATTTTAGTCTTAACCATTTAACAACAACCACACAAACAAAATCTTCCAGTAACCTCGCAACTTCTTTATGTACCACCATCTTCTATCACATTTCCTTCATAGTCAAACTTCTCAGAAAAATTGATTATACTCCCTGTCTCCATTCGCTCTTCTTATAATCACTCCTCCCCCCACTTATCTGGTTTCCACTTTAACCACTTTACTAAAGCAGCTTGTTTGATCAACAATGATCACCATATCACCAAACCAAATGAATATTTTTCAGTTCTCTTCTGACATGTCTTTTTAGCAGTGTTTCATACTGTTGATCGTGCCCCTCTTCTCATAATACTTCCCCCCTTGTCTTCCTTAACTCAATACTCTCTTTGAGTTTCTCCTACTTCTCAGGGCAGTCATTTTCAGGTTCATCTTCCCTTGTCCATTAAATTCTGGAATTAATAAAGGTTCTATCTAAGACCCTCTTCTCTTCTCACTCCGCTCTCTATCCCTAGGTGATTCCACCTATACATTGGGGTCAAAATAACATGGAAACAAAAATGACTCACAAATTTATCCCTCAATCACATAGATGCAACTTCATATCTCCACTTCTATACCTCAAAGATACATCACAGTCATCATTTCCAAAACCAAACTAAGGAATCCTCCTCCAAACCTAACCGATATCCGGTGTTTCCTCCATTCTGTTATGCAAACAAAGAGCTCAAGCATTTTCCTGGATACTGTCTCCCTCATCCAGTTGTTACGTAAATCATCATCTTTTACCAATTCTGCTTTCAGAGTTTACATTCACCCTAAATACTTCAGGATGTTATGATTGTTATTATTGTTTGGTTGAATGTTTTTAAAGAATTACATAACACTTTTTTTTTCCAACATACTAAAACAAGAAAGAATTATAAATGGGGAAATGATGTAAGTGTAAAATACTGCACAGGGTCAAATGTTTTTTTGGAAAAAAAAAAAAAAAACACAATTACATGGCCGGAAACATTTTGTTTTTTAAAAGAGAAACAACATTAATAGTGGGCACCATTCTTGTTACCTCCTCAAGGTCAGTCACTAAACTACACAGACATTAAAGGACTACAAGCACTGTCAAGAATTTTGAAAGGTCTGGAGAGACTAATGTCTTACCGTCTTATATATATATATATGTGTGTGTATATATATATATATATAGAGAGAGAGAGAGAGAGAGAGAGAGAGAGAGAGAGAGAGAGAGCGCGCGAGAGCGCGAGATTTTACATTCAGTGGAGTTGTGAAAGAGTCCTAAAGTTAATTTCTGATTATAAAATTGTGTGAGTGGACATCATCATATTGGCTTTTTCAAGAGATCTGTAACTTGACCTATAAAAGAGACAACTTCTAATGTATTAGAAAATATTATCTTGAGTTCTAAGCAGAGAGTAACACAGAGTTAGAATGAATATTTTGCCCTATTCTCTTTTAGTCTCGACCATTTGTACACTAGTAAAGAAATATCTTCCTCTCCAAAGCCTCCTGAGAATACAGAGATAAACACACAAAGATATTGAATTGTTTGGGAAAATAAGAGCTGCATTTTTGTAAACAAACTCTTGTACCCATATTGAAAGCTGGATATTCATAGAATTCCTAAATAATATGCCTCCCTCTGCCAATATATAAAGTAACCTCTGTCAGTTAATAATGAGCATGACTAATTATTAACCTGAACAACAGACGACATCAGAGAAAACTGGCATAAATTATCCCAAAATTAACTATAAGTGAATCTGTCCATTTATGAATCCAATTTACATTATTCTTCTCCCTGCTGTTTCCTTCATAAATAATCTTTCATTTAAATAATTTCTAGCCCAAAAGCTAGAGTCATTTTTATTGTGGGAATTACACGGGTTTGATGGGTAAGCCATTCTTTTAACCATAACTTGTAAGCTGTTCAGACCATTGATCACCACAGCTGGCTGTTCGTTTAGATAGAATATTGCTCAGGTAGTCATTTCAGTACATTGTTCTGGTCTCGGATCACAGAGGTCCTTTGTATGGAAACTCGTGGAACCATGCTTCCAAGGCAGCAGTGTTGGGTAAACATCCTAGGTGAAAATGTATATTTTCTTGTCATTTTAAGTGTATGAATAGCAGACAAAAGTGCTTCCTTTTATACATAACCATGAATCATCTTTGATACCACCAGAGGAATCAGTGGTAGACTCACCACCTTCAGAGCCCTCCAACTTCCAGCAGGCCATTTAATTCATTTCGGGGGGACACAAAAGGGACTCCTGCAGCTTTCTCTCTGTAGCATTTTCTTGCTGAATCCGAGACCACATTATGAAACCATGTCATTGATTTGATCGACTGCCACTTGTGGCGGTTCTCTCCTAGCTGTTGAAAATTACTTTTTTTTTCCCTCTTTACATCTTGGTAGAACATCTTATTCTGAGAATTGACTTACTCTCACCCTCCATTCGCACGCTTTGCCTAGGAAAAGAAAAGACTTTTAAAAAGAATGCCGTCCTGTTCTTGCCACTACAAAAAGAAAAATCAAAAGGAATTTAACATTTCCTGTCACACAAATGCTCAGGTGTACATGATCACACACAATTAGTCTCCTTAACAATAAAGAGGAAAACAAGTGGGGAAAAAATATTCATAACCTCGTTTGCTGTGAAGTCTATGCGATGCACTGCACAGTCAAACCATCTATTAAGGTCAAAACCATTATCTCCTCCTCTGGGTGTCTAAACTGCCCATATCAGTCATTTCAGTGAATAAAGGAATAAAGACTAGAAAATAGAATAGTTACAGATTTGAGAAACAGTGAAAGTGTTGGTGCCGTGGATAGCAATATCACTTGTATTATTATAGTCATTTTTACATTACTAGCATTTGAGGATTATATTATCTAGCATTTAAGGTTGTTTTGACAATTTGCTCACAGACAGATAAGGTAGAAAAAAAGAAATGATCTTTTCAAGGAGAGACACATATTTACAAGTGTGTGTGTGTGTGTGTGTGTGTGTGTGTGTGTGTGTGTTTACATGCACATGTACCTGAGTTTGAACATGCGCCTGGCACACCATACCCACACTGAGTGACTAAATAGATTACCCAGTAGGAATTTTTGCAGCTCATTTACGGTTTACTGGGTCCTTTGAAATAAGCTGATATTTTATGGTGTCCACAGGGGTATCTGTCTTTAAGCATTGCCTGATTTTATCAACTTGTTCAAGTTAATCTTGACAAATCTGGTTCTTGGCAGTGGTTTGGCCTTAAGGGTTATTTTATTTGTGGATGCTACTTTAGTTGTTACATAGATGGTGGCATTGGATGGGGTGACTTCCACTTCCAAGATACGAAGTCTGTGTGATGCACTGCAGAGTCAATAATAATAAACTGGTATGCTTCAGCAATAGGCTTTGTAAGTGGCCTGACGAGAAATCTTCCAGCTCAGTAAATTCTAGATCCCGGCCCACCAGTCATAAAGGAAGCACAAATTGTGCTGTTTGTTTCGTTGAGAGGTCCCTTTCGAAGGGCTCCAACAAGCAGTTTCTAGGGTGGCCAGCAAAGGCTCTTCACTTGCAAGCGCCCCTTGTAAGGAGCCAGTGCTTGCTTTGTATTCAAAAGTTCGTATTCTTTTTGTTAGGAAGGGCCTCCCAAATTGGGTAATCTTCAGGCTCCACAAAATCTGGATCTATCCCTGTCCATGTGAGTAAACACTATAGGGAAAAGATGATAAATTTATGGTCTTATTATTAAGTATCATTATAAATTACATAATTGTAAAAAATTTCAATCTTGGAACCCAAATAGCACCATTTTCTACATTTGCTTATTGGAGTAGTTTTGGTAAATGTATACATTTTTAATTAACTTGAGCACGGTTCAAAAATTCCTCAAGAAGTTTAATTCTCAATTCGATATCTAAAGCTAGTGTTATTCCTCTCCACATTTCTCCCTAACTGCTTTGCACAACTTCCCCTACCATGACATTATGGCAAGCAACTTGTCACCTTTTGAAAATTGTGTTTAAAATACACAGACACCCAGCAACGATTGTTGCAGGCTGTTCTCCATGCCTTTCATTCTTCAGTCTAAATTCACATTGTACAGCTATGACCTGGGATGACTCTCCTGCCCTCCAATTACGACTTGATTATTATTTTTATAAAATCCTACTCTGGATCCCGCAAACTACAGGGATTTGAGGTTTCCAAACTGACCCCATCTCAGGTATATAGTCTCAAGACCAGAAATCAAAGAGCTAAGCACACTTAAGCCCACTGCTCCAAAGAGTCTGCACAACAGAAGCACTAAAAAATATTTAAAAATGATCCTAATTAAAGAAAATCATCTCCCGATCATACCAAATTAATGCTACCCTGAGATACATCCAGAGAAAAGAATTTATTCTATTCAATGTAAGTGCCAAAAGGCTTTTGGACAGACTTTTCAGCCTAAAGGATAATGGGAAGGATAGTCTTAAGAATTTAAAGGACTTCTTAAAGAATTTTCTTAGAATTAAGTGCCCTTTTCAGTTTTAATTATGATTCTGCTACCAGCAGAAGTGATAAAATTCAGCTGATTCTAACTGCACAAAATATGTGGAAATGAACAAAGCCTTTTGTCCTGGTGACTAAAAAATTTCAATAAATCCCTCTTTTTTTTTTTTTTTTTCTACATTCCTCATATCAACTCATTCATATTGTCACCCTAGAAAGAGCAAAATAAAAGGGTGCCTGGAGATAGGTTTCTGGACCTTAGGAGAATCTTTACTGAGTGGAGATAAGACCTGAGCAGAAGACCTGTGATGAGTATATTCTGAAGTACAGACTGATGAATATGGTAAGGGGAAATAATTAATAGGAATTGCATCTGAGAAAGGATAGGGAGTCAATGCCCTCTTCCAGCAGAAATTTTGAAGAAGGTACAAAGAGCCCTAGGAAAGCTGCCAAGGACCTAAACTGAAACCTCTGTGAGAGTCTCTTCAAAGACTCCACCAGCTATAGAGTGCTTGCAATGGGGAACCATTTGGTTTTCCATTAAGAAATTCCAACTACTCATTAGTACCTGTTTTTTCCCATTCATAGCCTCCAGCCCACCACTGTGCCTGGCACATAGCAGGTGCTCTAGCAAATGTCTAGTTAATGGTGAATCAGCAGGTAATCAAAACAGTCCCTCAGTTAAATGATAGGAAAAACACCAATGTATTCCCATGAGAGACTTGCTCTATTTCGGTTTGGTGATGGGCATTGTCTTTTGACCTCTGCCCACCGTTTTATTTATTTATTTACTTTTCACTTAACTTTGGTAGCCGGGTGTGGTTGTGCACAGAATCTGGAACCTGAGACTGTATTAGGCCAATCAAGCATGAAATTATAGTTTGTTGGCTGACAACATGCATGGAGTGCCCAGAAGACTAAGCATGATATAATATTACTGAGGGCTTCCACCATAAGTTTAATCAACCATGATTCCAAATCACTTATTATTTTGTTTACAGTGTCACAATATAAAAAGTTCTCCTGTTGTGTTCTTAATGCTTTTGAGATTTCTCCTATGCATTTGTCTTTGACTCGGCTGCTTTTTTTCCATGTCAGCTGATACCTTTTTGGGAGCTGTAATTGTACATAGCACACTCCATAATTCAGGCAGCACCATCCTTTACAGAAGCAACTCTCACTCCTAGAGTTGTATTAATAATTATAAGAAAACAGTGAATTGAGCAACAGTTGTCAACATGAACCTAATGATCAGAACTGAATACAACCAAGATCAGCTTTGGAACAGGAAAGGAAATCATCAAAGTAGACACAATTATTGAGTATTCCAGAGTACACCTTAATAATCTGCTCTTTTAGTACAAACTATTGTGCACCAGGTACTACAACACCTTTAAATGATGTGGCAATATAATGTGATGGAAAGCTTTAAGAACATCAGGGAAAAGGGCCTAAGAGTAATCTGTCATGTTAAGAAACAAGGTAGTGTGCCCATGTTGAAGGGCGGATGCAACGTGAAGGGAGGGAGAAGGGAAAAGGAACACTATCCACTGAGTGAGAAACGAGCAGCCTGGGCTTCATGCAGACAAAACCTCAGCCAAGGCTTGAGCCAAGTAGGTGAGCACGATTCAAAAGCTGCATTTCTTCCCTCCAGCCACTCACCTCACATACAGCTGTGCCAATTGCAATTAATTACAAAAGAAAAGGATGACAGACAATACATACTAGCAGGGAAGGAGGCTGAGGGCCCCTGTCCAAGGAGCCACCTGATGAACCTCCACACCAGGAGGGAGCTCTAATGAGAAGATTTTAAGATAGAGCAGGGCAGAATTCCAGGGGACTCACAAATAATTATCGATGATGATTGAGAGTGAAACCATTGATGGCAGGGAGTGGCACAGGGAAACCAAAATTCCATCCCTCAGGCTGTCAGTGGACATAGTGCCTTGTGTGGGAGGCAGCTGTAAGATTAAAGCAATGGCATCTGATGGTCCCTGCTTCCTCAGCCACTCCCTGGCTATAATTTACTAATGAGCCAGGAATGCTTAACAGTGAACAAGAGTGAAGAAATTTTCAATTCACATTGCATTCTTTTTTGTTATAAGTTAAAGGTGGTGTGATGTGGAATATGGATTCAAAACACATAGGTTTAAACCCCTGGCTCTTTTACTTAATCACTGAGTGACGTGGGAAGTCACTTTTTCAAGTCTCTGTTTTCTCATATTTAAAATGGGAGAAAGCATAATGGTAAAGTGCCAGGCACCATACCCACATTCACAATTATTTTAATACCTTGAAAGCCTGGATATACAGTCGTCAGACGGCTTTAAGTTGTTTTTAACATAAAGATGCTTGATTTGCGCTGGACCATTCTGATTCTTTTCCTCTACCCAGTGGCTGCCGTGAGAACAAGCTCCTGTAAGGCCATGGGGGTACAGTCAGGTGTATCAGTACTTTAAAGATTCATTTAAAAATACATGTATGCATGTCCCAAGAGCCATACATACAGTTTTGGTTGGAAATGATTTAATCAGAAATAAATGATTAAACTAAGCTGTCTAGCTCTCTCCCTCCCTTTTCCTCCCTCCCTTGGTCTCCGTGGGTTTCACAGAGGTGTTTGTTAAATGTAACACTGCCCTGTCTGCCTGTCAGGATTTTCAGTCTGACATAGAAAAACACAAAGATAAAGTCAGGCCAAAAATGTTTACAATGTCCTTCTCTTTGCCACATTCTTTTTGGAAACTGAAATATTGCAGAAAACGGAATTCAATTTTATTTATAATGAAGACTCTTAAAATGTATTTAGGCACAACTGGGTTGACAACCACAACACACTGATGCTGCAATCAAAATGACAGCTCTTTTCTTTCTTGAAAGTCTCCAAGACCATTTTGATAATGGAGCCAGTTTTTCAGCCTCTTACGAGAAGTACACATGCCATACCTCTCTAACTATACCTAAGTGTATGTTTCAATAGGACCTTTTACTTAAAGGGACGTCCTTATTAGTCTCTTATATACAAAAGTCAGTTAATTAGCATTCAAGGGTCCCTCCTTTATTTTTTTACCCTTTTCCTCAAGGACAGAATAGCGAAAACCATGATTCCATTCTGTCCCTGACAAGAAGCAATAATGGGTTCTGACTTTCAAATAACCCAGCCAGATGCTTCTCCACCAACAAATAGGACACAAGTCTAGGAAGAAGAGGATGTGGGCACAAGGCCAAGTCACCATAGGCTGTGGATTCCCCTTGTTATTCTTTAATTTCCCCAAGAACCTTCATCAGGGTTTGCCAAGCCGCCTCTAAAGGAGTGCTTTCCAAAGGTGGAGGCAGCTCGGCATCCCCTGGGGCGCTTGGTTAGCAGTCGATTCTTTGGCACTAACTACCCCTGAAGATGGGGATTCAGGCAGCCTGGGGAGTAGGGCCAGGGGATCTGTATGTTTTTCCAGTGTCCCAGGGGATTCTGCTATAGCAGGTCAGCAGGAAGCTTTGGGAAAGTGCAAAGTCCTAGGAAGGAGCGTCCCTGCCAGATCCAAGTAGAGCCTGACTGATTTTAGGGATTTGGGAAGGATTGGATCTAACAAATGAATAAGCAAGAAGAGTGAAAGAATTCTCCTTAACTCTTTAGAAGTAGTCAGTTTTATCATTGATTTCAGACAATATTCTCAATCAGGTGACATCCAGCTAGAGTACAGATGACAAAATACAATTTAGGGAAGGTTGTAAAATCCTCAGGAAATCCAGAGTGGCCAGTTCTCAATGAGAGTGGGAGGCTGTAGGAGGAAAGGTCCTAATCTATTTGAAGCTGACAAAATTCAGTTCAAGGGGAAGTGAAGCCAGTTATATTCTTGGTGTTGAGCAAGCAATTTTAGCAGCTTATTGCTCATGGTAGGGGGGACTCAGGTATTTATTAATAAAATTATAATATTCTCTCCCATATAGTCCATAAATAATCTCCTTTAAAATGTAAAGGTTAGCTGTAGTTTAGTACTCCAATTTGGAATAATTTGGATTTTTTAAAAAATAAAACTAATAAAAGGAACTCCATAGCAAACCATGGTCCCTGCCATAACAATGTGCTACTTGCGTCAAGTTTCCAGATAACTGAAGCTAATACCTTAGAATTTTTTTTTTTTAATTTTTTAAAAAAAGGTTAATGTATTAAAAAAACACATAACATAAAATTTACCATATTAACCATTTTTAAGTATGTAGTTCAATAGCATCAACTATATTCACATTGTTGTACAACAAATCTCTAGAACTTTTTCATCTTGCAAAACAAACTCTATACCTGTAGAACAACTCCGCTCTTACCCCTAACCCCAGCCCCTGGAAACTACCATTTTACTTTTTATCTCTACAAATTCAACTACTTTAAATATCTCCTATAAATGGGTATTATACAGTATTTGTCTTTTTGTGACTGGCTGATTTCATTTAGCATAATGTTCTTAATTTTTATCTATGTTATAGCATGTGACAGGATTTCCTTCTTTTCCAAGGCTGAATAGTCTCATACTGTATGCATGTACCACTTTTTCTTTATCCATTTATCCATCAATGGGCAGATGAGTTGCTTCCACCTCTTGGCTATTGTGAATAATGCTTGGCTATTGTCATAATGTGAATATGGGTGCACAAATATTTCTTAAAGATCCTGCTTTCAATTCTTTTGGATATATACCCAGAAGTGGGATTGCTAGATCATATGGTAGTTCTATTTTTAATTTTTTGAGGAATATCCATACTGTTTTCCATAGCAGCTGCACCATTTTACATTCCCACCAATAGTGCACAAAGATTCCAATTTCTCCACATCCTTATCAACACCAATTTTCTGTTTTTTATGGTAGTAGTCATCCTAATGGGTGTGAGGTGATATCTCACTGTAGTTTAGACTTACTGTTCTCTAATGATTGGTGATGCTGAGTATCTTTTCATGTGCTTGTTAGCCATTTGCATATTTTCTTTGAAGAAATGTCTATTCAAGCATTTTGCCCATTTTTTAAATCAGGTTATTTTTGTTGAGTTGTAGTTCTTTTTATATTCTGAATATTAACCCCTTATCAATGATTTACAAATATTTTCTCCCATTTCTAGAGGTTGCCTTTTTGTTTTGTTGATTGTTTCCTTTGATGAGCAGAGAAGTTTTTTAAATTTGATGAAGTAGGGTACCGTATGTCTATTTTTGTTTTTATTGCCTGTGGTTTTGGTGTCATATCCAAGAAATCATTTATAAGTCTAATATCATAAAGGCTTTTTCCTATGTTTTCTTCTAGGAGTTTTATAGGTTTAGGCCTTACGTTTAGATCTTTGATTCATTTTGAGTTATTTTTTTTCTATATTGTATAAGGTAAGCATCCAAATTCATTCTTTTGAATATGGATATTCACTTTTCCAACCAATACCATTTGTTGAAGATACTGTCCTCTCCCCCTTGTGTGGTCCTGGCACACTTGTCAAAGATCGTTTGATCATACACACCAGAGTTTATTTCTGGGTTTTCTATTCTGTTCCATTGGTCTGTATGTCTGTCTTTATGCCAATACCACGCTGTTTTGATTACTGTAGCTTTGCAATACGTTTTGAAATCCGGAAGTATGAGGCCTCTAACTTTGTTCTTCTTTTTCAAGAATGTTTTGGCTATTCAGGGTCTCTTGAGATTCCACATAAATTTTAGGATTTTTTTTCTATTTTTGTAAAAAATACCATTGGGATTTTGATGGGGATATCATTGAATCTGTAGATTGATTTGCATAGTATGAACACTTTAACAATATTAAATCTTCCAATCCACAAACATGGGATGTCTTTTCATTTATATGTGTCTGCTTTCATTTCTTTCATCAATGTTTTATAGTTTTCAGCATACATGTCTTTCACCTTCTTGATTAAGTTTATTCCCAAATATTTTATTCTTTTCGATGCTATTGTAAATGGGATTATTTTCTTAATTTCCTTTTTGGATTGTTAATTGTTAGGTTTAGAAATACAACTGATTTTTATGTGTTTCTGTATCCTGCATCTTCATCGAATTCATTTATTAGTTCTAACAGGTATTTTTGTGGAATCTTTAAAGATCACATCATCTATGAACAGAGATCATTATACTTCTTCCTTTCCAATATGGGTGTATTTTATTTCTCTTTTGTGCCTAATATCTCTGGCTGGGAATCCCAGTACTAGGTTGAATAGTAGTAGCAAGAAAGAGGATCCTCACCTTATTTCTTAAAATTTGTTTTATAGTAAACATAATTTTATTTAAAAAGTTTTCTGACATGTATTATATGGTCTTCTGTCTTACTAGCCATAGCTTGCAACATCTTTATGATTTCAGGTTATCATTATAAACTCATTAGTGTATATAGGTACACTGCTCTGATGCCCTCAAGAGTTTTGGGCTTCTATAAAAAAAAAAAAAATGACTCAGGTCACCTTATAATCATAGCTGTTATTATTGAGCCTTTTTTTTCTTCCAGGAACTGATACATACTTCACACACATGATTTATTTCATTTAATCTACACAATAACGTTATGAGATAGGTTGCTACTCTGCCCATTTAATAGAAGAGAACACTGAGACTCAAAGTCACAAAGCAAGTAAGGGAACAAATTGTGTCATGAACCAAAATCTGTCAGACTCCAGTGTCTACACTCCTACTCACTATGAGATAGTCCCTCCAGGGCAGTCTTAACTTACTTTTTCCCTTATGGCATCTGTTACTTTTTAGCATGTCAGCTTCCAACAGCCTTCTGCTAATATAAGCTGTTTATTGAAATCTAGAAACCAGGATTGGATCATTAAATCAGAAATATTTTATCTTTAACCCCATATTAAGTCCACTTGACCATGGTGTGAGGGCCTACAGGTGGATCCAGATCTCGCCTCAGAATCAAGTTCATGGGCTTTGTGACAACTATTTTCTGCTATGTTTATGCCACTTTTTCCAGACATGTATAGGATCTAAACCGGATTTCTAGATGATTAAAATAATAAGTCCCATTGATTGACATATGCAAATATTTTACCCAGAGATTTCTTCTGTCTAATGCAGTGCTCCTCACACGAATTGTGGCAGATTCTTTTTTCAAATATAAAATTAATAAAAGCAAAATTGCTCTGGTTGAAGATGGGATGAAAATACTAGAGCCTAGAGCTCCATCCTCTCCTTCACCTTCTTTTCACCATGACATCCACTGAGGTCCCCCCTCACCCACTAAAGAACCCTGGGGCTCCACAGAACACAGCTAGAAAGTCATGATTCCAGGGTCTCCTTCCAATAATAAGCAAAAAAGAAGATGCTAACAAAATGCATAATATTTTGTCTAAAGAGTAAACCATAACAAATATAATAAATAAACCACCCCTTACTTGGCTCCATTGCTAGGAATTGATACAATCTGGTAATCGAAAGGATTAGATTCAAAATTAGGAATTCTGTACTCTGTTGTGCATTCTACCTCTGGCATTCTTGGTTACCAGGGCAAGCCATGTCACCTGGTTGCAGTAGGATGTCTCTCCTAAAGCCCAACCTTCATGGCCTCTCACCAGGTCAGAAAGCAGCCTGCTGGCTTATTGATAAGATCTAGGTTTGTCAAATTAAATGCACATTATGGGTACTGGCTTTTATAGCTGCCTTGGCTGTATAGAAAGAATCCAGAACAGAACTTTCAGACAAAGTAAGGAGCCTAGTATTTACTGTGAATACTGCTACTGCCACTACTTTTCTGCTTAATAGTTCTGAAACAATCCAGATAATTAGGCAGCCATGGAGCATTATTTGGTTGCTAAATAACAATTGGGGAAATAAATCCAATTTTTATAGACATTTGCAAAAGGACATATAAAGTGAGCCAACATGTCTCCGCTTCGGGGGGATTTCTTTGTACTCTTCGTTCACAGGAATCACAACCAAGAAAACACACTTAGGGCAATGATATGATGTGTATACAATGAGGGTTTGAGCCAACCAGAACACAAAGTAAAAGCACAATTCCTGATGGGTGAGAATGACCTTGTCCTGACCCAAAGAGAAACACTCACATTCCCATCAGTCTTCTCCCCCCAAACTGATGCCAACTGCAACTCCCAATTGCCCTGTGATTTTAAGCAAGTTACTTAAAGTCTCTGAGACTTGGTTGCCTCATCTGTAAATTGGGAATAATAAATAATAAATACATATTCAGATGATTAATGTGGGAGATTAAATGAAATGATATATCTATACATAAGTCAGCAGACACACAGATGATCATCAAGGGGTCATTATTAGCGGTACTATATGAGTAAAGGCTAAACAGCGGCAAATCCTTTCCCATCTTCCTCAAGTCATCCACTCTCCTCTCCAAGTTTATACTGAAGGAGACAAAACCTCTTCTGATAGGTAGAAACTTGGTTTTTGTTTTTTTTTTTTTTCATTATTGGATACGCAGACAAGTGGATATCAACCCTTGGGCATATGTGAATCACTTGGGTTTTATTTTTATTTTTTTAAATTCTGGATTAATCAGTCTAGGGAGGAGCCTACATATAAAATATTTTTGACAAGCACCTCGGGTGTTTCAATGTGTATGCAAGTTGAGAACCAATGACTTAAACTATTAGTTTCCTAGTAATTTTCCTGGTTCAAGATTCTCCCCACTCTGATTCATTCTCTAGTGTACTGGTTTAAATAGGCTCCCCAACAATCAAATCTGACTTTGTCATTTCCTTATTTAAAAGCCTTAGCTTCTCCTAGGTACCCATTCCAGTAAGTTGGTTGAGGCGTTGTATAATAAAACCCTATGTAGAGAAGAATTCCAAGAGTCAGTCTGGGCTCAGCAGGAAAGAACACCATTCATGCCAGATTGGGGGTATCTGTGATTTGTCATTCCCAACACAGAGGACAAGACAAAGCTCTAACATGACATAAAAGATCCTGCACAGGTCATTTCTCTGGCTGCATTTCCTGCCTGTAAGCCAAAAACTATACTCATAATAAATTTCTTATTTTCTTATTTTTCCTCCTAAGCATGAAAACTTAACTCCATGACTTTGCTGTTCCCTTTGCCTGGAATGGCCTCACCCTTCTTTCCTCCTAATAATCCCCTAATCCTACTTCAAGATTCAGGTTGAAGAATCCTTTTCTGTGAGGATTCCCGGCTGTCCCAAATATAATAAGCATCTCTCTCTACCTCTAAGCTGCAGAGCATTTTTGCCTATCTTTATAACCAATTTTGTCACACCATATGGTAATTTACTCTATGTTTACATGCTCAACTCCCTTGATATACGATGCACATCATTGATGCTCAGTAAATGGTGGCTGAATGAATGAATGAACGAATGAGTGGAGTCTTGGCGGCAGACACTATCACTTACTCATCTTTGCTTCCCGGTGCCAGTGAGTAACCAACGCACAGTAGGAGTTCAGGAGGGGTCCACTGAGTGACTGAATCAGTGTCTACAGGCTCTGCTGCCACCCATATGGCACAGTAATCTGGGCTCATTCTGAGTCACAAATCACAATCTGCCAGAAAACTTCCATCTGGAGAGACCGCTCCCCACGGCAGCTTTTCCTTTCAGTCTTTAGGCCTGTTTTGTTCCCTATTCAACAGGAAATAATTGAATGCTAGTACCGACTCAAAAATAACTCGGGAAGCTATAAAAATTGTAAAAGGTCCATTAGTAGTATTGCGCAGGATGCTTTAAGACGGCCCTGCAGAGCGCTGAGCTCCTAGTCCCAGAGTTTCTTTATGCGTCGACGTTGCACGTGCTCTTCTCTGTGTGGTCAAGGAAGCCTCACAGCCCTCTCATGTGTGATTCAGCCTTACTGACTGCTCACTGTGGCAAAACCGCTGCTGTATGTGGAGTGAAGCAGAAATGCTCAGGGAATGCTCAGAGTTGCCCTATCCGTTAATGTTGCGTGGAAGAAATGCTGCATCCGTCCTTTCTGACCCCATCCCACCTGAAACACAAGTGCTGTATTCTCTCTGTTAACTAAAGGTGAGATTCTGCCCCAGAAGAATTCTTTTACAGGTATGCTAATGCTGAGTTTCACAAAGAGTTAAGCTTTCCTGATTCCTTGTCATTTACTGGTTTAAATCGGCATCACTACAGAGCGGAAACTATTTTGGCTCTCTGTGTAAATGGAATATCTAATATGGAATTACATTATAATGAAATATGCATTAATGCAAGCCTCATAAAGTGCTTTTCATGTTCTGCGGGCATCCAAAAGTTTAAAATTCATATAATCTTATTTTAGTTGCTGCTCAAATGATAATACATCAGGTTAATATGCTTAATTAAAAGTCACATTTGAAACATTCGAAGGGATAGTTAATTTGCTATTGACATTTGCTATAACACAGTTAAGCATTGTGGAAACAAGACAGTGGGATCTGTCATTCCTTTTAGGAACAGAAGGGGATATTTTATGATTTTCAGGAAACAGAATGTGTTTGAAACCTAGGAAAATTCAGCTAACCATGGCCTAAAATATTTGCCATTAATAATGAATTTTTGGTTAAAGAGACACTCTCTAAACAATATCCAAATGACTTAACTGTCCACTTTTAAATGAAGATTGATGAGAAACAGATATTTCAAAGCACCATTTACTCCACAATTCAGATCTGATTGGTTGACTGCTGGGCCCAGTCCTCGGAAAGGATCAAGGACTGTCCCTTTCAGTCTCTGATGCACTAGCTGTCCCCAGTGTTGAACGTGAGATTCTGAGCTGACACAGCCCACTCCCCACCTCTTGGCACTCAATTTATGATAAAACTACTGAGCTCATTCCATTCACAAACGCCCTGACTTCCGGTTTATAAAGCTTTATCCTTTTATTTTCCTGCCCTAAAGTCCACGTTTGATTTAGAACGGGCCGTACTCTGTGCACGACTACCCCTGCCGTGATTCTGGCCTCTGCTCCTCACCTCACCATCTGTCTGCCCCACCAGGGCGTCGGAAGTCTGGCATGGGGGTCATGGCCAGGCCAAATTCCACTTTCCACGAATTGTGCCTGCCAGCATTTTTTCACTATTTTGAAAACTCTTTCTCGGGATTTCCTCCTAATTATTCTCCCTCCTGCATTATAGAGAAAAAAAAACACAGGTCAGGAACAGGGTGCAGGGCCAGACCTGCGGGGAGGAAAGGGGGTGCTGGTGGCTAGGCTGAGCCTGCGGTCCTGCTGCACACCAGGGCAGGAGGCTCAGGTGGCCTGGACCAGGGATCCCAGGTCCTGCCACCAGGATGGGACACTACAGCCCTTGACAGAGGAGGGGGACAGCTGAGTCCAAGTCCAAAAGGGGGAACTGCTGGGGGTCTGGGAGATGAGTGGGACGAAAGTGAAGCCCCCTCTGCCAAAGAGGCTTCTCCATCAACTCTGAGGACAGTGAGGAGACCGGAGCTGGGTGCAGGTCAGCACCGCCACCGAGCAAGCAGTGAGCGCGTGCTGGAGACAGAGGTGTTCCCCTCCATGCAATGGGAGGATGGTGCAGTAGGGGTGAGCCCCAACCAAGAACTAGATGGAAAATCAAAATTGTTTTACTAATCAATGATTTAAGATTTCATTTCAATAGAGATCTGACGTTACCAACACAAAGTGAATTTCCCATATGGATTCCATAACTTCATTTTTTTCAGTTTGGCTATCTTGTTCGTCGTGGCACTACGGAGTACCCTGTTCTACCCTGGTCTCAGGTTTTCATCTCTTTTCTTTACTCACCCATCAAGACCCATACTGCCATCTCCACCCCAAACACACACACACTCACCCTCAGTGCACGAAAAAATTACCAGATCTATAAGGTTGCCCTTAATAGGAAACATCCCTTATGCCATATACAGGATTTATTGTGAACATTATGAAGCAATGTGTTGTTTGGGTTATGGCTGTGCTGGGGCTGGGAATAGCTCTCTGTTCTTAAGTGGTTGGATTCTTGAAAGTTGGTCGTTTGACTTTGTGACCCTTTTAGAGCATGTGCCACATGCAAAGGTCAACTCGAGTGGAAAATTCAGTGCCCACAGCAGGCAATAAGTTATATATCCAGGACTCTTTGTCAAGATCCTAAATGGGTCGAACAAGATCAAGAAAAATTGACATCAGAATATTAAACAGCATAAACCTTCAGACTTGTAGACAAGCAAACACAGTGTTACCAGAAAGGAGAGATCCAGGTGCTATTAACAGATAGGATGTTGGTTGGGGGGGGGGGCGGGGGGATGGGTCAAGCTAATCAAAGAGAACATCCCAAATATCTTCCAGCAGCTAAAGATATCTTGTGATATAATAGAAACAGGAGAGGCCTGCGTACAACATGTGGACATTAGCAAATTACTGCTGGGGTTCGGGTGCAACAGAAATTACTTCCAGGTGGAGAGTTGGAGGTTCTGATAAAGGAGATCACATCAGACTGGGCTTTGAATACTGTATAGGGTTTTGAATCAAGGAGATGAGGAAAGGGGAATGTGTCAAACATGATCAGGGTTATCCAGACTTGAGAGTTACATCAACATCTCATTAAGATGGTGAAAGAAGGTCACCTGCCTCTTTATGGTTCGTTGTTGCTGTACTTTCAGGCTGTTCACAATAGTTCAGTGAAACAATCTTTGATATCATCAAAGATCTTAAAACCAAAGGGAATATACACTACTTTGTGTTTTTTTAAATTAACAGACTTTATTAATACTTTTTAGAGTAGTTTTAGATTTACAGAAAAAATAAGCAGACAGTACAATTGCCATATACGCCATCTCCCCTACGCATAGTTTCTCCTGTTGTTAACATGTTAGTGTGGTACATTTGTTACAGCTGATGAGCCAATATTGATACATTATCATTAACTCAAGTCCACAGTTTATACTGGGGTTCACTCTGTGTTGTTCTACGGGGTTTTGAAAAATATATGATGACATGTATCCACCATTACAGTAACATAGGTAATTGTTTTTTTAAAAGGACACTTAAATTCTGATTTCTAGAGATCTGTTCTTGATTAAAACACATGTAGGCAGGGAAAACAGATAGTACATGTGCATGTAGCAGAAATGTCCATATACAAAAACTCTCCTTGTGGACGTACATTGCAAGCAGGAAAGGAGGAACTTTTCAGGATCTTTCCTTTCTTTGTAGTAAAATCTCATCCAAGTTTGCAACTTCTAGTGGAACATAAAAGTTGAGAATTATACTAGTTAGGACTCAAAGAATTGGCATGGCTCCTCATAAAAATTACTGCATGTACTTGATTTTTCCCGCAGATAGGCTGGAAAATCTGCACCTACGACCACATTCCTGAACAGTGCGAGGACACACTCAAGATTTTGAGGTCAGAATGACCTGTTATTCCTAAGTCACATTTAGAATATTACCCCAAAGTGTACCGGATAAGAAAGACACTAGGGGATATTTTGATGTCTCCAGTAGGTGGCCATAGATGGAAGATGTTTGTGGAAGAACCAAGAACAGGGAAAGGGAGAGGTGTAGGAGTGGGGATGGAGTGGAAGAAATTACTTCTAAGTTCAAATGATAGGAAACAGAAAAAGCCTCAGGGCACAAGAAATGGAATCAATCTACTAGTAGCAATAAGAGGAGATGGAAAAGTAAAACTGGCAAAATCTATATCTCCTTTTCCTCTTGACTCAAAATTCATTTTGTTCCAAATGGCACATGCCAAGGAAGGGGACTCCTCATTTTGCACTGTCTAGTCCAGTGTCTAAGTCGATTTGCTTTTTTTCTTTCCCACATTTAAGAGGAAAGTTCCTTTACTGTTCCTTCACCCCTTCTTTACCCCACCCCTACAAATCTACTTTTACAGATTTTTTTTTCTTTAATTGTGGGACATAGTGATTTTTTAAGAGAGGAAGTCTAGCCCTCACTTGGATTTATCACGCCATTTTTGGAGCATTTAGACTTCCTTCCTCTTTCTTTCCTGTGCAAAAGATCCTCTACAAGTAAGTTCTAGCTGAAATTCTAGAGGAATATGTTTCCAGTTCCCAACTGTACTCTCAGAATACCTCCAAGGACCATTTATGAGCTTTTTCAACTGGAATTATCCTAAGAAGACTTATTTTTTACTTTTTATACTCTGTCTACTGACAGATTTAAGGAGATCATTTCTGCTAAGGAAAAAATTATTTCACCTCAAGATACATGCACACAGGCAAGAGAAAATGCACTTCTGACAGAGACAGTCCTGTGATCATTGATTTTAAGTTTAAGTGATCAAAGATATAGCACCTCACTGATTCAACAAATATTTAGTTCCTATTAAGTGCCAGGCACTGCACTAGATGCTGGGGATAGAAGATGTGGCCCCTGTTATCATGCAGCTTATAATCTAACAATGTATTGGGGGCAAAAAACCAAATGAGGCAAGTGGAATAATTACACAGTGTGATCACAGAAGGGAGAAGCTACATTAGAGGAGGTAGGCAAGGAAGGGCTGCCTAAAACTGAAAATGAGAAGGAGCCAACCATGAGCAGCTGAGAGAGGAGCATTCCAGGCAGAAGGAACAGCATGTGCAAAGGCCTGAGGGGAGCAGGGAGTTTAGGGCATTTAAGAAACAGAAAGAAAGTCAGTGTGGCTGAAGAGTGGTAAAAGACAGTGAGCGAAGGAGGTCTGAGGGAAGCCAGTGAGGCAGGTGAATGGTGCAGGGCCTGTAGGCCAGGCTAAGGGGTGGAGAGTTTATTCTTAGTGAACTAATCATCCATCGAAGGGTTTTAAGCAGGGGAATAATGTGATATAATTTACTTTTTTGTAGATCACTCTGGTTACTGTGCAGAGAATTGTAGGAAAATGAGTGTGGTGTCTGGGAGACCAGTTAGGAGGCTGTTGGTTTAGTGCCAGCAATGGACAATGGTGGCCTGGATTTAGGGAACTGTGGTGCCTCGACATCTAGTCCGGAGGTGGAGCACAGAACTTTCAATGCATTGAGTGTGGGGTGGGGGTAAGGGAAAAGGAGAAATCAAGACTGAGTCCCAGGTTCCCCTGTAGATGGTAGTGCCATTTACAGAGATAGGTAGGACTGGATGGCACAGGAAGGACTCAAGAATTCAGCTTCAGACATGTTAATTTAGGGACAAGCCAATGAAGATGGTGAGTAACCAGTTAGATATATGAGTCTAGAGCTCAGAATATAAATATATGTATATAAATATAAATATATATTATTTATATATAGCAATAAATATTATTGCTATTTAAAGCCATGATGAGATCACCTAGAGAGACAGCATTTAGGGGAAGAGAAGAGGACTAAAGACAGATCCTCCTGGACCACCAGTATTTAGAAGTGTGTGTATGGATGGGAGTCTGCCAGAAGACCGAGGAGAGTCCCGAGTTAGGGGGAAGCCAGGAGAGTGCAGAGTGCTGAGAGCTCAGGGAGGAGAGTATGTAGAGGAGAGTGTCCCCTGTGCCAAAGGGGCTGAGGGACACATAGAGGAGTCCTTAGAGTTGTCAGTATGGAGGTTACAGGGAACCTTGACCAGAGAAAGTTCAATGGAATGGCAGGAGAAAAAGCTAGTTGGAGGTAGATTGAGGAGTAAATAAAAATGAGAAAGTGGAGACACTGCACATAAATTAACTCTTTTAGTATTTGAGCTCTAAAGGGAAGCAAAGAAATGCGGGGAAATGTGGAGGAGAGGGGAATATGGGAGATACTAGATCATGTTTGTCTATAGCTGATGGAGCTGAATCAGTGGGGAAGGAAACAGCAGTGGTGAAGAAGTGAATACAAAAAGAACTCTCTGAAAATGTGTCAGAGGGTGGAATCCAGATCCCATGAGGAGGAACTGGCCTTTGAGGGGGCAGGACTAACAGAAGGTTTTCGATCAGGGAAGTGACGTTATTTTAAGAAGATTAAATTGACAGTAGTGTCCCAAGTGGGAGAAGCAGAAGAGAAAGGAGGCCCTTAAAGAGACTGCCGTGAGAGTCTTAATGCAGATTACTGGAAGTAGCTACTGTTTACCGAGCATCCACACTGTGCTGGCACTGCCCTCAATCCTTTCCATTTACTGTTACCCTCACTCAGCCCTAGGTGATATGTGTTGCTTCCAGAGATGGAGGAACTGGTCCTAGGCCACACAGTAGTAAGAGGAAGGTCCCTGGTGGCAACTGAAGTCCAAGTGGGTCTGACTCAAAAGTTCTTTCCCAGTTGGCTTGTGGCTGGAATTTAAGGGCCCAGGGCGGGCTGTGGGAACAAGAGGGAGAGTATTCTGGACTAGTCCAGGCTCACCTGTTGCCTGGGGAGCACTGCAGTGACCCCACATTGCTCTCATTCAATGGGTCTTGTTCAAGGAATGCTGGTGCCCTTCTGCCACTCCCACCTCTCCTCTGTCCCCTTCCCAGTAAAGCAGGCTCTTTAAGTCAAGCAAAAGAGAGGTGCAATGGTAGCAGCAAAGATCAGCTGCCTCTTCTCAGAAGTAGCTTCCACCTGCATTGTCACCTCTACCACCAAGGCAGACTGACAAATATAGTGGAAGGAAAGATGGATACATTGGGACCAAGTGTAGAGGACCAACTAAATAATTGGAAGATTTGGTAACCATTTTCTTAGGCTGACAAACTAAAGACTAACATAGCCAGCTTCAAGAATCCATGTTTAAAATATCAGTATCCTCAGGGTGCATGTATATTTAATATTATAAATGGAGCTGTATGTTGGGAAAAAGCAAACAGAACTATCTTTTATGATTATGATTGTGCAAAGACCATGCTAAGATTTCCTGGTCTGGTAGACGTTTTCTTAAATCTGTAGGCATCCTATTTTGTACTGGTCAATACCCTAAAAACATTCTTTGGAATTTCTGGTTTGAACATATAAAAAAGTAACACCTAGAACCATTGAGGAAGAACTGGGTCACAAATAAAATGAGGTGTAGATCCTGCCTTCTCTTTCTCTGGTTGTATTAGTCAAGTTTCTCTAGAGAAACAGAATCAATAAGATTAGATAGATAGATAGATACATACATACATACATTTATTATAAGGCACTGGTTCATGCAGTGGTTATGGAGGCTGAGATGTCCTAAGATCTGCGCTTGGCAAGCTGGAGACCCAGGAGAGCCAGGGGTATAATCTGAGTCTCTGTCCAAAGGCCTAAGAACTGGGTTAGCCAGTGGTGTAAGTTCCAGGCTGAGTCTAAGTCCAAAGGCAGAAGACTGATGCCCCAATTCTAAGACAGGCAGAGAGACTCATTGACTTCTCTCTTACACATTTTTTTGTTCTCTTCAGACCTCCAACTGATGAGGCCCACCCACATTATAGAGGGTCATCTGCTTTACTCAAGCTACCGACACAAATGTTAATTTCATCCAGAAACACCCTCACAGACACACTCAGGGTATTTGACCACGTGTCTGGCTTCTCATTGCCCAGTGAGGTTGGCACATAAAATTAATCATCACACTGGTGAATGACCTAAAAAAATGAAAAAGAGTCAGATGAGATCAACCAAAAGATCAGGACCCCCCCCCCACTGCCTTCCCACAATCCAGAGGCAGGTGCTCCACCGTGCTCCCACCTCTCCTGAGAAGTCAGTGGAAGGGTCAGGTGACTTCCCCTTTGACAAGCTAGGATGAGGAAGAAGAAGATTCAGCTAGAGCAGAGTGAGGGTTCCTAACTTGGGATGCAGGGGCCTACGGGCATCATTCAAATGTCGTATGGATGTTCACCCAACCAGGGAGAGACTCTGTAACATCATCAAACTCCAAGGAGTCTATAGCCTAAACAAGTTTAAGAATCACTACTCCAGAGTGAACAGAGTCATCCTTAAGGAGCTAAAAGTCAGAACCAAGAGCCACCAACATTCTATGTATGTTTGAATTGAATTTTTAAATATTACTTAGTTACAAGAAGGAATATACTTCAAAGCAATAGGTGTACCATTTCAGCTGACTCTTTGAGCCTTACTGCCTATATGATCATTAAGTGTGAGATAGACTGTAAGGTATCCTATATATGATATACTATAACATAACTGGCACACAGACCACAGTGCCCATAGAAGTCCCCTCGGTCTCACTGGAAACAGAGAATATGTTTCCAGATCATACAGAATAGGAACTTGAAGCTTCAAAATGAAAAGCAGCCAATGAATAGCTGGTGGTATTCACAGAGGTGAATGTGCCAAGTGAAGCTAACCCTGGGAGAAACACCCCTGGAATGGTAAGGGCTTCAGGTATCCATACTTGAAGACCAGACCAGACCAGCAAGGGTCAGGGGGCTCCTGGCACAAAGGGAAGGCCTCAGTAAATTCCACACACTCCCCTCGCTCCCTATCCATATCTGCTACCGCTCTGACAAACCTGCTTTGATTAAAAACGCATTGCCTTGCTCTGCAGTGGGAGGTCATAGTAAACTGTGCTGCTAAGCAAAGGTGAGCAGGGGCTTCCCTTCTCATTTCCCAGAGGGCCTTGGGTATGGTTATCACATAGTCAGTAACAATCTTCATGTATTAGTTTCCTAGGGTTGTCATAACAGAGTGCCACAAACTGGGTGGCTTAAAACAACAGAACTTTATTCTTTCTCAGTTCCGAAGGCCAGATGTTTGAAAGGGGGATGTCAGCAGGGCCACACTCCCTACGCAGCTCTAGGGAAGAATCCTTCCTTGCCTCGTCTATTTTGTGATGACTTGCAGCAACCCTTGGCATTCCTTGGCTTACAGAGGCATCACTTCAATCTCATCCTTTGTCTCACATGGTATTGCCCCCTGTGTGTCTGTCTCTATGTAAAAGTTTTTTACTTTTTATAAAGACACCAGTTATACTGGATTTAGGGCCCACCCTAATTCAGTATGACCTCATCTTATCTTGATTATATCTGCAAAAGACTATTTCTAAACAAGATCATGTTCATAGTTATTCGGGGTTAGGGCTTAAACATACCTACATATCTTTGCAGGAGATATGATTCAACACACAATGGTTCAGATATGGAAACTTTCTCCTCTTCTCAACAGGAATTTGTTGTCCTTGGAGTAGTAGTATACAAGGGACAAGCAGTAATTCACTCAATCAATATTTGTTGAGCAACTACTATGCACCAGGCCAGTGTAGGCACTGAGGATAACACTGTGAATAAGATGGATGAGGAGCCTGTCCTCATCGAGCTCATGGTGCAGTGGAGAGAGACAGACTATGAACAAACTAGCAAGCAAAATAACTTCGGAGAGTGTAAAAACCGTCACCCCTGCTGCTCCAAAGACACCATCCATCTCTTGAAGAACTAAGTAGATCTATCTCCAATGAACAAACAACTCATGTTTATAGGTCAGGCTATGGCAAAAATCTTGAAGCAGTAGACACAGGTGATAGCACCAGCTTATACAACACGCCAGGGAAGCAAAGGGACAGCTGAGGACTGTCACCCCCCATTTCAGTCAGGAAAACAGAAACAAAAATGGGAAGGCATTTACCCCTAGTCCCTGCAGGCCTCCACTCTCTCTGCTTCCATTTTGTCCTGATAATCTTGCAGATGCTTCTTGCGAGATTTTAAATTTCAATTTCAGGAGAAATCCTCAGTGGCTTGTCACCTTCCCCACTTAGCTTTCCCTCAGTACGTCTCTCCTTTAGGAATCTGTGACCTGCAACAGACGGCAAATGTCAGCCAGCAGAAAAGACAAATGATAATAATATGCTGGGAGTTGCAGCCGCTTTGCTAATTCACAGAGGCTGTTTCCAGGAAAACATTGCCTGCTAATTAAACAAACTCCTTTCTTCTGACAGATGAAAACATGGGGAAGATCTTATCCCGTCAGATGGAGAGCAGCCACTGTCCTGCGAGGCAGCCTCTTTTTCTAAGGGAATTGACTTCTCAGGAACAGTAGTAAAAAGCTTTTATAGTAGGTAGAGCTCTGATCTTCAAAGCACATGACAGACATTAACTAATTAAGCCACCCCACACCCTGTGGATAGGTATCACTCATTAGCTGCTGTCTGCAGATGGGAAACATGAGGCCACTGCCAAAGTGGTTTTGCCAAGGTCAAAAAGACATCCCAGGAGAGAACTCAGGAAGCCTTCTCCCTGGGCTACCCGGGGCCCACCTTGAGGACCATAATCTGTCTTTCACTTTCATTCTCAAACTGCTTCAAGGGACTTTGTCAAATCCAGTAGCAGGGACCAGCGCCCAGTCATTGATCAGGTCTGCAATGAATGAGTTCCCGTTTTATTTTATTAGGTGCCACTTCAAGAAGACAAATTTGTGGCAATTTCCATTATCTTTACATAGTGAGTAATTTTTTTGTTTTTACTTTGACATTTATTTTAAGAAGTCAAAGTCAGCTATTGTAAGAAATCAAAGTCAAGATAAGAGTCTCGCCTGAAGACCTAGAGCTAGTGTCAGGTGAAATCAGAAGACAGCCCAAACCCAACTTTATCAGCTCCTTTATTCAGTGTGGTCACAATCTTTGCCTTCTCTGACCGCTTTTCACTTTCTCTCCACCTCACCAGTCCCCTTCTTGAGCTTGTAAGGCCAACCTCAAGCCCATCTATCCCAAGAAGCCCTCCTTTGCCAGGCCCATGTTTCATGCAACTAGTCTCAAGGACCCCAGCAGCATCTACATTTGTGCAGACAGGGGTCTTCTTCCTTATTTTCAGGCAGATAACAGAACTGGGTATTGCAGGCTGACTAAAGACCAGGACTGACACCTGAGATGCCACCCCGTGTCAGGGAAACTGGTGGGGACTCTGACAAGCCCAAGAGTTCACTTCCCATAAAAGGCAGCCATTTGTGACTGATGGGTGGTTTTATTGGGGCCACTTCATGCTTCTGGACAATTGGCTATTAACATTTACTGGCTAATTGTGAGGTCTGTATGTAGTTACAAGTTATGCTTGACTACGTTGTGCATTCTAAACAAGCAAATCATTTTTCCTCTCCATGTTTGTTTCCTCATGAGAAAAATGCATCTAATGATATTACTCTTGTATTTACTTTACAGGGTTTATTGAATGTTACTCTGAGTTCCTTAAAGAAATAACACAAAAATGCCTGTTCATCTTTCTTATTTTAAAGATTGTAGGAATGACAGCTTCTTCCTAATACAATTTCAAGTCTATTGCTCATCTTCCTTTTGAAATATCCTAGCCTTGATTTGTCAAAAGAAGGGTAAAATGCATTTAAGAGCGTTTACTAGTCAATGGTGAAACAACCTTAGGTGTCATTTTTGAAAACAGGTTGAGAAATAGTAAAGATAAAAAGACTATATCAACATCCAGCCCCACTACTGGTGGTTGTAACAATCTTCTAGAAATCCCACTGGGTGACAAAGGCCTCTAAAGAGACAGGGATGGGGAGAGAAGGAAGCACTCAGAATGCAGAACATTTCAAACCTTCAAAATGAATAATACAATTTGTAGATGCTGCTTTGTTTAAAAGAAAGAAGATAGATGTCTGCCTATCCCAGTAGCTGGAGGGTCTTGAATAAAACTGGTGGAAAGCATGGCTCACCAAATCCCGGAGTCACCCCTGCCCAAGACCCGCCGGTGTGGATGTCAGGAGGATTTTGACAGAGGAAAGCCTTCTAATCTCAGTAACGCAAAGACACCCAGCCTGAGAGAAAAGCAAGAGGGAAAATGAGGCGGGAGTTCTCCCTAGCCGTGGGCTCCTGGGAGAGCCGTCCCCGCGTTGTGCAGGAGCTTGTCCCCGAGGAGGGCCACCGGAGCCACTGTCACCAGGTTCCCATTTCTCGGCAGGCCTGATGCCTGGCTGGACGGAGGGAGCTGACAAGGTCCTGCCTCATTTCTTTTCTCCTTTAGAGGCAGATAATTAGTGCCTTTAATCACTGAGGAGTTGACGTTAGGTTGGTTATTTGAGGGGAGATCGTTTATTTTTCTCTTGGAAGAGGTCAGCAGTAGAGATTTCTTTGTGCTGGTAATAACAGTTAGTGATTATTGAGTGCTGACTATGTGTCAGGCCCTGTTCCTTTGCAAGTATGAACCCTATTTAATCCTCACCACAACCCTAAGATCAGAACTAAGATTGAATCCCATGCCCACCACTTAGTGTCTGTATGATCACGGGCAAGCTACTTGACCTCTCTGAGCCTTATTCATCCATGAAATGGAAATAACGATAGCTCCTTCCTCAGTGGTTGGTTGGGAGAATTGAATGCAGTAATGCTTGTAAAATGTTTTAAGTGTTCAATATGAATTTGCTCTAATATTGTCAATATGACCTTTTCTTCTCCTTCCCTGGTGTGTCCATTATATCCTGCTGGTTCCCAGCAGGGCCAATTTTCCTCACTGCCCAATTTTTGTGGCATGTCAGATAGTCAGGGTTTATCCAATGCCCAGAGCACATTGTTTCATGTTTACATGCCTGATATGGGGCCAGCGAGGTATTTTCTTATCACCATTGTGATACATCATTGTCAGTGCAGTCCCAAAGGCACACTCCAAGGCAATTCACTGCATGGACTGTTATTCTGCTGGTGGTAACCAGCTCTTCTGGCAAGCACCACAATATAGCAGAGGTCCTCTTGCCACCAAGTTTGGCAATCTGTATGTTTCCAGAGATTCCCATCCAGCCCCTCCCAGAGCACAAGAGATTGAAGTTGCCTGTTGACTTTATGTCTCCCTTGCCAAGACAGGAGCAAGTTTGAGGGCAGGGACTCTGTCATAATTAGAGTTATATCACCATTGGGAGCAAACTCCTTGACATATAGCAACTGCACATTGTAAATGTTCAGTGGATCCATGTGTAAAACGGAATAAAATTGGCAGCCCCCTTTTGCCCATGTGGCCAAATTTGTGGGCTTGTGAGGGGCAGGTGCTTTTTAGTGGCTGAAGATGTGGGGAATGTTTTCACCTGGGCAGTTTCAACAACACAGCATTTCTTCTTCACATCTTAGCTGCAAGCTTCGCAACTCCCCATCCCCAGTGTCCCTCAATCTTGGCTGTCCCTGCCAGCTGTAATCCCACTCATCTGTGCAGAAGTCCAGATATATATCACAGAACCCTCTCGATGTAGCTTTGGGCAAGAGGAATAGGTGTCGCCATCTCCCCTCTCTGACTCCTGAGTTTTTTTCACTTGCCAAAGATCCTTCCTGGCTGCTGTTTGGAGACCTTTTCTCCCCTTCTTGACACAGCATAGGGCCATGGGATGGTGTTCATGCTACCAATACATAATTAATCCACATTTTAGCTTTACCCCATGGAAGCATTAAACATGGGTTTATTTTAACTCTGCCCAAGTGGGAATTCTTCCAATTAAAGAAGATAATGTGAAAACCTAAAATTGGTACAGACTATAAGTAAATATCATTAAATCTCTTCAACCAAAGGACAAGCAACCCCCTGGGTCTATATCATCTTCTGGTTCCTGAACCATGATCTTGACACATGATTTGAAACTTAGGAAAGTGGCTAAATGGCATCTTTCAGTTCTTGTTAGGGTGACAGGGATGTTTGGCCAGGACCAGCCATGGACTTACTCCATGTGCGAAGCAGCCAAGGAAGGAAAAGTAGACCGAGTTTTGTTTCCTCGTGCCACGTAGCACAGCGACTCTCGAAACATGAAGCGTGCTTTGTGAAGCCGAGCCGAGCAGAATGTGCCCAGATGGAGCACGTTGCTGTTAGAGGCCCTCACCACCCATCAGCCCTGTCAGAACGAGCCAACTCTATCTTTGCAAAGATCTAATTTTAGAGAGATCAGAGCTTGGTAATGTGTGCCCAGTATAATGGGAATAAAATGTGACTTCCATTAGTTAGATGACTGACCAGAAGATGTACTACAACTTATCTTTGCTAAGGCCTATAGCTGATGCATTTTAAATTTAATTTATTCTCAGAAATTGATATTCTCTATTTGATTTGCCTCCCCTATCAGGTCTTCTACAAAGACTGTCCAATTATATGGCCATTAGTAACCACAGGACTCTCTAAAATTTCCTTGAGTATCACCTCTTGGGGTGATTTGTTTCTTTGAGTTAGACTCCTAACTCTCTAACAAGAACATTCAAAAGCCAAACAGTACTTTATGTTTCACTTCCCAGGTGTGGAAGGGCCATTGGAAACAGCACTGCCCACCAGCTACTCATGTTGAGTGCAGTGAGGCACCAGTTCTCAAGTCCCAAGGGCAGCTCTGAGGTTCAGCTCCAGATGTGGCTCTTCCTGCCCCAAAGCAGAGTGAGCTAACGTGGCTGCCTCGCTCTCAAGTGATATTTCACATCCAGCGTTGCAGACAGTGCCAGGGCACTTGCTTGGGGCCAGTAATTAATAAAATTCATGACAAGCAGCCAGCAGGGAAGAATTGGGAGCTGTTTCATCTCTGTGGTGCCGCCTCAAGGAGAGCTGGCCAGTGAGAAGAAGCAGGGCTAAAGGAGAATTTTTTGTTCTTCAGCTGAAGAAACTTCTTTCCTTCAGCCAGTTTAGAATGATTTAGTATGATTCGTTTCCATGGAGCTTTGTTTTAAATTCTGAGTTCATTTGTAGCGATACTTGCTAATCAATTTTAAGTGGAAACAGCTGCTCTGTGTCACGCACATAGTCCCCTTTCAAGCCCTGGAAAGCTATAATTCAAACCATCCTCTCCCCACCCTCAAACCTCCTCCGAATGCTCATTCACCTGGCTCTGTCTGCTGGGTTTCTTACCGGACATGCCTGGGTCAGCCCCTTTGTGAGGACAGATCAGAGGGCAAAGGGCCAGCATGATGTGGGGGGAGATTTGTGAACAGGGAAGAGCGTGGGCTCCCGGCACGTGCTGAGATAGAGCAGTTTGTGATCTCAGCAGCAAGGAATGTGACCCATGTCAGGTATCCTCGCTTCTCCTTCACTTTGCCCAGCACATACTTACTGAACAGTTACTATGTGCTAGCAGCCTGCCATCTGCTAGGGACAGAGATGCAAAGATGCGGACTCTGCACTCAGGGAGCTCTCAGTCCAGTGGAGGAGGCAGAAGCTTAAAAACATCAAACAGAGAGTTAAATGCTAGGATGGAGGTGGGCACGGGTGCGGGGGGAGCTCAGAGGAGGGCTGCTGAACTCCCTCTCCACCCTGCCCACACCCTCACATCTGTACATGGAGAGGCAGCTATGGGAGACATTTCACTACCTAGAAATGGGTTCTGCCCAGTGTGGGATCGAGGTGGAACGTGTTCCCGTCTGCCTCCCTGCTCTGGGCTGCAGCAATGCCCATGCATGCCAGGACCATTCCCCACGGTCATCTAGGAGAAGAAAGATATGCTGCCTAGCCTCTATCCCGAAGGGTGAAAGCAGGAAGACCTGAGTGTCTTCCAAAAGCCAGAACTTTAAAAAATTGTGGACTTTCACTCCTCTGTTGCTCTCAGGCATGGGTGTCTCTATCTGTAGAATGGGAATAATGCTTGGAATATTTTGGGAGGATTCAGGGAGAAAATAGAACTATTGACATTCTGGCAAAAGAATATGAAGAAATCCTATGATCGAAAGGGTGTGGGGACATGATGGAGGTGGAGATGTGGGGGTGGTACGTTTCTAGCCATTGTGGCTGCCAGGAAGGAACAGGCTGTAGCTTAGATGACTCTGGCCATTACAAAACTAGCTGGGCCCTTGCTGTGTTTTTTGAATTACCTGTGGAGCTATGTTCCAAAACAAAAAAAGGAGGCAGGAACAGGACTTAATCTGCAGAGTGCAACTCTTCCCCATCACTAGGTCCTGCCTTCCAGAAGTAGCCGTGTGGCTGAGTAGAGCTTTAGAATCAGCAAGACACTGAACTGCATTTCCTCTCTGACAGAGCTCAGGCTCCATTTCCTCAACCACAAAAATGGCAACAGCCAAACCTACCTTGAAGGACTGTCAGGAGGGTTAAGTGTAGTGATCCATGTGGAAGTCCTTGGTGTGGTACTTGGTCCACAGTAGAAGATCAATTAATTTGTTTTTTTTTTTTTTTTTTTTGGTGGGGGAGGCGGTGCTTTTTTAAATTGCTCAGCCTAGGTTCTGGTTTTTTGTGTAATATTATAGCTTCGTCAAAGTCTCCTAAAAGGAGTTAGTTAGCTTTCTTGCCCAGAGAGTGACCTGAAGGAGATTATTTGAAAGGAGACAAAATGTCTAAAGAAGAGCTTGTCCTCTGGGATGGAAGGTTGACTAGGGAGTTCCGTGAGTCAGCACCATGAGGCGGGGTTGTCACGGAGCATGGACTGCCATCTTGGTGTGAGCAATGGTCAGAGGTGTGAGTGACAAAAACCCGCAAAATGACTTCTGTTCTCAAATGTCTGACATTAGAAAATAGCAATAGGCTGCACTGAAGGAAAATATATGAGAAGACCTTCCAGGCCACTGGGGATACCACCCCAAGGAATGAGTTGCCTGAAGGAAGTCTAGAAAATGACTTCTGTCAGCTGTGTAAAGCAGGTAAATTTTCATCTGCTAGACAGGAAGGCAGAGAGATGGAACAGATGACTTCCCTGGGTCCCATCTCATCCTCTGGCCTGGCGACCCAGTGTCCAATTTGGAAAGGCCATGCCTACTGCCCTGGCATGTGACATCAAGCAGCTCACCTGCTTCTCTCCTCTGGGACAGGTTCAGAGATAGTCAGGATGGAGGTCTGAGCAAAGATTTGAACAACTTCTTTCCATATAAATTTTCATGCTTCTGGAAACACCAAAGCCAGACCTTTTGTAGAGGTGCTTTTGTGACATTATAATTAGGGTCAACTGTTTGAAAACCATTTGTTTTTCTTCTGAAGTTTATTCTGGCTCCTTTTGACTTGCTATTGAACTGAGCCTTGTGGCAATGCATTTTTAACCATCCACCACCACCCCCACACACATCAGTTCTTGTTCAGTAAATGACAGAAGTCACATATCCTCTGACATTGTGAGAGGGAAATTATTTTCCTGGGGTGTTTTGACTCCCTGTAACTTAAAACAAACAAAATTGCCAGCATCCAGACTTCGTTCCTCCACAAAAATCTAAGCTTAACGCATTGCTTCTCTTTCTGGTGGATAAATGGAGTGTTTCTCTCTCTCAAAAGGACTAACGTTCCATTTTTTCCCCATTGGGTAGGGAAGTGTGATGTAGTTTCAAAATATTTTCTAAGGCTGACTTTATAAAGTTCTCAGAGAAACTAAAATGTGGAATGGCTGTCCTCCCTCTTCATTGTCATAACGTTTAGAGTTGATATTCAGCGCACGTGGGGGCAGAGTCAGCTGGAGCCATAGGTGGAGACATAAGAACATTCAGAACACAGTTCTTCCACCCTTGTCAGCATAATCAGATGTACTTGCTAAGAAAGCATGCTCTTGCAGAGAGGAGAGACTTTTTCCCAATATTCTTATTTTGTGTAATAAGAACAGGCATATCACCTGCTTCTAGTATAACTGTACTTGGTCCTAACATTCCCCATTACTGTAGTTTTGTTCTACAAGGTAAAGGGTATAGTTACTGATAGTAGAAGCACCCAACCTGCCCAGAAGGGAAGTCTGGGTTACCTAGCTCCTAGGGAAGAATTTCTCATATCCTGGAAAAATTGAATTATGGAGCAGAAAGAAAATTGGAATTGAAATAAGAAGTCTGGACCCAAGCCCCTTGTATGCCCGTGAGAAGACATTCTTTTCTATGTTTTTAATTTCCTTGTCTGTAAAAATGAGAACACATACCTCACAAAACAGGTGTGTGGGATGCATGAGATGCATGTGAAAGGTCTTGCAAACTGTGAAGTCCTATACAAATATATGGTAATAGGTATGACATTTAAATGGGGTTTTTTCCATTTAATTTTCCAACTAACCAGAATAGAGGGTCATAACCAACGGGGAAAGCAGGCATATTAATTTATTAATGAAGAATATTTCTGATCCCATGCCAAAGTAATATGCCATCTCACTTCACCAGCCTGTAAGTTCTCTGTTTTTCTTAGGTAGACCCAAATTATAAAATCTAGATGTCCGAGGCATATTTACTTTGCATTTTGTATATTGGGGCTATTTCACTGTCTTTTCTGCTTATCGATGCATTCTTCCCCTTATTGCCAAAGTATAAATGCTTCTGCACAAGAAAGAGATGCTGGGTAGCTAAGAGGAGGCCTGGCCGTGGCAGACAAGGCAAGAAGGTGAGGACCCTTGGGCAGGGGCCAATTGGTGCTCCGTGGGTTTGCTCCTAAAGAAAAGACCACCATCTCCCACTGACCGTGTGCAGTGAGAAGCTGGTTTTAGTCTTGGCTGAACTGGATAGGAAAGCTTCCCTGGAAGTCAAGTTGTTTACACAAAGACTTCTTCCCTTTTCCAACCTGGAGCAATTCACTTGACCTTTCTGGGCGCCCATTTCCTGATCTCTAAAATGAGAGGCCTGAGGACATCCGACATCCTCCCAGATAAGCAATCCAGTTTGACTTGAGGACGTTCTTAGCTCTGAAAGATCTGAGGCCCAGAGTATTTTTCTAGAACTTAAATATTCCTTCTGAAATTGTGACCACCTAGAGGGATTATGCCTGCCACTTTTTCAGTTCCTCTAGCGTATGCTCCACATACCCCCACATCCTCTTTAATGATCGCTCAGAAGTTCTACAAGTAGAATGCCTTCCTTATGTCAGGAAAGTAGGCAAAAAAACAAAAGTATCCGTTCCTGAAATTGGTGCAAACTTAGATGCTAAGTTGGGATTTAAAAAAAAAAAGTGTAAGACTTTCCAGTTTTGTTTTGTAAAGGCCACACCGCCCCCGCATTTCACTTCAAGCATCTCAGCTCTCATGTTGGCCTGATACCAGTTGCAAATTCATAGCAGCCCCAGATTTACGTGACTTTCTTCTAGAAAGGAGATTATTACCCAGCCCTATGGAAAAGTAAGAAAGTTCCCACTGGAAACTGTTCTTAGTTTACAAACCTCACTCGCAGGCAGACTCAAACTGGGTGGCAAATCATAGCTCCTTAGAATCTGAGCCTGCCTTTAGGCATCCTTTCTAAGCTGCTTGAACATGGAGAAAATAGCCTGTCACCCTAGATGTCAATGAATGCTGAGGATGGCACCAAAAAACCCTTCCCACTTGACTCTGACGCCTCTGTCAATTCAGCACTGCAGCAGAAGCCTGGATTCAACTGAGAGAAGAACAAGTCTAAAAATTATAAAATCTCAATCTTACTCCCAATAAGCAGTGCATGTTTGGCTGGCCCTAAGCCAGTTCATGTGAAAAGTACAACCTTAAATTTAAAAATAAATCATTTAAAAAGTGAGCCAGATCCCTTGCCCAGCCAGGGCTCCATCAGTGAAAGGACCAGCACAGCTGAGAGTGGGTACTATTTTAGGAAGCAACGGGATTTGAAGAAACAGACATTTTTTCCCTCTAACCCTCACCCCTGGGAAAAGCTAAAAAATTTCCAGCCACCAGGCATATGACCAGATGCCCCACAGAGAGGCCTGGTGGGAATTCACGTGGACCAGACCCAGGGAATGGCTGAGAATATTTCTTCCCTCTTTCCAACCTTTTCTTTTAAGGGAATGACTAGATATCCCCAAAAGACCGCTCGAGATAGAGGGAAACAAAAGGTTAAGAAAATGCTCCTTTAAAGGAACATCTGCTTCTTCACCCTAGAGTACAGAAACATGAGAAGAAAGGGTCTGGAAATCCTACACTCAACTGGGAAGAGAGGAAACCTTTATCCTCCTTGCTAAATAAAAACTACTGAGAAATCATGAAACCAAGCCTGGGTCAGGTATCCAGGGTTTGATAAAAATGGGGACATACTTGGAAAAAAACCATCTAGTGAGACCAAATGAAAAGTAAAATTTTTTTGCTTTTGTTTCCTCTTATTTTACTTTTATGAAAAATTATTCAAGAAAGAATAATTGCAAATGAAAAGTACAATCATAAAGACACCCTCTGGTGTTTCCATAGCCAGGAAAGAAATAATATAATACTATATAGGATCTGGCTTTGATTCCTGCCATCCCCCATCTCATTATATGGCCCCAGGTGAGTCATTCAACCTTCCCAATCTTTAGACTGCTCATGTGTAAAAAGGGTTGACCTTTGAATTATAGGAACTTTAGAAATAATCTAAGAACCCTTGATTTATGTATTCAGGGTTGGAGGTAGAGACTGTTTGATATGAATGGAACTTGAAGTCCAAACAGAATCCCAGCAAGCCCAGGGAGGGAGAAACTGCTTTCAAAAGAACATTAGGACCTTGCTCATATGGATAAATGTCACGGAGTTGGCCAAAATAGATTTAGAGCTGGTAAGCTCTTTAGAGATTTCCTACAATCCTTGTGTTTTATAGGGGGAAAAAACTGAGCCTAGAGAAGCTGAAGTGACTTACAAAGATCACCCAACACACATCAATGTCAAGGTAAAAATTCAGGTGTCTGTTCTGGGAGAGGCTGTGTGAGCCAGGGAAAGCCAGGCCAGACCTCAGAAAAAATCACCACTACCTGCGGAACGTTTACTCTGGGCCAGCACTCCACTCAATGCTGTTGATGCATTGGGCCATTTAACCCCCACAACCCTGAATGATGGATGTTATTGCCAGGGCCAGCTTCACGGGCAGGAGCCCTGTGTAGTTATGCAGAGACCCCCTTCAGAAGGGCCCCATGCTTGGTTTAATGCTCTACAGCCACCATCTTGAAATCCTTAATTTTTAAACAAGGAGTCCCCCATTTTTGCACTGAGCCCCAAAAATTATGCAGCTGATCTTCACTATCCCCATTTTATAGATGTGTCAACAGAGGCTTGGAGAAATTAAATTGCTTGCACGTGGTCCCAGCCACTCACCAAGATGGGGTTACAGACGCACAGAGCCAGTGGGCAGGGTGAAAGTAGAGGCAGACACACTGCTGACCTAACGGAGTGCTGCAATTTCAGAGCTGCTTTGGGATTTGCCTTCTGATGGCCCCGGGTCACTGGCTCTGGGTCATGTGAACAAGTAGAGTGATCAGCCTGGAACTATAAGGAATCCTAGCATTCCATTTTCAGTGCTAAAAATTAGGAAAGTCCCCAGCAAACTGGGATGAATTGGTTACCTCACTACCAAGTCACAGGTATGGGGCTCCAGAGGATTCCTAGCCCTTATCTGTTGTGCCATGTCTTGTGCTTGGTGGGCTGCATGTAGGTCCCCAAAGGCAGGGCCTACCCAGAGGGCAAGCTGCAGACCTTGACCCAGGCAGAGGGTGGGTGAGCAGCCAACTGGCTGTCATTGCAAGGCTGGGGACCAAGCAAGTGAGGCCAGAGGGATCAGTTGGCTTGGGAACAGACAGGCTGAGGCCACATTCAGAGAGACCCAAGCCAGGATGGAGATAGTGTGGGTGCAGACAGCCAAGAGCAGAAGGCAACAGGCTGGAGCAGAGCCCTGGCACGTGGGCTCAAGGGATCTTCGGCTTACTTAGTCCGTGACCAAGCAAGTCACTTTACTCTGCTGAGCCTAAATTTCCTCATTTGAAAAATAAGGGAAGCAATACTAATCTCATGTGGTCATTGATAAGAAGAGAGATCATATATACATAGTGCAAAGTTCAGTAGGGCCACACTGAAGGTTTTATGTTTATTTAATTCCTTAAATATTTATAGAACCCTATTATAAGCCAGGTTCTGTGGGACAGAGAGAGATACCTCCTGCTCTTGTGGGACTATCTGATAGTGTGCTGATAAATGTTTAACAACCAGCTATTTGGAGAAAAAGTAAAAACAACTTTGTAGCATATGCCAATTTCCATGGTGTAAATATTCCCCCCATGGCTGATGTCAGTCTACCAATGTGAGGTCACTGAATACAGAGTGGGACAGAGTTGTGCATAATCTGCTCTACTATACCAGCCAATCACTGAGCTAACCCTCTATTAGAAAGAACAAACTATGGACCTCCTTGAGGAAATGAGATTGCCACTGTGACTTGAAGGATGCAGAGACGTAAGCAGAGTAGGGAAACAGCATGTGTGCAGGCCGGGAGGAAAGAGAAGGAGCAAAGCATGTCTGAGAGATGCCTAGAGCAGGGAAAGATGGGGCTGTGGAGTACCAGAGACCAGACAGTGCAGGAGCCAAGGTGGCCATGTTCCAGAGTGGGTTTTATGCTGAGGAAGCCATGAGCATAATGCTTGTGTTTCAGAAACATCACTCTGGCTGAAATGTGGGGAATGTGTTGGGGCTCAAGAGGGTAAGCTGGGAGATAAGGCCATGGTAGTATCCCAGGCAGAAAATGCTGGTGACCTGGGCCAGGTTTTAAATATTTGTTTAACAGGAATTTATTGAGCATGTGCCATGTACCTATCACTGTGCTAGGCCCTGGTGATTCATCAAAAATCCTAGCCTTTATGTAGCTTATAGGCAAGTAGAGAAATGTTTTTAAAGGTATAATAATTAACTCTTGAGGGTGTGTAAAACACAGTACTTAACACTTTGCATGCATTATCTCATTTAACTCACAACACCTCTAGTGGTTGGGGTTATATTCAAATGTTACCCTTGTCTGAGATAGTAGGTTGAAAACTGGACACAGGCAGGTTCACAGTACAGGCACCTGGAGTCTGTACTGGATTTCAGCTACCATCCATGAGATGAGCCTATGGCGGCTGGAAGGTGTGTGGACACTGGAGTCGGGGCAGAAGGGGGCCAGGTTCTCTGGGGAGCCCTCAACCTTCTACCAACAAGCCCCCACCTTCCTGTGCACTGGCCCCATCACGGTTCCCCACAGCCTCCCTGACGGTGCTTCTCAGGTGCCTTAGAATCTTATCAGTCCAGGAAGATGACTAGATTGGTAGAATGAGGAGAATAATGCCCATATTTTTCAGAGTCTCACATTTCAGAATTTTTTTAAAGAATTCCATTTTTATAATTTTCCAGGCCATATACAAGAGGAAAAAAATAAGTGTTCACAATCTGATAAAATCACCAATTAGAGTATACCACAAGAGGAGGTTTTCGTTAGACTATTTTGTCCATTCTCAAATATAAATCTGACAAATAGCAAGGAGTCTTCTCCACCACTTGACAACTGAGAAATTGAGACAAGCCAGGAAAGAAGCTGAGGACACAGTTCTGTGACTCAAGCCATGTTTTCAGCCAGCCCACTTCCGCTCAAAAACACACTTGTTATCTTCAGTCATTTCTTTATGAGGTTGTAGGCAGTTAATTTTGATCAGGGACTTTAAATAGAATTGAACTTCATTAACCAGATCTAATTCGCCAAAAGATTTCCTTGAGACCATTTCACATGTTAGGGCACCTCTTTCTAGGCTTTCTCTTCCTATCAACTCATTTCCCCACAGTATCTGTCATAAAGACACTGGAATCCAAGTGGTTGTGAATTTTTACGAGGACAACAATGTCACCTTCAGGACTTTAAGATCAGACAGACCCAGTTCAAGGCCTCAAGTCCTGGTTTCTACCACTTACGAGCTGTGAGACTCTGGGAAATTTACTTAAGACTATTTCTCAGCTGTAAAATGGTTTTGTCCACCTTATATGGTTGTCAAGAATATCTCTTGCTACTATCAGTAGCAGCAACCGAACAAAGTGATTGTGATTCTGTTACAGGGTTAAGATGAGGGAACAGGAGTCACCTGCTAGAACGTGATAAGAAGAATGCCTAATGGGGCTTCCCAGTCACCCTTCCCCATCCTACCCAAATGGCCCACATCAGTTGACATTTAGGATTCTTGAGCAGACATAAAAGCTGTGATTTTGCCTTAGTCACCAGTAGGCGGAGCTAGATCGCCAAAAAGGGTGGGGGACAGGGTTGAGACCTAGGGGTGGGCGTGCTCTTCCCCTGAGCTTGCAGGTAAACTGTCAACCCTTGCAAAGATCTGTGTGTTAAAAATAAGGCATTTAATACCACAGGACCGAAATTGTAACAGGACTACTCTAGAAGGGAGGGGGAGATGTTAAACCAGTCTTTTAAAAAATAAACTAAAAGGAGATGAATTTTGAATGCCTGAGGGAATATTTTGGGAAGAGTTGTTGTTATTCACATTATCTTTGTTCAGAGACACTTCAAAGAGATTCATCCTTATCAGCAGTGACAACATTAATTTATTGGCTTCTCTGAAGATAGATGTTGGGTGTCTCGTTTATGAGCCAGCCTTGGCTGGACTTTTTACCAAGTTCTCAACCCAAGGCCCAAATACTGCCAAGGTGAAGCCCTGTCTAAACAAGGCATAAACACCCCCTCAAGGGCCTCTCTTGTAAAACTCCAAACGATTAAGAGGCTTTGGTTCCTCTCTCAGTTCCTTGTCTCAGACATGAGATGTATTTCCCCTGTTAACGCGAGTGTTCTTGGCTGCTGGAGTCAAACACGGTGTCCCCTAGGCACAGCCATTAAGGTGGTGTTTCGTGGGGGCTCAGCCAGCCATGATTCTGGAGATCAGTCTGTAGTTGAGATGAAACATTTCTCTTTTCATCTCTTCTCCTTGAGGCCATCTCTCTAGTAGTAACCTCGCCTATGGATGAAAGATAGGAAAAGGAGAAAAACACTAAAGAAATTCCATTTTGTTACTGTGAGCAGACTTGGTTATAAAGTTATGTGAAAGGAACAGACCAAACCATCAAATATAACTTGACTTGCACAGCCACCACACCAGCGGGCAACTGAGAATTGACTGTAGATGCCATCTTCCCGCAAAGGTCTAAGAGATCTCTTCATCCTCTTCCCCATGCACCTGACAGGTGCTACAAATGTCTTCGGAAATCAATTCCTAGGAAGCATTTTGGTTTAGCTTTCTAGAAACTAACCTGGGATGAATAAAATTCTTCTGTTAAGAAATAGTGATTTAAAAAATTTTTTTCTCTATGTTAGGGGACCAAGGGCAATAGCTAGGCTGGCATGAATCTAAGTCCTTTTTGGCTTTTGAAGGTGGTGAAATGGGCCCAGCAAGCACTGCAAGGGAAATCTCATGGAGGCCATGCAGCCCTGAGGTGTGGGTGGAGAGACCCAGGGTTAGCATAACAAAACGGGTTGGTCCCCCTATTGACTGTGACACAGGACAGGGTCCTCTACAAATACCTCTTTGAGACTTAGCTTTCCAAAGCAATCCTTCTCAAATGCACGTCACTGTCTTGTCCCTGCTTAAAACCTGGCCCTTCCTATCGCCCTCATACAAGAACACTCCAGAAATATTGACTGTCATACTGTTTCACATCTCTGGCCCTTTGTACATTCTGTTCCAACCCCAAGAAGGCCCCGCCCTGCAAAAAAAAAAAAAAAAAAACCTGGAACAGAGAAAACACTTGCTCATCTTTGAAACTTTCCCTGAACACACCTCTACAGCCCCATTCCCCACCCCCACACAGAGCTGCGGCTTTGAGTTTGACTCCGTGTCTTATTTTCTCTCACCTGTGCCTTTCTCTGACTCATCTGCCCAGGATCTAGATGGGCCCTTCTTCCAAGTTGCACAAAGGCTGTGGATAGGCTGGCGGCCGCCCTGGAACAGCGAGGGTCTGTGAGGACAGGAAGGCGGCCCTGGAGTCCTTGTGTCATGCTGGAAGTCGGGAAGGGAAATGCCTGGAGAGCCAGTTGTGCCTCTGGGGGGCAGGGCAGGATGTGGCGGGCGGGAAAGGGAAGGCTGCCAAGGAGTTGTCTGTGGTATTAAGTGGACGTCTGGGGCTTAACTGAGATGGATTTGTAATGTGGGAGGAACTGAGAACAAGGAGGATTATGCAATCTGAAAACATCCAGTTCCAGAAAACGTGATGATTCCTGACAGTGACCCACTTCACTTGCACTGTTTGGCTTCTCCCTCCAGTTCTGCCTATCTCAGGCCTGAGTCACTCCCCATGAAACAGTTGCTCTGTCCTAAGGAACAGGACCCACTGCTCCTGGCCCACTGGAGGGCCTGTCCTCTCTGACAGCTCTCCCCTGCCCTGTTTTCATCTTCCCTGCCTTTCCTCGCTCCCTCATCTCTTCCTCTCCTGTCATTTTTCACCTTGTCTCCAGGTGTTTCAGGGGCCCACTCATCTTCCACACAAACCTCCCTCGGGACCTCCTGCATCTCCTTTCTTGGGCTTTTTCAACCTTTCATTTCTCTCAATCTTTATTAACATCAACACCTTATTTTCACCTACTTTTCTCCTCCTGTTTTCTGGCATCTTTGGGCTCTACTGCACTACCTGATCTTACATCTTTTTGCCACTTCATTCATTCATTGGTTCAAGAAGCATTGCTTAAGCACTTACTATGTTAGGGGCCAAGTGCTAGTGAAACAAAGATGTAGGGGCCAATTTTACCTAGCTAAGGTATAGGCCATCGTCCAGGAGAGGGTGGGCTGACAGCCTTCCATCCATGCCTCCTCTCTCCCCAACATGGCTTTAGATCTCAGGACAACTGGTTTCTCCTCTTCTCCGTCACTATCCAGAGTTTCAAGGGGCTCCCAGCCAGCTATGCCAAAGGGGAGAGGGTCACAACACTGTTCCTAGAGCCCCTGGCAGGGGGAGAGGGGCCAGGTAGGAAGCTGATGTTTTCACCCTCTTGAAAGTCAGGAGGATGAAGGCCCCCCCCTTGCCCTGGCTATTCAGCAACGCCACCCTCCCCATCCCTCTCTCTTCCGAGGCTTAGATGAGGACTCCGAACCTTTTTTATTCCCACTCTGCAGCTCCACGAAGATTGTCCTCTTCTGATTTTATAAAAACACCTCCACCTATGTTATGAGTGGCTTGAAAATTAACAGACGACATGTGTTTTGCGGACCAGAGAGAAATCTTTCCAGTTTTGAGTGACTTTAGGAATGTGTTTGGGAAGAGATTAACCAAAAAACATCAAGGGAAAGCTGAATACTCTAGGATAGTGGTTCTCAAGTGTTGGTCGGTACCAGAATCACCAGGGGAACTTGCAGAAACACAAGGACTAGGCTCTATCCTGCTGCAATGGCCTGAGTCTCGGTGGCTCTGCTAGCTCCTTGGTGATCCTGATACACACCAGGGTTTAAGCACCACTGCTCTAGAATACCTCCACCCCTCCTCCTGCAGAGGGACGGCCCTGGTACCCAGGTGTTCCACTGACTCTGCCTACTGAGCCCTTTTTGGCCCCAGGACCTCCATCCCCAAGGCCAGTCTTCTAGTCACAGCTTTTAAAAAATCATTTCCACCCTCTTGCTGATTTCTCTGCATCTCTGGAGTATGTTAAGCCTAAACTGTGTGAATAAAAGAGGAAGCAATTGGTACCATTAAAAGAAAGAACAGGAGTTTAAATGTGAGCAGTTTTCAAGACTCAAAAAGTACGCATTTTGCACAAATGTCAAAATTTAGTCAGCAAATCAGAACAATTTGGGAGACGTGAAGCAGGACTGTTTTTGGAGCTGCATCTGACCATACACGAGTCCTGTGGTCACTTTGTAGGATTAGCCGAGTTTTACAAATGAGAAAATACAGAAATATAACATGAAGAGATTTCTCAAGGTCACACTGAAGGTGGCGGTGTAGGGGATTAGGGGCTGAATGCTCTTTCTCTTGGGCCTATTTCTGAGCTACTGGACAATACAGTTTCCTGAAGGCAAATGTTAAACATGTTTTTGCCTTTAAAATAAAGGTTTACAAAGTTCTTATTTTGGCCATATTTCAGTGCAAATCTCCTAGGGAAAAGGGGGTCTAGCTGAAGGGAAATTAATTACTTCCAGCTCTTGGAACACGAATTACTTCGACTTTTGGTGCCTTACTAAAGAGTGTGTTAGACGTTAGAGAGTGGTTCTCCTAAGTGCTGCCAAGGAACTTTTAAAAATCCCCTGTTGCTTAGGCCTCACCCTGGACCAATCAAAATCTCTGGAGGTGAGACACAAGCATCATTAGTTTTTAAAACTCCAATGTGCAGCCAACTTTGAGAACCAGTACTGTAGAGCAGTGGTACTCGAACTGTATACACATTGGAATCACCTGGGGAGCTGCCACTATGAACTAATTCGATCATAATCTCTGGATTGTGATCACAAGCATCAGAGTAAAGCCTGAGGTTACTGCAAGATTCCCCCAGATGACTCCATTGTGCAACCAAAGTCAAGAGCCACTGCTGCAGAGCCTTGCTGATCGAACCGTAGGAGCTCTGTGGATCAGGTGTGTGGCTATTACCTGAGAGCTGCACAGAAAGGCAGAATCTCAGGCACTGCTCCAGCCCTACAGAATCAGAATCTGCATCTTAACAAGAGCCACAGGTGATTTGAATGCATTAAAGATTGAGACACACTGTCTTTGGGCACTCTCCAAAATAAGCTTTTATATTTCCAAACAATGAAGAGATTTATTATCTTCTTCCAGTTAGGGTACAGGATAGGCACAAGAGTGAATCACAGAATTTTAGAAATGGAAATAACAACAATGTGCATGCCAAACACTACTTGCATTTACTCATTTGATGTTCACCATAACCTTAGGATATAGGTACAAGCACTGTTTCCATTTCACCAAACTGAGGCTCAGACAGAAGTGAACAGCTGAAAGGCCACCCAGATAGACAGAGTGAGGATTTACTCAAAGGTTTCCAGGACTTGAAAGCATGTCCTTTTAGCCACTCAGATTTTCCCCACCTGTGTGCCAAACACTCTGAGTGAGTTAGAGATGTACCAAGACATTGATTCCTGTCAGCCCTCCATCATTCTAAAAGAGCCTGGGGTAGCCACTCACTATAGAAAAAAGATTAGGGAGCTCTGCTCTAATTTATAATTTTTCCAAATCATACTTTTGGCCCATTGATGGACAAAAGAGCAGCTGTGTCTCCTAAGGTCAACCAGACCCTTAAAGCCAGGATAGGCCTAGAACCCAGGAGTCCCAGCTGCCTGCTCCCACTGAGCGGTGGTTCTCCCCTACCCAGAAGCATGGGATCATCTGGGAATTTGCAAGAAATTTGTAGGTCCCTCCAGATGACCCTGAAGTGGGCTAGTTTGAAAACCAGCCCACTAGGGCAGGCAGCCCCAGGGGCCGTGCTGGTGTGCTTGCTCAGAGCACCTGTGCTCCAGTCCCTGCTATAGGTTGGAGCTTCTCGGCAAACAAAAGTATCTTAAGGGGCTTAGCTTGAATTAAGCTGAAATTTACATGCTGATTTAATCTTCTCAGGGCCTCTTTTACCTCTTAGGAAAGAGCTGTAATACTCTAGGAGGGACAAAGTAAATGAAGGCTAACAGATAAAATATTAAATGCTCTTTCCATGCTTTTAACCCACTTTCTGCTGGGGTGGTACACACATGGGCATCGGAAAGAGAAAGGAGAACTGACATTTCTTGAGCATCTACTGTATGTCAGGCATACAGTGATATAGGCGCACACACCTTGTCACCCACCATCACATTTAAATATAGTGATCCCTGTCTGAGAAATGAGGAAACTGAGACTCAGGGAGATGAAGTGACTTGCATAAGATCACAAAGTGGCAATGGTAGCCACAGAATTTGTTCCATAGCCTATGCTCCTATGTTCTTTGCCCTCCAGCAAGAAAGGTAAAGAGTATAAGATACACACACTATCTGGAATGGTTGCATTTCAGAAATCCCAGAGCAAGCTCCTATAATGCAAGCTCCCATAACTGATCTGCCTGCTCAAAACCCCAGGGATGCCTAACTCAATAATCTTTTCCTGTGTCTTCGGGGAAGGTGCTATGCTGATGTGTTCTGTATTCTTGCTGCACTGTGGAAGCAATAGAACAGCCATGAAAAGGTAAATAGTTCAGCTATGTTTGAGCATCATGAAACACTTAGAAATCTATTCCTAACTGATAGCATCTGTTCCAACGGAGCAGGTCTAGCATTGCCAATGCTCAGCTGAGCAACCTTGAGCTTTGCTTTTCAAAAGACCAGGGAATCTCTTTGCTACACCTCGAACTTAGGAAATCTCAAGAGAAAGAAACATAGGAAGTTAGTGTTAGTGAATCACATCCTCCCCTATATTTCCAGTAAGAAATCATGTTCATGCTACTAAATGCATCGAGGCTCTGGGCTAATAGCTAACAAGAAGAACAAAAAGGGCACTGGCTCAATCACAGAAAGACATGAACACCTGGTTTAGGGTCTATATGGCTCCCTTCCCTGTCTGTCTACCCCAGGACAAACTCTAAACACCCAATCACCATGTTCATACCCAGGATGAACACGTAGTAGCTAACCTGACCATGAAAATGAGGGAAGCCCTTCCTACCCTTGGTCCAAATGGTTAAACCCAATGTAAAACTCAATAGGCAAAACAAAAATTTTGTTTTAGCCTTTTTTTATTCATTCATGCAGGGAAAAAGCCATTCTCTTCTGAGTAATGTTATTTGAGTTGTATACTTTCAATAAAATGCAGTTCAATTATTTTGTAGGGGCCTCCATAGGTGTTTTTTTCCCTCTTGCATGAGGTTATGTCAGTCCTGAGATTCCTTGCAAGCCTGCATCCAGCTCCAAGGTTACCATTACTAGTCACTACTGGAATTCCAGGTTCTACTCCCACTGCCTCTTCCAGACACATACACCACCCACCATGGCTGACTCTTAAAAATGAGCTCAGTAAAGTTACAGGATACAAAATCAACATACAAAAATCAGTTGTGTTTCTATACGTTAGTAAAAAATTATCCAAAGAGAAAATTTAAACAATTTCATCTACAACAGCATTAAAAAGAATAAAATATTTAGATTAAACTTAACCAAGAAGGTGAAAGACTTGTACACTGAAAACTACAAAACACTGGAGGAAATTAAAGACAAATAAATGGGAAGACATCCCATGTCCATGACTTAGAAGACTTAATTTTGCTAAACTATTCATACTACTCAAAATGATTTACAGATTCAATACAATACCTATTAAAATTCTAATGGCCTTTCTTTTTCAGAAATTAAAACCATTCCCAAAATTCATATGGGATCACAAAAGCCCAAGAATAGCCAAGGCAATCTTAAGAAGAAAATAACTAGAGGTATCTCACTTCCCAATTTCCAAATACACTATAAAGTTAGAGTAATTAAAATAATATGGTGCTGGCATAAAATAGACATATAGACCAGAATAGAGAGCTTCTGGTGCATTGGTTGATATGTCCAATGCAATAAACCCTTGCATGTGCAGTCAACCAATCTTTGACATGGGTGCTAATGACACACAGTTGGAAAAGAATAGTCTCTTCAACAAATAGTGCTGGGAAACCTGGATATCCAGATGCAAAAAAAAAAAAATGAGTGTGGACCCTTATCTTACACCATACACAAAAACCAATTCAAAATAGATTAAAAACATCAGTGTAAGACTTGACTGTAAACCCCTAGAAGGAAATATAGAGGGATATTTTCAGGACATTTGTCCTTGGATATGACACCAAAAGCACAAGCAACAAAAGTAAAAATAGACAAGTTGGGAGTACAGTACACTAAAAAGCTTCTGCACAGGAAACAACAGTAAAAAGGCAGCCTGTGGAATGGGAGAAAATATTAATATTTTCAAACCAAAAATCTGATAAGGTGCTAATATCCGAAACATATAAGGAACTCCTACAACTCAAAAAAAAAAAAAAAAAAACCTGATCTTAAAATGGGCCAAGGACTTGAGTAAAATATTTCTCCGAAGATGACATACAAATGGCCAACAGGTACATAAAAAAGATATTCAACATCACTAATAATCATGAAAATGCAAATCAAAAGCACAATGGGATATCACTCACACTGGTTAGGATAGCTCTTACTAAAAAGAGAAATTAAGTGTTGAGGATGTGGAAAAACTGGAATCCTTGTATAGTGTTGGTGGGAATGTAAAATGGTACAGCTGCTATGGAAGACAGTATAGAGGTTCCTCAGAAAATTCAAAATAGAACTACCATATGAACTACCATATGATCCAGCAACCTCACTTCTGGGTATGTATCAAAAAAAATTGAAAGCAGGATCTCCAAAAGATGTCTACACACCCATGTTCATTACAGCACTATTCACCATAGCCAAGAGTGGAACCAAACTAAGTGTCCATGGATGGATAAATAAAGAAAATATGGTATATATACACAGTGGAATATTATTCAGCCTTTAAAAAGAAGGAAATCTTTAGCTGGGCATGGTGGCACATGTCTGTAGTCCCAGCTACTCGGGTAGCTGAGGCAGGAGGATCACTTCAGCCCAGGAGTTGGAGGTTGCAGTGAGCTGTGATGATGCCAGTGCACTCTACCCGAGGGGCAGAGCCCTGTCTCAAAAAGAAAAAAAGGAAATCGGAGAACATTATATGAAGTATCTAAAATGTCAAACTCATAGCAAAAGAGTAGAATGATGGTGTCCAGGGGTTGGGGGAAGGGAAATGAGCAATTGCTGTTCAACTAGTATGCAGTTCTCTCCTTAGATGAATAAGTTCTAGGAGATCTGCTGTACAACACTGCATCTACAGTTAAATTTTTAAGTGCACAATAACAGTATTGTTAAGAATTCTTATCACAATAAAATAGATATTCAGCTCTGATGGGAAATGCCACATTATTAAATAACTATTGCAGGCCCTTGAATCAGGAGTGATAATGGAAAGATCCACACACAATACCAGAAAGTGTGGGAGCCTCATTTCTCAATGGGAAAGGGAGGGGTGGGAGGAGCCGCTGCACATTTCTGCTCACTTGCTCCATTTTGTATCATGAAAAGATGTTGCTATGTAATTACAGGAATGTTGGAAATGGCCTGAAAGCACAATTAAAAGTCACCCAGCCAAATGAATGAATGAGAAGGAATGAAAGAGGGAGGCAGAATGATCTAAAGAGGGTATAGGTGTTGGAAGGTTAGCTGTGAGGATGGCTATGAGAGGTTATAGGCTCATTGCCGGTTATGGCATCCTCTGTGGATTGGTGGTAGGGGTAACATTTCTTTAAAAAATATTTTTTTTTAAGAACGTCTTAGAATCAGTTAACATCTGACTACAATCTCATGAACTGGTTTTTTTTTGGTTTTTTTTTTTTAAATCTTCCCCAAACCATTCATAGTTACCATGTAACAAAAGAGGAAGCTGAAGTTCAGTGTGGTGAGTGGGCTAGCCCCAGATCACAGAACTAATTAGTGGCATGGTAGGTTCTTGAATGCAAGTCTCTCTTCTTCTGGCTTTTCCTGCTGTCTGTATCAGGAAAGTCACCTTAAGATGCCCACAGGGGCAAGGCAGGCAGTGAAAATGAGGGGAGCTTCCAGATTTGATAAAGCGGGAAAAAAAGGAGGAAAAGCAGTCGACATTTGGCTTTAGTGTCAGGAAGATGAGTAGGGTTTGATGGGGGACTACAGCAAAGGGGAGACTTGCAGACATCTAAAGTTGACCGCCAACACTCAAAACTGACTGTTACCTTTTAGGACAGCAGATGCAGTTGCCAGATCTGACTTGTCAGAAAAACCGGAAGTCAGATTTTTATATAAACTCTCCTGTTTATATTAACATTTGCTAAAAAAAATCTTAGGTTTCGTTTTGCTGTCTGATGTTTATCTGCAAACCAAATTCAGCTCACGGACTGCCCGAGGTAACCTTGGCTTTTTCTAAAGCAATATTAACAAATCATTAAAGTTCATCCTCTTAATAGACAGGGCCTCAGTGATCTGATCAGCCCTTTCATTTTGCAGATAAAAATTTTATGTCATAAATGTTAACTGAAATAAATGTTAATCCTCATGTTATTTTAGACAATTCTATTTCATTACATGGGCCATGTGTAGAAAACATGCATGTTGACACACCAAGGTTGGAATCTCAGTCCTGCTAAGTAGGAGCTGTGTGACCTTAAGCAAGCAACTTAACCACTTCATCTGCAAAATGGCAACACGGACCTGTGAACTTCAGTGGCAATAACCTCTAATAACTGCCTCATTTAGATCTTATCTTACACAAGGCCTGTCAGAAGGAGCTTGGTCAAAGCCCTGGGGGTTGCCACTGCCACCCTCCACCCCTACACCCTCCCTTGTCTGTGAATTTCTTTTATTTCATCATTTAGACCACCCATTTAGGATCCAGTTGATTTATTCACACAGCTAATGTAAAATAAAAACTAGAACTTCTAATCTTGTCTGAAACAGGCTCTTCTACTATATTTCTGTGCTGCTTTGTTACACATTTATTAAGGTACCTTGCCTTGTCAAGATTTGAAAATGCATGGTAAGGGTTTCAGACTTGCCCTACTATAGGTGTTTTGTCAGTTGAAAGCAGACAGAAAAATAAGGCTTCTATACCCCTCCCCCTTGCTTCCTCAATTGCTTTAAATTTGGTATGTCTTTTGCTGCTGTAAACACCAACAATTATGAGCGAGAATTTTGGGTTTAGTTGTATTTGAGGTTTAATGAATCCCACAGCAATGAAAAACCAATACTGTATTTGGCCACACAGACATTATTAAAGCACCTAGATTAAATGGAACATAAATAATAGTCCATTGATTTTTATCCAACTTTTTGTAATTTAGTTCACAAGAAACAAAATTATTCTCAATGCACAAAGCACTTGGCTGAGAATATTCTGCAACATTTTATATGAATTTGTTTCATCATCTCATTGTATTTGTTCTTTATTTTTACAGATGTTTATAAGAAAAGAAATTCATACAATTTTTCTCTTTAACTCTGGTTTCTAACTGAATGCTTGGTTTTAACAAGAATACCTCCTGCAAACATTAGAGACATTCGAAATTTTTACTCTTGCTAAAAGATGGAATTCTTCAATTTGGTAAATACTGTAGGAGTCTTATTTTAAAATCTGATCATGGTGATTAAACCAACTTCTGACTCAGAGACTACCCAATACTGAGTGTCACATTATTCAAGAATTTCCAATTCCAGGCCAAATAAGACTCAGATAAGCTCCTGTGATTGACAGTAACATACTAAAATTCACAGCTGCCAACGTCAATTTCAGATCATATTCAACAACAGGAAGTGAACTTGCACAATGATACCCAGTCCTCAGGTATATTCCATTTTGAAGGTCCTCTTTCCCATAAGCACTGAGGACACTGAGGGCAGTTATAGGGAAAATGCCAATTATGCCAATAACAAAACAGCCATAGAATAATAAACAGTATGAATTAGTCTCCCCTCCCCAGCCATTTCCAAAAGTATCTGTTCATGTCAGGTTTCATATGAACAAGTATTATTGCAAAACTAACTTTATGCACATAGTATTGATTTTTGGCAGAGGGAAGCCAAAGAATGAAAACTGAAAAAATGTAGGAAAGAGGAATACGTGCAGATGCACATAGCTGCCAGGCCACTTGTTAAACCCTGCCTGAACCAATGCATACAAGTAGGTCACTGAAAGTCAATGAGAACCGGGGCAGCTCCCCTGGCAGGAGACATTAACCTGCAGGAGGAATCTTTCAGACAAGTGATACATTTTAGCTGAGCAGTTGTATATTTTATTTATGAATTGATATAAGCACAGAGATACATAGGGAGAGGAATGCAATATAATATGCATCCTTAAACTCATTCCACAATAAAGATAGATGGGAAGAGAGATTTATACATACACATTCCCTAATTTAAAGGAAACCCCTCCCCCCAGTAAAAGAGAAATCAGAGCTCCAGTTACAGCTTTAGTATAGTTAGTGTCTCTTCCTTTGTGTCCCAGCAGGTGTAGAATTAACCAGCCCCAGGCTCCTGCCTTTATTAAGACCACCTATGCTGTAGCCAGAGCAGTGCTATCAAGGCACAGAGGGATCAAGGGACTCAAATGCCACTAGGCCCAAAAGCCACCAGGGTCTTACATTTTGGAAGGGATCCTAAAAGGAGCAGATCAGTCTTCCTAGGTTTCCACTCAGGTGTGATCCCATCTTAGAGGAACGTGTATTTGCTTAGAATCATGAAATATGAGGTAGGGAAGGGACCTTCAAGATCATCTTATCCACACACCTCATTTTATAGCTCTGGGACATTCCCCAGCCATGGGGGCTGCTCAGCAGACAGAAGAGAGAAGAGGACCTTGGTGTGGCCAGGAGGTGGCAGGATATAGGACATGGTAAAAAGAACCTGGGCTCTGGAACTAGGCTGAGCTTGGTTCAAATCTCAGATGCATGTACTGAGGCAAATTCCCTAGGTTTCTGATCCTCAGTTTACTCATTCATACAATGGATATAATAGTGTAAGTCCACAAGCTGTCATCTGTAGTTCAGAAATCCAAACAGTCCTGAATACCAAGTGTCTCATAATTCCTTTGGTGGCAAATCTGACCAGAACTGAATTTACTTGGAGGTAAAACCTGACCTGAAGTAATGAGGCTACACATCATCATTATCTATCCCAGGGCAGCCAAGCACCACACCGGAGTCCAGCAGAGGGGCTTCTAAACCAAATGTGAGTCCTCTGGCTCCGTGTCCGCAGCCCATGTGCTCAGTGGAGAGGCTTCTACTGATTCTAAACTGCCTGGCTCATTTCACGTCCACTGTTCCAGCTGGCGTAGCAGGTTGGAACAGGACGAACTCAAAGAATGGCTCTCTTTCAGAGCAAAGGGAAGATGCGGGAGATTCCCCTTGAACCCCATCCTCACTGGCTTAGAGCGGAGGTGTGGGTGAGAGCCCCTCCATCTGGACTCACTTGAAGCTCATATGGGTTCAGCTACAAAATTTCACTATGGCATTTCCTGACTCCACCCCCCTCTTAAACCAGAAAAAACATCAGGAAAGGAGATTCAGCTTACAGCTTTGTGGAATTTTGTCATTCTGTAATATGTAATTAATTTGGAAGAAGGAATGGCATCTCAGACAAAAGAAAAAAAAAGGCAAAATGACATTGCAAAAAATTCATCCAGACTTTTTAAACCTGCTTCATGGGGGCTGCATTTAACTTCTGATTGTCATTTTTTTCCATTATTGGGTAGTTTTGAGTTGGGTTTGTCTTATCCTTTCTGAACGCTGACCTGTGAGGGCCCCACCCCTGACTGTCCCCTTTGGGTGCCTGGAGAGAACACTTGGCTCTGGTGCAAGATCAAGGCCAGACTCGGCAGTGGGTGGAGTGAGAGATGGAGCAGGGAGCAGTGGGCAGGCTCCTGCTCAGAATAAACCCTGCCTCCTGGCCTTCTGCCACCCGAGCTGTTCTCCTTTAGGGCCAGAAGGGTCTTAGTCAGCAGGAACCTTCTAAGGCAAATGCCGTGGATGAGGCTAAGTCTCATCAGCTCAGCCCTTTGGTGAACAGAGACTAACAGCCCAACCTGGTGAGAGTGGACACCAGGCAGGCGGGGACAGAAAGGGATGAGGCCAAGGAGGGTGCTGCCCAAACAGAGGGTACCAGGGCGTGAAAGACAAGCTTCACCAACCTCTCCATTCCCTGCGTCCTTTTCAGGCAAGTCAGAATTCTCCCCGTTCCTGAGCCACCTGCGGTGCTGGCCTGGCAGGGTTATGTGGCTCTGCCCAACCCCAAGCACTTCTGCCCTGGGTGAATGCACGACATTCCAGTCCACGTGCAAACATTTATTGAGCATAGACTGTGTGTTGGATCCTGTGCGGGAAGAGAAAAATAAAGCAAAAGACCCAAACTTTTCACCTACCTAGAGATGCCTGGGCAACATGATTCTTCTCAAAGTAGGTTCCACGTAGTCTGGGAGATTGGGATGGGTGTTGTATCTAAATTTGAGAACCACTGCTTACCTCAGTGTTTAGAAAGATCCTTACAATAAAGAAATATTTAATTGCCATCTTTTTGGAGCCCAGAACCCATTTATCATGTAACATCTTCTAACATCCTAAGGTGCTCGTCTGTCATGGAACACACAGTTTGGGTCCTACCCCTCTGCTTCATTTCAGCCCGATGTGCTTTGGAATTCAGAATTGCCTTATTAGCAAGGCAGTCTGGTGCATCCCTTTTCTAGCTGTGTGGGATGGTTGAGGGCTTCAGAGGGGAAGCAGAAAAGACTCAGCTCCATTAGACATCAAGGCCTGCAGGCTGAGGAGGAGGTAGCCAGGGACAGTGGTGAAGTCCACACTCGGGCAGAAGAAATAGCAAATGCAAAGGATGAGTGAAGAGAGAGCTCCACACACACAGTTACATTGAAGGAGAGGTCTCAGTTTCCTGAGTTTAGACTCCTTCCAAGGGCCATGGAAAGCCTTTGATGGGGTTGTGAGCAGGGAGTCCCATGATCTGGTCAGCATTGCAGAAGAACCCCTCTGGCTAGGAACAGGTGTGGAGGCGGAGCAGTGAGCTGGCCTGGTCAGCAGAGCCCCTAGTACAGTGAGGAGGCTGCTGCAGCCACCCAAGGGAGAGGTGGCAGTAGCTCTGGGCCAGAGAGAATGGATGGATAGGGAGGTCTTTGGCACGTGAAGTGGGCAGAACTTGGTGACTGGCTGGCTGTGGTGGGGGAAGGGAGAGGAAGGAGTTGAAGGCTGGGCTGTGCTTGAACATGAAAGTGGATAATGACGTTTTTGATGAGACAGGGAGCACAGCGGAAGGGACAGGTCTGGGGGAGGGATACAAGGAGTCCAGGTTTGGTAAAGACAAATGTAAAGTGCCCTTGCTGAGTCTGAAAGCCCTTGCCTTTTTCTAGAGCTTCAGGACTGAAAGTGTAGAAACAAAGGTCCATTAAAAAAAGGATTCAGAAACATTCTTGAAACCAAATGAAACAAAAAGCCAAGTCAAGCTGTACTGGAGCAGCCTTGCTACTGGTACGATGAATCACTGGCTGTTGTTTGGGAGGCAGTGAATTGAGCCTCCAACGCTGAGCTCCTGTGTCTAGCTCCACAACAGAGCTGGTATCAATAAGGGCCCTGTGAGCTTCCCTCCCACCCACCCTCAGCCCAGAGCCTCTGGCTTCTAGCCTTTGCTACCACTGCACCTCTGGGGGGACCAGCAGTTATCAAGTGGTCTCAGCCCCTCCTGAGGCTGAGATAGGTTTACAGTCTGACAATGGCTCTAGCAGCCGTCCGCTAGTCACATCCATTCACTTGCCACTGTTTCCTTGTGCACTTGACACCCCAGGGGCCATGTGCTGGCTGGAAGAGGGCAGGGGCAAAGGGATTTGTTTTGGCTTTTGGCCAGAGGGAATCAGAGCTTTAACTTGCCATGATAGCCCTTGGATCTTCTAAGGTTGCTTGAAGTCCTTAAGCCCTTTATCTGACCATTTTTAGATTTAGGTCCATGGCTCCAAATTTTATATTATCCATCTTGGTCATGGTGTGAGAGATTGAAGTGACCACATTTCTGTGGTGAGTCTACCCTTTCCAAGCAAAGAACAAAAAAACTCTGTAACGTCACTGTCAATAATGCCCTACCTGGTAGATGATGCTGTAGCAAGAGGCACCCTCTCTATAGCAATCTTGAAATTATCTCATTGAAAACCAACTGGATCAATGACCATAATGAGCCCAATGTCTAGAACTCTGAGCCATCTGAAGATATATTATTAAGCACACCCCCCCTACCAAAGGCTTCCCATTGTAATCCAGAGAGCCAACCTTTGCACACAAAGCAAGAAAATTCAAATTTCTTCTCATAAGTTGTTACAGTGACCCAGGGCCAAAGTAAGCCTTTCAGAGAGAGCCTAGAAAGAACTCTTGGCCCTGAAAATGCAACAAGTAGAAGCTAAACTGGCTATTTACTTGATATTTAGCAATCCCAAGAACTCTATGGGTATTTGGATTTTATAAAGTATGAGGTGCTCTTTGGTTTTTGTTATAATGGGTACCCAGGCTTAGCTTTTTTCCATGCTTTCCGTGTATAGCTGGAATTACAATCATCATAATCAAGCATTTAGGCAAACAAAAATAATCATTTGAAGGCTATTTTCCATAAGCTCTTTAGTTCTCAATTCACTACAATTCCGTTCAGAAGGAAATGTTCCATTTTTCCTATTGTAGTACTGTCAGCAGCAAAAGTAATGACCAGTTCTCTACATATAAAATTAATTTCATTTCAGCTTTTCTGAATAAAAACAAATCAATCAGAGCCTAAATTTTTTTCCAGGAAGATGTTTTGGTACAGACCAGAATTTACTGGAGAACACCATCCTAGTTATACTTAGAAGCAAGCAGTTGTGTAATTTTGAGCCTTTCTTGAAAAATCAAGTGTTTACCTCCTGGAAGTTTTTTCAACTCTCAAATCCCCTTTGGAGTCCACTTCAAGCAAATGCCCTCTTAACCCAGGCCATTCCTAGCTAAAGTGCAAAGGTCTGTAGATGCGACAATTCTGTAAACTCATTCACTGTTATCCATTACCACTGAAGGACAAGGTGCTGAGCAAAGGGTGGGAAAACGATCGTCCTGGCCGCATGAATAGCGGATTCGGGAATTAGTCCAAACCCTAAGGGAATAGCTATACAGACAGCTCCTTCCTAGTGTTGGCAAAGAAAAAGAGAATTTCCGAGAATAACTCAAAACAATGGGCGATCTGCTTCAGGTTCTTCTTTCAACTTTAGTAACCTGTGAATTAAAAGTGAGACACGAAATCCTAAGAGAAGCTAGCAATGGCAAGCACTGGAATGGAAGCTCTCAGACTATAAGGGAAGAGGTAAAGGAATTTTGATTCTCTTTCCTTCTGGTCCGTAGGACCCTTTGATGTCTGCCCCTGAAAATGCTAATTTTTGAGTCGTCGAGTAAATCATAGTTTGCCAGTTTAGAAACTTGCTACTGGAGCAAAGCAGACCTTTGCCCAAGGTGTGAATTTACCAAGCCAAGGTCAAGCACAAAATAGGAAATGTTATCAGCTTTGCCACCTCCTCCTAGTCAATGCTAACCTACAGCTGCTTTGCTGGGCATTCTTGGGCCTCCCCACCCCCTTTTCCAGCCCAGATACCAGGACAGAGTAGGGCCCGAGACATGGAGAATTTTGCTGACACGGACTTTATAAGGTCCAGAAATAGGGGAGCCTCACTTTGCTTTAAGATTTCTAATGACATGGGCTATAAGGACTCAACGGTGTCCTATATTGGCTAGTTTCATAGTCTGTCAGGCACTATGAAGTATTATTCTAAAGACTTTGAAGTTAATCTGAGTTATTTGTTTCCTAGAGGAAACGTTAGAAGATGCCATTCTGACCATAATCTGCAGTCATTGAAATCTGATGTAATTGTTTTCCAGATCCATTTAGATCTAGAGCTGCATCCCTCAACTGGGAAGAACCAATGGGAGAAAAAGAATATCACTCCACAGTACAAAACAATGGCAGCTTTAGCCTGAGCAAGCACACTCTGTGAGGCCCCAGCTGAAAGGAAGAATGGTAGCTGGAAGGAATGTCACCAGGCAGTAAACATCAATGCTCTGGGGGGAGCTGGGGCACCACCTGTACTGAGAATGCCTTGGACTCCTTTCATAACATCAGATTTACTCCTAGGGCTTTCAATGGCATCAGGCTTCCATGACCCTACAGAAGCCCACAGAAGGAACCCTGAAATGCTTAGCTTGGCCTCCTTCAGATCCTGGGGAAGGTCATAGCACCTCTGTGTCCATCAGGACCATGTGCACGGGCCCAGGGCCTCACTGTAGCCCTCAGGCAGGTCCCAGGAAGATTTGTCAAGACCCTCAACCCTTTCTATTAGTGCCACCTCCAGGGCACACACATACCCTCCTCCTTTGCAAGCACTCTTAAATTCAGCAACAGAAAAAAGCAGCTCAATTAGGAGAAAAAGATAACTAGCATTTAGTCAGCAGATGGCATATGGAATATGAAAACTTCCTAGCTTCTAAAAATCAACTTTAAAATGTCTTTGACCTCCCTTTTGCTGGTTGAAAGAGAAGAGAATCTTTCAGTCCTGGGTATATTATTAACCCTGCTATCCCAGCCTCTCCTGGGTTCTGGTTTTAAGCCATGTCTCATGCTCCCTCAGTAGTGGTGTATTCAATTCCTAAAATGCTCAAACACCACAGCTTATGAATAGAGCTTTAATAGAACGGGGTGGGAAGTGAAAGATCTCAGTTCCTCTTCCAAGGTCCTCTCCTCCTTTTCCTCAAAGAACCAGGGACATAAGAGGCAAAAATATTAAAGCTCCCACCATTGAAAATGGAAGTCTCCAGTAAACAGCACTCCCCCCACCATAGAAAATCTTTACATACCAGACTGTGACTAGTTCCACTCCCAATCCAAGCGCCATGAATCATGCCACCAGGTACCCTGGTTATTGTCACCTATTAGGTTGACAGCTTCAGGTATGAATGATGCTGAAGCAGCCTCAGAGAATGTAGAAAGCAAAGGTCTTTTCTAAGAGGCACCTATGATGACTCTCTTCAAGGCTTGGGAAGTGATCATGGTGCACCGAGCTCTGGAGCCAAAGTGAGGGCAAGTTAGACTGCAGTACAGCAGCCTGAGTCCACATCCTGGCTTCAACACTTCCTGGCTGTGTAGCCATGGCCTGGCTCCTTTGCCTCCCTGTGCCTCAGTTTCCTCATCCTTAAAATGGAGATAATGATAAAACTACCTCCTAGGATTAAAGGAGATTGTTCATGTAAAGTGCTTAGCACAGAGCTTCCAACGTAGCAAATGTTAAACACCATTAATGTTATAGTTCTGAGCCAGAGAGGCTGGATGCTTTTGGTCCTCACTTAGATCAGAAACTGAGCAATGTTGCACAGAATTGGGGAGCAAGAATAGCAGGATCTCATCCATGATATGGAAAGGACCATTGATATCAGCATATATTTCCCTTCTCTAACCCTGTTTGTGGTCAGTCAATAGGGATCTCAAAGATATTAAACCTCACGTAGATCCAAAGAATGCCACTGTCTGTATCGCTCCTTTTGCCAGCAGAAAGTTTTGTTGGGCTTGGCAGGTTAGCCATAAATGATCACTTCAGTGTGGGGGGAGGCCCTGGGAGCACGGCTGAAGAGCAAAGGCCTTCCCCACATTGTGGAGTGGTTCCTACAGGCTTCAAGTTTTTTGAAGACGTGTTTAAATGGTTAGGAGAATGTCTAGACACCGAGGTCCTATTAAGTCGAGGTGAAAATCTCATAAGATCCAGTTTCCTTACCAGACTTGGACTGAGCTGAAAATGTCCACAAAGTAATCATATTTCTGAGAAAATGCCAATTCTTCCCACCCATGACCACTACTGAGTAGCAGAGGGATGTAAATGAGGGAAAGTTCTCCATCCTGTTAAAATATTTAGAGAGGAATTCTGGCTGAAGGTCACAATCAATTCAGCCTTCCCAATCCCTGAGGCTGATTTCAAATTGAGTTTCAAAAAAAGGCCAAGAGCCAAATCCCACAGAAATTTCTGGAATTGGCATTAAATGAATCTTTTTTTCACAGATCCCTTAGCAGCAGTTGGATATTAACAAAGAGAAAAGAACAATTATCGTTCAGGACTCCAAGTGCCACTTTATGTCACTTTAAAGAATGAATAGACTTCCAGCTCCATTCAGCTGTCTGCTCACAATTACAAAGCTATGGTAAATAATCATGGCAAATGGAAGGTTTGATTTAGGAGAGTGAAAATGTATAACAACTCAGTGCTTTCTCTTCATTTTCTGTGACAAGGCAAGGAGGACAGCTCCTGCCACAGGTTTGGCTGAAGTCCAGATCTGCACCCTACAAAAAAAGGCCCTGAAATTGTTTATTAAAGCAGACACACAAACCTACCAAGACTTTATTATGTTTTACAAGGAAAAAATAATCATATCATGAGTCATGGTTTAATTTGCTCTCTAGTGGTTTTATTTAGCCAAATGATATTTGTTCATGCCAATAAAATTTGAGTGGTTTTAATAGAAAGAGCATCTTTCCATTTTCTCAGCACACTAGTTTCTGAGTAGCCATCTGAGCTCTACTCCTAAGAAGATGTGTTGATATAGTGGATATAGGCAGGACTTTCTTTTTGCACCCATAATTCACTCCAAGGGGAAGGCAGGTTTTATATCCATCCTGAAAGATGTCTACGACCCTAAGCAGTAAAGACTTTGATCTTGGGCCCAAAAGCATCTTATCCAAACACACCTTCCTTTAGTCTTGCAACTCGATAGTGACAGACTTTTCCAAAGTGATTTGGGAGGACCAAGGGGACAGGGAAAGGACTCACAGGTATGCCCGAGGAGCCGGTTACCTGTGATACCCAGTCTCAGGAGAGGAGCTTTGCCTCTTAATGAGGCGGGAGGGCAACATAAAGCATTCCTGATGCAGGCAGTCTCCTCTAGGGCTTTCCAGGGGGAATGAGGTCTTGTATACAGGAAAATATAAGGGCACGTGAGAACTGTGCTCAGGAAATCCAGACAGGCTAAGATCTGTGGCTGCTGCTTTTCCTACCTCTCCTTCCAGTGGCCGGTCCAGTGCCCATCCCTCTCACACCCCTGTTCCTAAGGCCCCCATCAAGTGTCATTTCCCATGACTACTTACCAACTAAATCTAAAATAAAGTGCAGGTATATATTGTGGGATAATACCCTTTCCCGAAAGAATTTGCACATTAACAGAAATCCCTAAATCCCTTCCCAGTCTCAATTAAACAAACATCAAGAAGACTCATTTGTGGCTACCGGGCATTAAGCACTTATGGAAACTAAGAGGAATGAGACAACGTTCCTCCCTTAAGGAGCTCACAGTCTACTGGGAGAGGGGATACATAGTCAAGTAATTCTGATGTATTATAATAAATACAATCAGAGAAGTCTGAGGGAAGGCCTGTAGCAACCCCAAAGAAATTCTCTAGCTGGGTACAGAGGTGCTGACAAAGAAGAGGTACTATTTGAATTGGACCATGTATCCACATTAGGATTATATTTCGCTATGTATAACAAAAAATCTAAATAACAGTGGATTAGTTAAAATAGAAGTATTTAATTTCAGTAAAAGAAATCTGGCATTAGACAATGTAACAGAGCTCCATGATGTCATCGGTACTCCCATAGTCCTCTTATCTTTCTTCTCCGCCATCTTTAGTATATAGAGTCTATCCTCAAGTTTACCTCTTGGCCCCAAAATGGCTGCTGGAGCTCTAGACAGTTCATTCAAATTCTAGGCAGGAAGCTTTTTTAAAGAAGCTTTTCTAGAAATTCCACTCAAGAACTTCTTCCATTTCATTGGCCACCTACTCTGCTGATTGTGGGTGATCTGTGTCATCAACAGATTGTGGCTTCTATTGTAAGAGAGGGAAACAAGATATTGTGTAGGCAAGTAGCAATCCACCCCATAGGCTTCAAGAATAAATGATCCTTCCAAGAGAGGAAGGAAAGATGTTTCGGTAATAGAAATCGAGTGCAAAGATAAAAGTCTATAAAGTATTTGGTGGATATGGGGGGGACTGTGAGTAGTCTAAAAAGGCCTTCCATGCCAACCTTAGTAAATCAACCTTGTATTGTAAGTGAGTGGATTTAGGGATAATGAGTTGTAGTTGTTGATGTGGAACCCCAAGATGAAAAAGCCAAGAGAAGCAGGTTGGGCTCAACCTGCGAGAACAGGAGGAGAACTGTACTTGAATTATAATGTAAGATGTAGGGTGGCAAGAGATCAATGGTACTTCAGAGACAGTGATGGTAGAGCATTGTCTGAATGGATTTAAGACTTCCAGATGCCAATATGAAAAGAAAAGCTGTTCAAATGGAGGGAACAGCATATGCAAATGCTCAGAGGGAGAGTGAAATGAACAGGAATCAGGCTTAAGTTATCAGAAACTAAGGCTTGTGAAAGGAAAGTGGGACAGGATTAATGGAGGATAGTGCAGTCCAAGTGTCTAGCCAAGGATCCACCCCTATGGAGGGCTCCAATCTCACCACTTGAGAGTGCAGTGTAGCAGGCACACCTTTGTACTCCAATGTCTTGTAATAATAAGCAAGATATACTTGAGTCTGGATTCTCAATACACACAGGTCTCTTGATAAATCACAAGATATGTGAAGCCTGAATCTAGATCCATATGTATCTAGAAGACAGAATCCTACAGAAAGACTAAGTCCACTACTCAATTTTGGAACTAGACCCTGGTGCCTCCCCTGCCAAAGCAATTGCATTCTAACTTCCTCTAGTCACACAATCATGTAGTCCTCAAGTAAACTAAACCCTGAAAGTTAGGACCCTGAGGAAAGACAGTGCTGGTATATGCTCTCTCTCCTGCATGGAGCTGTCTATCTCTGCTTTGGGGCTATGGCTATGGCAGATTCTTTGGAAAAGTGATGTGCAAACCATATCTGTCTACCTATAATGGGTCATGGAATCATTTCAACAGCTTAAGACCTGCATTTTTTAAAAAATAAAATAGAGAATACTGTATTAGTTAGAATAGGACATACTATACTGTGGTAACAAGCACTTCCAAAAATCTCAGTGGCTCATGAGGCAATGTTTTATTTCTCTCACTTAAAGGCCACTAAGCATGTAGGTGACTCTGGAGGGCAACCGTTCTCCATGTGCAGCTCAGAGATCCAGATAGTGTTGATCTATAGCTTCACCACCTCAATCTGAGTCCTCCTAGGGTCACCGAGTCCTCCCAGGGTAACAGGGAAAGAGTCAGCTGGAGGGGTGTTTCGTGTAGAAGTGACACTAGTCACTTATGATCATAGCACATTGGCCAAATTAGTTATACAGCCTCGCCTACTTCAAGGATGCTGATGTACCTATTTCAGGTATCTAAAAGAGGAGGAGAACTGGATATTGGTGAATACTAGCTAGCAATATCTAGTATAAGCAGAAGATGGGATGGAATGGACTAGGATAGATTCAAGTGTATCACACAAATATTTTTAGTGTTATATGTGTATGGTTGAGCAGAGGTTGGGGCAGGTACTGAGTAGCAATTGTAAAACGTATTTCTAGGTAGGGGTTTGGGGTGAGAATAAAGGGTTAAAGTTACTGAATCTGAGAAAAAATGTACCTGGAAAGGATGAGGAGATTATTTATGACATGTGAGCAAACAAAGGGCTTTCCTTTGTGTCTGCTTTAATAAAAGAGTTTCTAATGGCTCCCGAACAGTCTTCATTTTGAAGCTCAAAAATACCCAATGTCACATACCTTAATTCCTGTAACAAACTGAGTGGGTGACAGTCAACATTGCTCTGTGCGAGGGTGAGGGGGTATTACTTTTGTCTTCCTCGAAGAGCCTTACGGCATGCATTCTACTAAGGGGATTGTTAAATGGTCAGGAAGAAAAGGTGTCCATAGAGTTTGGAAAAATTAGAACATAGCCTCAAGGACAACCAGGGCCCTGATAAACAGGAGGATGAAAAAGGGCTGCTCTAAGGTGACATTAAAAACCTCATGCCCAACATTAAAACACCTACATTCTAAGTAAGCACCTCACTTCTATGGAAACATGGGCCATCCCTGTGTCAGAACCCTCGTTGTGTAAGTACTCAATTGAAATCCTGTGGTGAAACTGTGACATCAGCCGTGAAACAAGGAGCAGTGCCTCCCTGGGTACCTCCACGTGGGACGCTGCACCAAAAAGAGAAGGGAACCTTCGGGAAGAAACTTTGTAATGTCTTTCTCAGGGCTCCAGCAGCCAGCAAAAGAAATATTGTGAATTCTGCATGGCATGTGGTAGGTGTTACACGAGTAAATTGATTTGGGGATTTTTGAAATATATTTCTAACATTTATAACTCCTCAAAGGACACAGAGAAAAAATAACATTAGCTAACATTTATTGAGTGATTATGTGCCGAGAACTGCGCTAATATCTATTTTTATCTCACTTAATCTTTTCCTCTGAAGGCACTACGGTAGTTATTTCCATTTTACAAGGTTCAAGTAGCTTAGGAAATGGCGTTATGGGCTGAACTGTTTCTCCCAAGAAAGATATGTTGAGGTCCTAACCCTCAGTACCTCAAAATGTAGCCTTATTTGCAAATAGGTTGGCTTGCAGATATAATTAGATAAGATGAGGTCATACTGGTCGGGTCATAAGGTGGGCCCCAACTCCAGTATCACTGGTTTGCTTATAAGATGACGATCAAGTGAAGACAGAAAAATAGGGAGAACACTTGTAAAGATGGAAACAGATTGGAGTGGTGCATCTGCAAGCCCAGGATTGCAGGCTGTCACCGGAAGCTAGAAGCATGGAGAGAAGCATGGAACAGATTTTCCTTCGGAGCCCTCAGAAGGAACCAACCCTGCAAACACCTTGAGCTTGGACTTTTAGCCTCTAGCACTGAGAGACAATAAATTTTTTTTAAGCCACCCAGTTTGTGGTATTTTGTTATGGCAGCCCTGGGAAACAAATGCACAAGGTAATTACAATCTCAAAATAATTATGTAACCAGATTTAACATAGCATCAAATGTCTCCTTAGGAATGAGAAAAATCGAGGCACAAAGATTTGGAGACTTTTGGTCAAACTGAGAAGCAGTCACAGCAGCAAGCCCCTTGGCCATCTGTGTTTAGTGTTTGGCGTTTGCAGTCTTCCTCCCCATGAAAGCACAGAAGGCAGTTTCCTACAACTTTGTGCTCCAAGCATCCTGATCTGTGGGGCCTACACTGCGGTTGCCAGTCCAGAAGTAATTGTTTCTATCTTCGCAGAGGCAGAAGATGATACAATTATGCAGTACCATGGGATTCCAGCCCATGCCCACACAGGGGACCAGTTCCCTCTCAGGTACACACTCCGTTCTGGGAGTGCAGGGCAAGGCCCAGCCCCACAAAGTACCTGATGGGCTGGCCACCTCTGTCTTAAATGTCAATTCTGGGGTAGGCAGCTGAGACTCCAATTCTTAAAACCATATGCAATCAGTGTTGGGGGCAGAAATCAAATGGAAATTTCTCCACAAGCCGGAGTGGAGAGTTAGTATGCAGGAGCAAAGGTACTTCTCAGAGCCCAGTTTTCTGACATACTGTCAAGGAAATGACCTCTAAAGGCCTGTTGCCAAAACCACCATGAGCTAACAGAGGACATCTGGGTCTGGGTGGCACTTCCTCTAACCAGAAGGCCACCAAAAGCCAAGACTCATTTCATGTGAGTGGCAGCAGCACTTTTCTCTAGAACCGTTTTCTCTCAAAACAGCTTAAGCCAAATGTAACACTCTATATGGCACAAATAGATTTCATCTGCATCTGGTTGGCAGCAAAGATCCCTGGAAATCTGTTGATCCTATTGTGTGTCGAAAGGGAAAAGTTCTAATGACACAATGGTAGGAGGAGAGGTAATAGAAGTAATGTTGTTATTACTGCTTTTAGGGTACTCGGCGGCACGTAAGTGCAATACCTCCAAACCCAGAGTCCTTCAGGAGACCAGATACCATTCTTCTCTGCATCATTTAGACAAGTGGTTTTTCAGAGGAATCACTAAAATGAAGATCACTAGGTCCCACCCAAAGAGGTCAAGTTGAAGGGCCCAAGAATCTGCATTTTAATAAACATAAGAGGAGATGCTGATGCAGGTGGTCAGGTGACCACAATTGGAGAAATCCTGGCTTTAGACTATTCTGCATTTAGATCTGAAGATGTGATCAGATGACCTCTCACATTTCCTCCAGACTCATGATTCCAGTGTGTCCCCTGGTTTATCCTGTGTCCATTTGCCCCACTTAAGCTCGTTGCTTTGGTATCCTAGAACTGTCTTCTTTCCTTTAACCTTTCCAACAAATGCTGCTGCCCTTTCTCTGTCCCCTGGATTGTCTGTCTGGATCTGAGGAGCCAAATAGAATTATCTTAACATTTGATAAGTAGATCCTGTGGATATCACTGCTAAAACTAACTCCAATACAAATAGGATAGAGTAAGCATACCATTTTATCAGCCTTTAATCTGCCCTCTTTCTTAATACCTAATCACTCCTTGACCAGAGTTTCCTAACTCAGGTCTCTTAGGGAGTATGGATAGGTTTCAGGGTATCTGGTAACTCTGAAATGTCATGTGGAATTGTATGCAAACGATGAGAATGCAGGCATCTTTTCAGAGATACAAGTCCATGGCCAGGGAAAGTTAAGAACCATGGCTCCAGGCATCATCTGACTCACCTAGTTGTGATATAGGAAGTTCATTTTGATAATTCTAAGTTACATTATTTGAATCATGGACAATTCCTAGTCATCATAGGCAGCTATACAGAGTACAATATTAAAAAATGTAATGTTTTACATTACATGTTCCTCCTATTTATTAGTAATGTGCTATATATTTAATCACCCAGGACAGAAGATCAAATAAAATACAGTTCCTGGAGGACTCTGGGAAGATGGCAGTAGCATCAACAGCATAGCCTTTCGATCTTTCCAAATTCTTACGTAAAGACAGATAGGAGAATTAGATAACAAAACCAAAACCCATAAACACATTTATAATAAAATTAGGAGCAAGTTTTCCTCACAAACCCCAAATTACAAGTGGATAGAGACAAACTACCACTGCTCAGGTGTCTGTGCAGAAGGAAAAAGCAATTGGGTAGCATCTGATGGATTGGAAAATAGGAGAAGCCCTAAATAGCCAATAGTATTCCCTAGAAAGTGTAGTCAGGATGTTTTTTAAAACATCCCTAAAACTAGAGTTGCAGGGAGGGGGTACCACCTTCTCTAACAGGAATAACTAGAGGATCCCAGTAAGGAGAACTGTGGGGCTGGAGCAGTCAAGACCTTTGACAGCTCTCAAAATGGATCCGCTGGGGCTCCCTCCAAGGACAGAGCCCTACACTGAGGAGAAACAGCCTGGGTTGGAATCAAAAGGATAGAAACAATGAAGACAAAGGAAAGACAAGGTCCAGATCCCTTGGGGAGGGAAACAGGGCAGGAAAGCTCAAAATGCAAGCCACTATAGTTCACACTATATAAAAACAACAGAAGAGAACTCCGAAGTTGAAAAGCTTTCCTGAACCCTGCCACATTCTATAAGTTCAGGAAAACTGATTTCACCTAAAAATGAACAACAGGAAAGAATAGAGGTCAAATCCCATACAGCATTGTTATAAGAAAAAAGAATAAGGAACAGAATAACATCCTTACAGATAATGAAAGCATACTGGAAAGACATGCCCATAAAATAGATCAAAACCGTAACATTAAACAAGTTAAAAGACATTAAGAGAATGATACAAGACATGAAAGAACATCAATCAGAAACACTCAAACTTGGGAAATTTAAAGTAAAAAAAAAAAGCATTTCAGAATCAAGACTAAATTAGAATACAAAAGCAAATAAACACAATGGGTAATATCTTAAGAGAAATAGCAGGTGAAAAAGACAACTTTTAAATCAAAAAGGTAAAAAACATTCAAGAGAAAGTGACAAATATTGAAGAAAAGAATATTGAAAATCTAGAAAATAGGAGTTCCTGAAGAAAAGCAAAGCAAGGAAAAAGAACAAATACTAATTCAAGAGAACTTTCCTGAAATAACATAGTTGGAACTATGAAAGTCGGTCAGTTGTTAAAAATTTACCAGCACTCCACTATATATGGCAATCCTTAGTGTCCAGAGTGTGGTTTTGAAATCCCATTTCTCATTTTAAAAAACTTTGGAGAAATGTTGGTTCAGGGTCTGAGACAGGAAATATACAAGATGAGCCTAGAAGCCTAGAACAATTTGTACAGGTAACAGAGAAGCTATCAAAAATACTGCTGTCATGTCAGTAGAGCTCAGGAGCCAATTTGAAAAAACTCCCACTGACCAAAGATGGGTCAATTTGCCCATAAACAGTGATAATATTGCAACCAAATACATTTAAATTCATTACTTTACAATGATATTTGAAGAATCAGGAGAGAGGAGACGGTGCACTTCCGTCCACCCTAGGACAAGTTCTACTGCCCTGCCATGGGCTGCTGTGAGACCAAGGTGTGAACAGACTGCCCTCCCCATGGCTACTTGGCTGCCCTGCTCCCCCCAGAGGAGCCACACCCTCCCTGGTAACAATCACATGCCCAGTGACATTCTGGGAGTTTAGCAGCTAGGGGCCTGCATTGCACCCTTGAACCAGACTGGGGCTGCCAGAGCTACCACTGGGCTGAGGAGGGAGAGGGGAGACCAGGCTCTCCCACACTCTCCCATGCTCCCCTAGTACAAATTCTACCACCATTACTATGGGCTGCTGTAAGACAAAGGCATGAGCAGATTATACTCCCCACAGCTACCTGCCCCACTGCTCCAGCTTAGAGGAGCCCCCTACCCTTCCTGGTGACAGCCCCACAGAGCAGCTAACACAGCCCATGCCTGAGCATTCCATCAGTGGCCTGGCAAACACCCCATCTCTCCCTATCACAGCCAGCACCTGATGGCACTATCAGGGGGCCTGAGGACAAGTCTACTGGCCTGAATCCATCCCCCAGTACTCAAGTGTACTATCCACGGGCCTGGAAATTTCCCAGTACATCATTGGCACCTGATCATTCCTTCCAGGATCTGAGGTCAGACCACCCCAACCTATTAATGCCACCATAGCTAACACTTACCTGTATGTGCCACCAGCAGGCCAAGGGACCGGCCCACCAAATCTGTCACAGCAACTACCCTCATCAACACAGACCACTTGGGTCCCAGTGGGTTGCTCCACCACTGTTACTGCCATTACCCACATCACACCAGCTGCCCAGGGGCCCGAGAACCCACCCACATGTCCAGACCACTGCTGCCACTACCAGCATTTGAGCACGCCACCTGGAGGCCCAAGCAAGAGTCAACCCTCCAGGACTCACTAATACTGGTGCCAGTGTAAGCCACTCTGGGGCCCCAAAACAGGTATATTCAGTCCACCATTGCCACCACTGGGGCTCAAAGACTGACCCACCTGGCATCCTAGCCCCCAGCAAAACTTTACCACAGCCTCCACTAACTGTACCATAAGCAACTAAGGAAATCAGATGCCACCGATACTGCTGAAGAAACCGTACAGAGATCACACTTCTGCAGGCACCCAAAAATCAAAGCCAAAGCACCCTACCCAAATAATAACATATGTACATCTTCAGGAAAAATTCTTCCACTATGAAAGCAACTTTAAAAAATTGGAAGCAGTGACTATTATACCAGATATCAATGTAAGGACACAGAAAATATGAAAAAGCAAGGAAATATGACACTGGAGGAACATAATTATCCAGCAACAGATCCTAATCAAAAAGAAATTTACAAAGTCTCAGATCAATAATTCAAAACACAGATTTTAAAGAAAAGCTCAGTGAGATATAATAGAATTCTAAAAAATATTAAAAAATAAGGAAAACAATCCAAGATATAAATGAGAAATTTACCAAAGATATTTTTTAAAAGAATGAAATAGAAATTCTGAGACTGAAGAAATTTTTTCAAGAAAATACAAAATACATTTGAAAGCTTTAACAATAGACTAGATCATGCTAAAAAAAACCTCAGAGCTTGAAAATTAATGTTTTGAATAACCTAGTCACACAAAAATGTAAAAAAGAATTTTTTGAAATGAACAAAGCCTTCATGACATCTGGGACAACATAAAGCAACTGAATATACAAATGCACCCAAAGTTGAAGAGGCAGTAAAAGGGCTAGAAAAATCTATTTAATGAAATAGATAAAAACTTCCCAAGTCTAGCAGAGATTTAAACATTCAGATACAGGAAGCTTCACAATGTCCCGGCAGACACAATGCAAGATGGTTTTCTCCATAGCATACCAGAATCAGACTGTCTAAAGTCAAAGACTGAATCCTAAAAACCAACAAAAGAAAAGCACCTAGTCACCTAACAAAGGAAAACTCATCAGACTAACAGTGGATTTCTCAGACTAAACCTTACAAGATCAGAAGAAAATAGGATGATATATTCAAAGTGATAAAGAAAAAAAGAAACTCTGCCAGCCTAGACTACTATATCCAGCAAAATTAACCTTTATAAATGAATGAGAAATAAAGTCTTTGCCAGACAAGCAAATACTGAGGGAATTTGTTACCATTACACCAGTCCTACAAGAAATGCTCAAGGAAGTTCTAAAGCTGGATGTGAAAGAGTGATTTATCGTAAAAATACATAAAAACCATAAAATTCACAAGGAATAAAAAGGACTCAAATGGCACTATAGAAATTCACCAAACCACAATGACAAAAGAGAAAAAAAAAGGAACAAAAAGTACATAAAACAAGAAAATAATTAACAATGACAGGAACAAAGCCTCATATATCAATCATCATGAAAATAAATGAACTAAATTCTCCACTTAAAAATATAAAATAGCTGAATGGATTTTAAAAATATGATCCAACTGAATGCTGTTTACAAGAAATTCACCTTATCAGTAAAGACACATAGAAGATGAAAGTAAAGGGATGAAAAAATATATTTCGCATAAACAGAAACCAAAAGGAGTAACTATATTTATATCAACAAAGTTAAGCAGTTGAGCATAGTTAAAAACTAAAAAGGATAAAGAAGGTAATTATATAATGCAACAAAGGGATCAAGAGACTATAACAATTCTAAATATATATGCACCCAACACTTGAGCACCCAGATTCAGACAGCAAATATTACTAGATCTAAAAAGAGAGATAGACTGCAATACAATAGATGAGTTCAACACCCCACTCTTAGTATTAGATCACCTAGACAGAAAAATCAAAGAAACATTGGACTATAGGTCAAATGGACTCAGACATTTACAGAATAGTCTATCTAACAACTGCAGAATATATATTATTTTCACCAGCACATGGAATATTTTCCAGGATAGGCCATATGTTAGGCCATAAAACAAGTCTCAATAAGTTTTTTTAAAAATTGAAATCATAACAAGTATCTTCTCAGACCACAATAAAATAAAACTAGAAATCAATACCAAGAACTCCAGAAACTATACAAATACATGGAAATGAAACAACATGCTCCTGAATGACCATTGAGTCAATGAAGAAATTCAGATGGAAATCAAAAAATTTCCAGAAACAAATGAAAATGGAAACACAACATACCAAAATCTGTGGTATTCAGCAAAAGCAGTGCCAAGAGGAAAGTTTATAGCAATAATTGCCTAAATCAAAAAAGTAGAAAGATTACAAATTAACAATCTAACAATGCCCCTAAACAAGCTGGAAAAGAACCAAACCCAAAATTAGAAGAAATAAAGATCAGAGCAGAACTAAATGAAGACTAAAATAAAAAAAAATTGACAAAATGCAAAGTTGGTTCTTCAAAAAGATAAAATTGATAAACCGCTAGACTAACCAATCTGTCTCCTTAAGAGAGTAATAAGGAAAAAATCATTATCTTTAAAACAGATAAATACATGAAATGAATCAAGCATTTATCTTGCCTTTCCTGTATCAACTGTCAATTACTGAATATCCCAATAGAATAAATGAGAAGTGTCTCTTTATAAAAGTATTCTACCTAATAAAAGATTGGAATTCCACAATTTTGCAATCCTCAGTGAAAAAATAGCTGTAAGTATCACATATCTGTGGCTGCTAAGATCACACAAAGACAACTAGATGTGATGTGCCTTCTTTTGTCTTGCTAGAGAGATAGAACAGAACCTGAATCTGATCCAATCTCTGGATCCAGCTGGAAATTTACAGGAAATACCAAGGACGTGGGAACATGCTGAGCTACATGAGTTTGCAATCAGCAAAATCGAGACTATGGAAAACTTCACAGGTAAAACAGCCCAGGTTCTTCAGCAGACAAATTGTAAAGCAATTAAAAGGGTAGAGGAGGAGCCTACACATTAAAAAACTTTTTTAAAAATGGATAAGACCAAACTGTGGTATGTAGGAATACACATCTGGGTAATAAAATTGTAATATAAACTCAAAGAAGTGATTAGTATAAAAATTAGGATAGTAGTTCCTTGTGGGAGAAAAGAAGATCTGTGATTAGGGTAAGATACCTAGATGGGACCAGGAGGTGGGTGACAAAATTCTGTTTCTTGGCCTGTGTGCTGTCCTTGCCTTATAATGGTTCATTAAGCTATACATTGGATTTGTGAGGTTTGCTGTATCCCTATTTTTTACAATAACAAAATTTTGTAAAATATAATCAAATTCTTGCCCTCAAGGGGCTCAATCTAAAGAGGGAGATAGAGATGTAAACAGTTTCACAAGACAATGTGATAAATGCTTTCAGAAAGTATGCACACGTTGCTATGGAACCAGTGTGGAGCTCAAGCAATTCAGCATGGCAAGTCCCAGAAGGCTGCTGGGAGGGATACACCAGCCTGACCTTGAAGGGAGAGCCGTTGTCCAGATGGACATGTGAGCAGCAGAGCTCAGAGACTGTGCTAAGGGAGGTTGTGTCACAGTCACTTTTTGCTGGCTTACTTCAGGCAGCCCTATGCACACACCAGTGTTTATTCTGCCACTGGCTGCTTCCTTTATGCCCCTGCAGTTGTCTAAAGCAATTTCCTTTAAGACAGCAGAGATTAGGATTGTCAACCAAAGGAGCATATGTTTGCCTATTTATGTGAATAAATAGAATTTCTCTGCCTTTTCCTCGTTTTAAAACCAGAACTTCATGGATAGTCTGGGAAAAGGTGCCATCTTGATAGCTTTTTCTTAAAACAGAGTGGGTGCTGCAAAGACAGGATCCTACACCCAGCCGTATTCTCTACGAGCACTCAGCAGAACTGGAACTCCTCCCTGAATTATCTGAGCAGAGAGAACAGAGAGAGGGAAAACCTTGAAAAAGGTGGTTTCTTGGTTGGACTCTTAAAGCCTTCCTCTGGCCTGAACCCTAAATACCAGAATAGCTCATCACATACCTAACCAAGATGGCAAGACAGTGAAAATCCAGTTATAGAATCTGACGTATCCAAAGAAAGGAAAGATGGAGAATACAACTTATTAGGCCACATTTCCTGAGAAACAAAACATAAGGGATGTGACTTGTGTATTGGAATCAAAGAGTGATGAGGTGTGTATGATTTTGGGTGTCCTCTGCTAGCTCTGCTCCTGCAGGAACATATGCTCTTGGAGAGCAAGGTTGTTGTCCAATCCAGGATGCACTTATCCTTCCCACCCACCTGGCACTGATCGCTGGCCATTTCTGGTAGTAAGCTGGCACTGGAAGCTAAAAAGCACTCTGGAAATGGAGGTAAAAATAGATTAGAAAGGGATCAAAAAGCCATTTGTTTACATGTTTCTTGATATGTAAAATGGGACTGTAGTACCCACCTACAGGTATAAAGAGAAAATAAGACACATGGAAGTGCTTTATACATGAAAGCATGGGGTGGAGAGTATTATACAGAGATAAAATATGTTTGACTTCTTTACACAACTGAATTGACAAGAATTTTATCCTTATAAGATGACCATTTATCAAGTCTATACATGCAAACACATGCAAATGCTCCCAATAAGTACAAAGTCTTCCTCCACAAGTTGAGATGTGATACTTCATTAATCCACTCCCAGGTGTAACATCAAGCATTCATCTTGCTGAGCCAAGTATCTGTCCCATCCCTTAGATAAGATGGAACAATTGGCAGAGGCCATTACAGAGGTCTGGGTTTAGGGACAAATTGGCTTATCTTATACTTATCCTCACCCTAAAAATGATGGATTTATGGACAAGAGGCCACGTTCTTTTTTCTTCTTGTTTAAGATTTGACTCTCAGAGAGAGCAACACTCCAGAGAGAGACCACTGTGTTCCAAACTTACCTGATCAGTCACCTGGGGTGCTTGCTAAAAAAACAGAGTCGCAGGCCACTTCCCAGATCTGCTGAATCAGGATATCCAGGGGAGTTCTTTAAAATCTGAATTTTTAATGAAATGTCCTAGATGGTTTTTATGATAAGACTAATTTAGAGAAAGCCAGGATATAACACAGCTCCATGAAGATCTCAAACCAAAGACTTAAAGAAAGCCAGGGAAAAAGGATATCTTAGTCTGCTTGGGCTGCAATAATAAAATACCATAGATTAGGTGACTTAAACAACAGAAATTTGTTTTCTAACAGTTTTGTAGGTGGGAAGTCAGAGAAATGGCACCAGCGTGGTCAGGTTTTGGTGAGGGCTCTCTTCCTGGCTTACAGATGGTCACCTTCTTGCTATGTCCTCACATGACCTCTTCTTTGTGCAAGGCGAGGGTAGGGGGAGCAGGAAGGAGAGCACGAGCATGGAAATTCCGATGTCTCTTATAAGGGCGCTAATTCCATTCATAAGGTCCCCATCCTGATGATCTCATCTAACCTTAATTGCCTCCCAAAGGCCCCATCTCTAAATATCACCACGTTGGGGGCTAGGGCTTCAACATATGAATTTGGGGGTGAGGGAGACACATTCAGCCTATACAGGGGGCAATGGTGTTTAGTACCCTCAAAGGGGTAGGTGTTCGTTTGTGAAGTTGGATCTTTTCTTGGGGTTTTTGCTTCTCACCAACTTGTGCAAAACCACTTCATACAAGGCATAGGCTTGAACAAGCTATGCACCCACTGGTTTGGGCAACTTATAATGGAAAAAACATGATGATTTCAAATAATCAAAATAACTAATAGAAGAGAAATCAATGTTACGAGGTATTTTGGATGTTAGTTCAGTTAAGCACTAAATTTAGCTCTGGTCCTGCTGATAGCTCAGACCAAAAGAGAAAAAATACATTTGCTAATTGTCTTTTCTATTTCACACATGTTAAATTCTGGGTAAAGTTCCAGCTTTACTTACATCTCCTGAAGCAAACTGCTATTTCCAAACGTATGCTCTTTATAGAAGAGAAAAGTCACTGGTGTTTTTTTCCCCCCAAGAGCTTCACATTTTGTTTCAGTGCATTTCTAGCTTATTAGAGAAACAAAACTAGTCATACTAAAAATATCCAATGGGGAATCTCCCTCCCCAAACATATACTGGAACCTGATGAGAAAAATAACATTTTGCAAAATCTGCAGTTGTTTTTTTTTTTTTTTTTTTGCACAGATCAAAAGAATTTTCTTACTTTTTAATAATTCAGATAACCTTGGAGATCCAGCTACTTTCCAGGCATTGCTCAGCAATGAAGAACTCAGAAGTCACTTATTGCTTGATTCCAAGTCAGTTCTCCAATTAGGCAAGTCCCATTACTCAGTGTGTCTATAACAGCAAGAAGACAGCTCAGTGTGGTAGAAGAGTCTCTGGTTTCAGGCCCAGCTCTGCCACAGAATAATTGATGGGTTCCATTGAGCAACTTATTTACCCTTTCTGAGTCTGTTGTCATTAATTCAACAACTCTTTTCTTGAGCATCTAAAAGGGCCAAGCACTGTATCCAGGTGAAAAAGATAGCCTTGTCCTTAAGGCTTCTGGAAAAGGGAGTTTTCCATTCTGTAATGTAATTGTTACCTTCCTTGTGTGGGTGCTTTGGGTCTGTTCCTCACTGGTTTGGCACACAAAACAAAAACGTGAGTGTACAAAGAAACAAATGAATGGCTGAGTGAATGAAATACAAAGACTATATTTTAGCCACCTTATTTTATGCCATTACCACTCTTCTCATGATCTCCTTTGTCTAATAACTTAGGTCCAAGTGGTGTATCTTCAATTTGACCTCTCTTTAGCCCTTTATCCTCAGAAAAACCTATTTTTTGGCTGTAATCTGCTTCCTTCATTCTTCTCTGGCATGGTTACTCAGGAATCTACTTCTATCCCTAATCCCACCCCTAAATATTTTCCTATGCCATAAATTCAAAAAACATCCATTGAACACATGATATCTGGCAAGCACTAGGGCAAACCAAGATGTTGGAGAACACAGACTCTGCTTCCCACCTTCTGTGGCTGTGGACAGCGCTTCGTGTCCCATTCACAGCCACAGAAGGCAGGCCTCATTTCTTTGACTCAAAGCTGCTGAGATACCAGGACAAGAAAAATGGCATCATGTGATTCCCAGAAGTATTACATCCACAAGATCTACCCCCGACCTCATGCTAGCCCCCCATACAACAATTTTTAACAAAAGTTTCTGTTTGGGGTATAGGACTGGCTTAAGGTTTCCATCCACTTAATAGCCTGTGGATCCCAAATGCTACACCAATCCCTGGTGTGCCACTCTCGTCTCCACCTCCAATATCATTTCCCCACCATTATTTGAACAATGATTGAACACCAGATTCTCTAGATAACATTACTAGGAAAATAAATTTTAAAGATAGAAATAAGTAGCATTTGAATATCATGTCAAAGTTTAAAACCACTTCTACATATGCTATTTCAGTCAATATTCACAACAAAGCTTGAGGCTGAGAGGGTAAATGACTAGATGGCAGGTCGTATGGTCAGTAAAGTGGCAGAGCTGGCATTCGTCCCGAGATCATCGAGTCAAAGTCCTAGAGCCTATTCAGAGGGGGCCAAGGAGTCCCCTGTTTGGTTTTGCTCTCATATTCACAAAAAGCTACACATTTAGCCTTTAAGTGTTTGTTCCAATAGCATTATACAATAGTTCCCCTTATCCAAAGGGAATATGTTCCGAGACTCCCAGTGGATGCCTGAAACCTCAGATAGCACCAAACCCTATATATACTATGTCATTTTGATCTGATAACCAAGACAGCTACTAAGTGACTAATGGGCAGGTGGCATCTACAGCATGGATATGCTGGACAAAGGGACAACTTGCATCCCAGGAGGGACAGAGTGGATAACATGAACTTTTATCATGCTATTCAGAAAGGTGCACAATTTAGAACTTATAAATTATTTCTGGAACTTTCCATTTAATATTTTCAGACTGTAGTTGACCAGATAACTAAAACCATGAAAAGTGAAACCACAGATAGAGAGTACTGCACATAGATCTAAAGAGATACTGCCTCAGGGTTAAGAAAAACAAAGTTCATTATGAAAGTAAAATACAAGTTTAGAATTGTATGTTTTGGCATTTTTTTCAATATACTGAGAACCTCAGTGGAAGTTTCCCAGGCCTCTCTCAAACTCTTGAGGTTCGATAATTTTTTTTTTTAACATGACATCTCTAAAACTTGTTTATCTGCTGTCACCTTATAGAAATAAAGTTGGCTGATTTTCCTTGATTTACCCTCCATTCGTACATATATCTACCTCATCTCCCTAAAAAACATCTTCATGACCTATGCATACCACAAACTCTAACAGGATCACATGTCTTCACAGGCCCCAGCCTGAAAGAGTCCACAGCTCACCAGCAGGGATGAGATCTGCGTGCTTTGCTGTAATATCTGGAGAACCTAGCTAGTTGTAGTTCACAATTCTGCCCTGATAAATTATCTTCCTCTACGGGTGATGTCGGTGGGTTCAAATAGCAAAGGAATATTTAAAATCGTATCTCTAGGCCTCAATTCCTTCACCCATAAAAGGAAGGAAATAACATTCTAACGAAAATGAATGGAAGACCAAGTGCTCTTCAGATCAGCAGATACACTTACAAGATGCTACAGCGAATGCCAGCCCCTGAACTTTAGTATCTTCCCTGGTCCCTAGCTGGGCACAACAGCTGCCCATAGGAAAGGAAGAATCAACTTTTCCATTTGCAGTTGGAAGTGCAGACCCTCCCAAGCAGCTTCCCAGTCACTCTCCTAGCATCATAACTAGGCTACGTTCACGCACATCCCCTGCTTTGTGACTGCTTTGGTGGTGAATGATTCTAGCTGGAGGCAACGAGATTCTTGGACTCTCTGTGCCCGCTCAGGGCATCATGGGAATGACATGGGAACTGTCCAGCTACGGACAGGCTCCAGCAGAGCTTCTTACACCCCGAGTCCCTGGGGGCAGCTGTGGATCTTCCCAGGCCAACCAACGTTAACTGCTTTCCATTTTCCCCTTTTCCCTATTTATTACAGCTTTTCAGAAATTTGATGAGGTGAAATATTCTCCAGCAGAGGAAATAATATAAAGCTTAAAAGTCATTTGTGATGGAATGGTGAAATAATTCCACTACTTTTCTTTTTGAGAAAAAAAGAAAAAATGAGGCAACCTGAGGCAGCCTCTGGGGATTTCATTATTGATAGATTGGAGGGAAACATAATGGCTTTAGATGAACAGGTTTTTCTTTTAACTTGTTAGAGCACTTTAGGATGAAGGGATGAGAAAGACAGGTGCTAGACAATCGAATAAACCTGGCACCAGCTTATTTACATAATTTTGTATACAAATGCATTGAAGTATGAAGTATAAATTGACTGTGTTGAATAGTGAAAATAAAGTATTTTGGAAAACAATCTGTGTTCACCACCCAGCTCTAAAATAACTGAACATTTTATGAAATACCTCCTTTGTGAAAATTACTAGTGGTTTAAGCTGTGCATGCAGTTTCAAAAAAACAATCTTTTATGCAATTGTTTAAGGTAATTCTTAAGAATGCATTCTCTAAACAGATGAGACATTGAGTGGGGGATGGGAAGAGGACATTTACACCTGACTCGTCGTGGTCCACTCACCATTTCTTCATGATTAAAAGCTAAATCAGGAGGGCTGGGGGTATGTGTAACAAAGATTATAAACAGCAATTTTTGCAAGGCAAGTTGCTTCCTAAATGAAGGAGTAGGGGATTTAAAGGTGAACATAACCGTCTCTTCCACAGCATGCAAAGGCTTGTGCTGTGTGCAATTCCTAAATCCTAACTTCCTTTTGACAAGGATTCCTTAACAGGCCTCCCAGATACCTGAAACCGATTTTAACCCACTCCGGTCCTCCACTGACCACAACGTTACCTGAATGGTGTGGTCCAATTTCCAGGCTACTCACTAGTCCTCAGGCCTATGGGGTGAGTAAATATCCCATGTGGGACAGGCTTGGTGAATATTCATGAGCCCAGAAAGCTCAAGCCTATTACTGCCAGGCTTGAAGAGGAAGCATTTTAAAAATTCACTGCACCAAGAAGCGTTTCTCTTGTCAGTTGTTGCTGATGTTGGCTCATTCTTTTAAACATGAAATTTTTATTGTTAAACATTTTTAACCATAAAATGACCTTAGAACATGTAAAAGTAGTAATGTGTCCTCACAAACTGCTGTGTTTTGAGATTTTGAATATTAGGCCTATGCTTTATGGCTCAAGGGATGGAACAAAAAATATACTGAGAAGCAATTAGAATCATTACCAACAAATCAGAATGTCAGGGAATTGGAGAAGAGCAAGGGTCTTAGAGTTGGAAGTACCCTTAGAGGTTGTCCAGCTGGCCACCCCTTATGTAAACATAGAAAACCCATCACAGACATGTTCAGGGCACAGCAGCCTAAGGCAGTGGTTCTCTGTGTGGTCTCCTGACCGGCAGCCTCAGCATTATCTGGGGACTTGTGAGAAATGCACCTTCTCAGGCCCCACCTGCGAGCTGAGCTTTCACGGCTGTGTTTAACAAGCGCCCCACAGGCTCCTGGTGCAGGCCAAGGCTGGGCACCTCTGCCGCTGCTGCAAGGTCACCTAGCCAGGGCCCCTTCTGCAAGTGACTCAGGGTGGCCTTCCCAAAGCCAATGGAAGAAGAGTTGAGATTTCAATTCTTTCTTTCGAGGGAACCTCTGTATGAGGAAAACTATTATTAGCCAGATCTAGTTAATTTCTGGCATTATCCACTGACTTTATCCAGTGACTTCCAACCATTTCTAGCCCTGTGACTCTCATCTCCCAAGAAACATGCTGAGAGGACACACTTTTGAGGTGAAATATAACAGAAACTGTGTTTTGATAATTTTGTGATAGGCAAGAGTGTTACAAAACCAACATGAAGAATCCCTCCTAACTCCTCTCAGCCCTAGTCCCCATAGAAAAAATAGCCAAATTCCATTTTACTGTCTAAAGCCAAGGAGGCACTTAGCGTGTGCTCTCTAATGCCTCTTACCTTAGGTCTAGAGACCCCTGTGGCTGTGTATAGTGTCAAGTCTTCAGTGCGGACTCAAGGAAACTTCAGCCAAGGCAAGACAGGATAGGTACAAATAGGGAAATATCCTAGTTTTCTTACATCATAGGACTGCTATTGTTTTCCGTCTTTATCATGAAGTAACCTCTCTCTCTCTTTCCAACACTAGGAAGAGCTAAAAGGGGATGATGTGGAATGCATTGTCAACCAGGACGAACTGGCCGCGAATTACCAGGAGCAAGCCCCCTCACCCTGCAGTCCTCCTGCAAGGCTGGGTCTGGACCAGAAAGCTTCACCCCAGGCTCCCAGCAAGGAAAACATTTACGAGGGAGACCTTGGCCTAGGAGGCTATGAACTCAAGCTTGAGCAAACTCCGGGTCAATCCCAGTTGAATTAATTGGCACGAAGAGTGCAGATGTAATCACAAGTAATACAAGGCTCACTAAGGAGCATAAGCCAAGCTGATGAGGCAGTGTAGGGGAGAGGCTGGAAATGTATTAAGAGCATAAATTGGAGAGAATCAAAGCCTCGTCTCATATATCTTCTGGTTCCTGAAGAAATGAGAATTTATTATCATCCCTCGATATTATGCAACTGAGTTTAATTTTTTGAAAGCCGCCATTTCTATTACTGGATTTCCTGGGGCATGGGTGGGGGAGTCAGGAGTCCAGCTGCTGGGAGGGTGGGACAGTGGTGCTGGGTCTACAGGGGATTTCTGCTCTGCATGCAGCTCTCCAGGCCTTCACTTAGATTTTGGATTTTGTTCCCTTTATTAGGGAAAGTTTAAAAATAAGAGTTTCTACGACTAAACATTTTCCTCCTAAGCTGAAGGTAATGTCCAGTTACTTAGTAAGTGATAAGTTTTGGGACTTGACACCCACTTGCTCTCAATGATCCCAGGACTATGTGCAGAGCTCAGAGAAGTGTTCAGTGCCCACTATTGATGGCCTCAGAACCCCACACCAAGTCGGGGAACCTACTGTTCTTGTTGGCATCCTTTCCATGCTACTTCTCCCATTGTTCCAAGGGGTTGCTTATAGCTGGGTGGGTGTGTCCTGCTGCAAAATGCAGTGCCACTTTCCAGTTTGGTAGGATCCCTTTCAGGGAAAACAGGCTCCACCCACCCAATACCATGTTTTACCTAAAAAATGAGCCTCTTGTCCTTGCTTGCATGTGAGTCACTGCTTGGCTCTGCAGCAGGTCCCCTGTATGCTGAGTAATAAGATTCCATAGCACGTGTTGTCTTCCACATGGCAGGAAACCATGCGGGAGCCCGACCTCCCCAGCTCTCCACCCCACCCCCTTCTAGCACTCATGGCTGATTAGCAGCCAGGAGCAGGGGTGAGAGGAGCAGGGCTGACCATGCATGGTTCATGCTGAGGAGCTAAAGGCAGGGCCTCAGGACTTCCCCGGATGAGGTGTGGCTCATGGCATACATTCCAGAGATCAACATGATAGCTTCTAATTCAGCTGCATGACCTGTGCCTTTTAAGCCATAAGATACCTCAAGCCTAGCTTCTTATAAATACAGATGTTAATATGATATTCCAAAAAGCAAGCTCCAGTCTTAGGTATGCAGGCTATGACGAGTCTGCTTTTGAGGGAGATAGGGAATGAGATCTTCCTTGCACCCAAAGCTTGAAAGTAACGAATGCTTTGCTGATCACTTATTAGGCCTTAAACATTTATCGTGGTGGTGTCAGGCACACTACTATATGCAATTTTCTTGCTTTCCAAACAGTAGAATCTGGGCACATTGTTTTATATTCAACTACTAAGTGTAATTTTGTCATTTCAGGTAAATATGACAAGTGGTGAAGCATGAAGTTTTCTAATTTGACTTAATCCTAATAAAATTTTGTTATAAAGTATAATTGTGTTGGCTAATGCTTTGTGTTTAAAGGCATTTTCTCTGTCCAGATAATTGGCAGTTCTAAGCTCTTGTACTCAGAATAGTGGATGAAGCAGGTACTGAAAGCTGACATAGGGAGATGCAAGGGTCCCGGGGCCTGGGAACAGCAACAGTGGCTGGCACGACAAGTCAGTGAAGGAATGAAGAGATGGTGTTGGGCTGGGAAGATGTCCCACAGGAGGGAAACCTGAGTCAAGCAGTGGCACAGCCTCCTCCTCTCCCACTGGAGGCAACTAGAATTCACAAAGCTGCAAAAATAGGGAGTGGAGATATAGGGGAAAAAGGCGAAAGATAAGGATTCATCTTATTTTTGCCTCCATCATTCAAAAGGAAGATTTGAAGACTTGGCATTTTCTTTGTGTAGAGAAAGACATCAGACAAAGAAGATCCACCCCAAAAAAGGCAAACATTAGTGGGGGGCAGGAGTGGAAAGGGGGAGAAATGACATACCAGATGGGAGTGAGATCAGGTAGGGAGGGTACGCAATCTAAAACTGGCACCGACTCTTGTAGCGAAAATAGCCTCTTGCCCCACAGGCAAAACCGCCTTCCTGCTTAGAAACAAAATCTTTCCCTTCTAATATCATGAGCCATTACTAACACGATAATAAAGGGCATTTAATCCGAGCTGGGTCACATATGCCAGCCGACTCCAGGAAGGCAAGATACTCTAAGACTGAGGAAGGTGTGTCTCACCCGATCTGTGAGACAGTGTTCCAGGCTCCTTCCCTCTGGATCACTCTGAGACCCAAACAGAGGCTAGTGTCCCAGCTGGCAGTTCATAAAACCAAATTTCCTCTGTGCTCCTGTTGTGAAAGATAATGATTTATGATCTTAAATGCTCTGTGCTTTGATTAGTAGCATCGGGACTGAAATTCAAACCTATTATTTACTGCCAGTTTCTAAGGAATAATAAAGGCAAAAGAGTTTTATTCAAACCACTAATGCTTCCACTCATTATGAGAGCTTTAAACAGGACTCAAATTAATTAACTGACTTATGGGTCTTCCTTGAACTTCTTACATATACATTGCACACACACTTCCACTCACTATCGGGGTCCCGGATAGAGCCTCTGGGGTGTTCTCCATGGTACTGGGCATGTCTGAGCAAGTCTGAAGCCTGGTGGTAAGTGATATCAGGGTCTTCATTCATGAAGTTTCTAGAAACTTTTTAGAGGGCAATTTAACATTATAAATCAAAGCTAAAACTTTAAATGCCCTTTGACCCACCAATTTCATGTGCAGAACTTTTATTCTAGATAAGTGAGAAATTATACTTATGAAAGGTGTTTAGTAAAACAACTGAATTGCCATCCTGGTTAAATCCACTATGGCACAGCCATTTCATAAAACAGTATATGTACTGATATGGAATGATCTCCAAGACACATTGTTAAATAAAAACAGCAAAGTATAAAACAGAAGGGATGGTATGCTACCATTCTAGCAGGTTAAAGGAGAAACTGGCAGTATGGTTGCCTCTTAAGAACTAGGGGACTTGACTTTTCACTTTTGTACCTTTTGAGTTTTGCATACTATATATGTATTGTTTATTCAAAACCAAATAAGATTTTTATGTACTCATTCCAAGTGCTGAGCTACAATAGGAAATACAGTGAAAGCTGAATCTTTCACTCAATCTTTTCGAAAATTTAAGAATATAAGGTATGGCACCAACAGCACGAATATCTTCTTGGCTGATTCATTTACATCATTTAATACACATAGATCCAGGGATGGACACACTTGAAGCTCAGACTTGGGGGGGAGGGGGAGCAAGGGCATCATACGTAACCTAATCATCTGTACGCCCATAATATGCTGAAATAAAAAAATAATAATACACATAGATGCAAACTGTCTAAAAGATCTCGAAATTCAGACAAATATGACTCAGCCTTATCCACCAAGTATCTACTAGAAGGCAGCTTAAAAAAAATGATTCCTTATTATTAGATAGCAAAACATAGAATAAAGCTACAATAACTAAAACAGTATGGTATTGACCCAGAAATAAGGAGCAAGATCAAGAAAATCTAATAAAAGGTACAAAAACAGAACCCCATGAATATATTTAGAAATTTAGTTAATAAAAAATGGCATTTTGGCATTTCAATTTGAGATGAGGATAAATGGACCAATTTTTCAATTTGGAAAAAGAAAAGTTATATATAATACATATGCAAAACTAAATTCCAAGTAATAAGCATCTAAATAAAAAACAAAACTATAGGTCAAAAATTAAAGAAAATATATAAACATTGGCATATGAACAGTCTCCTTGAGAAGGACACAAACCAAAAACAGTGACAGATTTGACTATATAATATGAAATTTCTTATGACAAACAAACCAAATTTAACAAGAAACCAAAATGGGACAAAGATATATACTTTTGTGTATGTGTGTGTATCAGACTAAAGATGATTCTTCGGAATATACAAAGAGCCAATGCACACGACAAAAAACTACCAAATACAAAAATATGCCAAGAATGTATAGAATTAAAAGTGTACACCTATCCAGAGTTTCTACTTTTAGGCATCTCTGCAGAAAATAAATACTTGGCATGATATTCATTGTGGCACTTTTATTGTAAAATATTGGGGGGAAAAGCCAAAGTATTCAACAATAAAAAGTTAAATAGGGCCGGGCGCAGTGGCTCATGCCTGTAATCCTAGCACTCTGGGAGGCCGAGGCAGGTGGATCGTTTGAGCTCAGAGTTCGAGACCAGCCTGAGCAAGAGCGAGACTCCATCTCTACTTAAAATAGAAATAAATTAGCTGGACAACTAAAAATATATGGAAAATATAATTAGCTGGGTATAGTGGCACATGCCTGTAGTCCCAGCTACCCTGGAGGCTGAGCCGGGGGGATTGGTTGAGCCCAGGAGTTTGAGGTTGCTGTGAGCTAGGCTGATGCCACGGCACTCTAGCCTGGGCAACAGAGCAAGACTGCCTCAAAAAAAATTAAATAAACTATAGTACACCATACTAGGGAATACTCTGCAGCAATTATACTCTGCACAGGGATGGTCCTATACGCACTCACATGGAAATATTTCCAGGATGTGTTAGTGAAAAAACAGTCTGGAATAATAGCAGACTAACATGCAAAAGGTGGGCTGGAGGAGGAGGGCTAGACCAAGAGAGCCTTTTGGTTGATCTGTATTATTTTTAATTTTTTGCAATGGTACTACACTTATGAATTCTCTGTTTATTAAAATAAATGTAAAGGTATGAAAAATATAAGTGACTGAGGTACTATAGATATTGTTGTTGAATTCTAAGGTAAGGAGGAGCCATGAAAGAAGATGTGGTCTATTCTGAGTGTGGCTCTGGCTTCAAGGTCAGGGAAGGGGGAGAAGGCATGGTGAAGAAAGACTTCAAAGTAGTACTTACATTTGCATGAGCTCTTGAAAGGTTTTTAACTAAGCAGACATGATTGACGCCAGCTCCTGGGGCAGGAGGTGGGCTGGATCACTAGAATACGGAAAGCATTCCAGTCAAAGGCAACAGCATGGGCAGAGACAAAGGGGTATGAAGCAGCCTGGCATGTTAGAGGAACTGTTATTCCACATAGTTACCATACAGGTTGTTTATCTGTTTGAGGGTGGGGAGAAAAAAATGAAAGAATAAGAGGCAATGCTGGAAATGTAGATCAAACTAAGGCATCTGGGCCATGATCCCATGAGAATGGAGAGCTATTAAAATATTTTTATCAGAGAAGATAGTTACACGGATTGTGGGGAGATGGAGTGCAAGTGAGACTGAAGGCGATGCAGCAGCCCAGTTAGGACACTATTTCAGTAGCCGAGCAGAGAAGTGGCTAGATGCAGCTAGGGCAGTACCAACAGGACAGGTTCCACATAAGTTTCAGAGCTAGAATCTACAGAGTTGATAACTGATGGGATATGGAAGTTAAGGAGGCTGGAGGAGCCCAGAATTACCCCAAGTTTAAGGCTCAGATGATTGGTTGATGATTCCATTCACTGAGAGGGAATTGGGAGACGTAACAGGTTTCAGAAAGAGCCAGTGAATTCAGCTTTGAAGATGTTGAGCCTGAAGTTTCTATAGAAAGTAACACGGAGATGTCCAAGTGTTGGCTGAATGGATCTGAACTTTAATAGGAAAATCTAGGCTGAAGATGTATGCAGTCAGCCCTCCATGTCCACGAGTTCCGCATCCGGGTATTCAATCAACCTCAGATCAAAAATATTTGAAAAAATTTGTAATACAACAATAAAAACAAAACAGTACAACAACTATTTACATAGCATTTACATTGTATTAAGTATTAAAGTAATCTAGAGACAGTTAAAGTATACGGGAGGATGTGTATAGATTATATGCAAATACTATGAAGTTTTACATAAGGGGCTTGAGCATCCCCAGATTTTGGTTATCAAGGGTCCTGGAATGAACATCCCATAGATACCAAGGAATTACTGTATTTGGAGGGATGAGATGTGCATCGCAGCTTCACGGAAGAGTTTAAGTGCCACATGACTCTCCTCACCTTTAACTCTTATAAAGAGATTCTGATATGCACTCTCTGCAAAAGAACTAGACTACAATCTCTGAAGGACGAGTATATTTTTCTTCAAAAGGCACTGCAGGTGATTCTCACACCCTGGGGAGAACCACTGATAAGAAGAAGAAAGAGGGAAAAGAACAGAACTGAGAAGTGCTAAGTTCAGTAGATGGACAGAGTACACACCTGTGAAACACCCTTAGAGAATCCTACTGTGAATCCAAGATTTGGCATTCACAGGGAACAAATTGGAGACAGAGAGATGTTGACTTCTGTGGTTGTTGTGCTTGTGGTCTTACACACCTGCCCTACCTCTTCCCAGCTATGATGGTCGACTTGAGAAAATTATCACATCCCCTGGTGCCTGGTATGCAGCTATTGATCTGGCAAATGCTTTGTTCTCAATACTTGTTAGTAAAACCACCAGAAGCAGTTTGCTTTCAGCTGGCAAGGCCAGCAACACACTTTCACTGTCCTGCTTCAGTGGTCTGTCAACTTCTCAGCCATGGGTCATAACTTAGTCCTCGGGGACCTTGATCACCTTCCCTTCTCCAAGATATCACAGTGGTCCATTATATTGATATTTGGACCTCATGTGCAAGAAGTAGAAACTACCGTAGACACATCAGTCAGACATTTGCATGTCAAATTCGGGAAAATAAATCTGACAAAAATATAGGGGCCTTTAACCTCAGTGAAGCTGCCAGGGGTCCAGTGGTGTGGGCATGCTGAGATTCCCTGCGAGGTGAAGGATAAGCTGTTGCATCTGCCCTCCTACAACCAGAGAAGGCACTATGCATAGTGGCTTTAGATTTTAGAGGTAACCTATCTTCACATTTGCTACTTCAGCCCATTTACCAAGCTTGTGGGTTGAACTGTGTCCCCCAAAGAGACAGGGTACCTATGAATGTGACCTTGCAAATGTCATCAACTTAAGATGAGGTTACATTGGATTTGAGTGGGCCCTAAATCAAATGACAGGTGTCCCTATAAGGAGAGAGAGACACTCAGGAAAAAGGCCATGTGACAATGGAGGCGGGGATTGGGAAAATGCAGCTATAAGCTCAGGAATGCCAAAGATTGCTATAACCTCCATGAGCTAGGAGAGAGGCATGGAACAGACTTTCCCTCAAAGCCTTCAGAAGGAACCAACCCTACTAACTGATTTCAGACTTCTGGCCTCTGAAACTATGAGAGAATAAGTTTCTTGTTTTAAGCTGTCCAGTTAGATTGTGGTAATTTGTTCCAACAGCCCTAGAAAACAAAAACACCAAATGACCCGAAAAGCTGCTAGTGTTGAGGGGGGCCTAGAACAAGAGCAGGCTCTTCAGCAGATCCAGGATGCAGTATAGACTGCTCTGACAGTCGGACCATATGATCCAGCATGTCTGATGGCATTTGACGTGAGAGTGGCAGATGGAGATGCTGTTTGAAGCCTGTGGCAGGTGCCTACAGATGAATCACAGCACAGACCCTTAGGAATTTGGATCAAAGCCCTGCCATCCTTTACAGATAAATACTTCCCTTTTGAGAAATGACTCATGGCCTACTAGTGGGCCTTAGTAGAGCCTGAATATTTAACCATGGACCACAAAGTTGCCTTGTGATCTGAACTGCCCATCACGAACAGGGTGTTACCTGACCCACCAAGACGAAGTTGAGTGTACACAGCAGCATTCCGTTATTAAATGGAAGTGGTGTACAGAGATCAGGCTCTAACAGACCCTGAAGTCATGTGCAATTTACATGAGGAAGTGGCCCAGATGTCCACAGCACTTCTATTTTAACTTCTCTCAGCCTGCACCTATAGCCTCGTGGGAAATTCCATGTGAACAATTTCCTGAGGAAAAGAAAACTTAGCTCTAATTTATGAATGGTTCTGCATACTATGCAGGCACCACTCAAAAGTAGAAAACTATAGCACTACAGTCTCTTTCTGGAACATCCCTAAAGGACAGAGGTGAAGAAAAATCCTCCCAATGAGCAATGCACCTGGCTGTTCACTTTGTTTAAAGGACAAATAGCCAAAGGTAAGGGCCTATGCCAATTCCTGGCCTGTGGCCAGGGGTTTGGCTGGGTGGTTAGGAGTTAGATCATAAGTAGAACACTGGAGACAAGGTCCGCGAAAGAGGTGTGTACATAGACCTCTCTGAACATATGAAGAATAAGATATTTGTGTCCTATGTGAATGCTCACCAAATAATGACCTCAGCAGAGGTGGATTTTAATAATCAAGTAAAAAGAATGGCCCATTCTGTGGATACCAGTCAGCCTCTTTCCCCAGTCACTGGTCTGCCCAATAGTCTCATGAACAAAGTGGCCAAGATGGCAGGGATGGAGGTTATACACGGGCTTAGCAATGGGGACTGCCACTCACCAAGGCCACCACCACTGCTGAGTGACCAATCTGCCAGCAGCAGAGACCAACACTGAGTTCCACATAAGGCACCTTCACTGAGGTGACACCCAGCTTTCTGGTGACAGACTGATTTTACTGGACCACTTCTATCATGGAAAGGATAACACTCTGTTCTTACTAGACTAGATGCTTGCTTGGATATTGATTTCCCTTCCCTGCAAGCAATGCTTCTGCCAGAACTACCACCCATCAACTTACAGAATGCCTTATCCACCATCATGGTATGACACACAACACTGTTTCCGATCAAGGAGTTCACTTCACAGCAAATGAAGTGCAGCAATGGGCCCACACTCAGGGATGTCACTAATCTTAACATATTCCCCATTATCCTGAAGCTGCTGCCTTGATAGAATGGCCTTTTGAAGACTTAGTTACCATGTCAGCTAAGGGACAATACCTTCCAGGGCTTGGGCAATACCTTCCAGGAGGCTGTATATCCTCTAAATCAGTGTCTTATATTAGACTCTGGTGTTTCTCCCATAGCTAGGATTCACGGGTCCAGGAATCAAGAAATGGAGTTGGGAGCCCACTTACTATTACCCCTAGTGATCTACTAGCAAAAGGTTTGCTTCCTATTCCCACAACCTTATGTTCTGTTGGTCTAGAAGTCTTAGTCCTAAAGGGAGGAATATTTCCACCAGGAAGCACAACAATGATTCCACTGAACTAGAAGTTGAGGCTGCCACCAGACTGGTCTAGGGTCCTCATGCATCTGAATCAGACAAAGAAGGGAGTTACTGTACTGACTGGGATTATTGATCCTGATTGCCAATTGGGTTGCTACTCTAGGACAGAGGTAAAAAAAAGAATATGTCTAGAATAATGAAGATCCCTTAGGTCATCTCTTAATATTACCATGTCCTTTGATTAAAGTCAAACTACAACAGTCCAATTCAGGCAAAACTGTTAATGGCCCAGAACTTTCAGGAATGAAGTTTTGAGTTACTCTAAGAGCCTAAGAGCCATAACTAGCTGAGGTGCTTGCTGAGTGCAAAGGGACTATGGAATGGGTAGAGAAAGAAGGTAGTTATAAATACCAACAACAACCACATGACCAGTTGCAGAAATGAGGACTTTAATAGTTATTTCTTGTTTTGTTATGGATTATAAATGTTAAGCAAATATTTTTCTTCCCTTTCATATGCTGTTCTCTAAGATATTAATGATAGTTAATTTTATATCACAGTTACATATTACAGAAAATCAAAAGAAAAAAATGAAAATCATGTAAGAATTTTGCATTCTCTTCTGGGGAAAGAGTTAATGTGTTTTCCATTGCACACAGGATAATTGCAGCATTAGGAGAAGTGTGACTTTGTTATTGTCTTCATTTGGAGATTACATATGATCTAAGAAGATATGTATTGGTGCCAAGTGGACAAGGGTAGACTGTGGTTGCCGTTTTTGTCTGTCAATTTGGCTAGGATATGGTCCCAGGCTATTCAATCAAACACTAACCTAGGTGTTGCTGAGAAAGTATATTTTGTAGATATGATTAATGTTTACAAATAGTTGACTAAGTAAAGAAGATTATGCCAGATAACCTGGGTGGGCTGGGTTTGATCAGCTGAAAGGCCATATAACAGAAGGGAGGTTTCTAGGAGGAAGGAAGAATTCCACCTGTCGACAGCAGCTTCCTATCATGCCAGACAGTTCCAGCCAGCCCTTCCTGGTGGCCTGCGCTACAGATATCAAACTTGCCTGGTCAGCCCCACAATCACAGAAGCCACCAATTCTTTGCAATAAATCTCTCCCCTTTTCTCCCTCCAGACTAGAACAGGATGGAAGCTGTAAGAAGAATGTTCACAAAAATAAGTGAAATAAGTAGATTATTTGGTGAACTCAAATGTTTTTAAGAGGAGCACTCCAGGGATTTATTTCTTTAAAACACATTCCATTCTATATCCTGATTTACTTACAGTGTTGATCCAGCCTCCTACCCCTTCTCTACCCACAGCACAAATCAAGGAGAACTGATGTTCCTAAGGATGGCCCTGAAGCAAAAATCTCGAAGTACTTGAAGTGTTCAGGTCCATTCATTACTCATGGCAGGGCAGATGTTAGGCTAGATGTGGGGGCGGATCGGGAAGTAGGAAGTTTAATTACTTAATATGGAAGGTTCTATGTGCCTCCCAAACGTTGTCCATCAACCTGTCATTCATTCTGCTCAACAAACATTTATTAAACCCTTACAATGTACTGCTGATAATCAAGGTTAGTCATTGCAGATGTTGGCATCATTAATGGGATAAACAAGGAACAGAGGAGCAATGATAGAGTCCAGAAAGTATATTATTAATAATTCAGAGACATGATGGCCCACCTCATCACACGGATTGATTAGTTTTAGCAACAAGTGGGGAGAAGAGAAGAGCTCCAACAAGCCAGCCTTAGGTAAAGCAAAGACTGCACCATCTGACTGCAGCACTACAGTGGTCGGTTTCTCTGCACATCAGCATCTTCCTCTGTTCCCCACTCCCCACCAGGGCTGGTCGGTGGGAAGGCAGCACCTCAACAAGGACCTAATGTAAGGGATCAGATCCAAATGCCCCTCCCTTCATAAGGTGGCCTAAAGCAATACAGAGTCATACTCTGAAACTCACCAATGCCATGTGGCCTACAGGCCCCCTCAGTTAGGGGAGATTATCAAGTCACCCTCCCTGAAACCCCAGTGCCCACTCATCATCTAGCAGATGGCAAGCATTCAGGATATGCTAATTAGACAGAACTGAACTAAATCCTGGCTAGGTAGTTGTCCCAGCCAGGCATAGTTGAACCTGGCACTATTTCTAGAGGGAAAAAAGGAAAAATGACAAGAGGAGGAAAAGGAAACAAATATTAGATGAACCTTTGATATGGGCCTCATTTTTCCATAAATAATTTTCCTTATAACAACCCTGGGAACATCAGAGTACAAGCCTTGCTTTATATAGACCTGAGAGACACATGGTAAGCCCTTGGCCTAGGATCATTCAGTTGATTAATGGCAGAGGTGGTTTTGAATCCAGGACTGAATAGCTGCAAAGACCACAATTCATTTCTCCACTATACAGGGCTGCAGAAAAGTTTAGCATAAGTATGTTAATATGCACTAAGAACCCTTAATGCCCCAGCACTGAGGCAGGAAGACAGGCAGATGTACCCCAGGTTTATGAGCTTTATAGTGGTCAGGCCAGAGACTGTAGAATGACCACAAACAGAGCAGAGGACAGAGGCCCAGAGTGAGCCAGGATACCCCAGACTTCCAGGCCCTGGGTTAGTCCAGATGCATTTGATACTAATGGGCAGAAACCTAGATCAATCCAGGTGAAGAAAGTCTTTGCTTGTGTAAGTTAGAAGCCCAGGAAGTTGGCTTTGATATGGATTAATATAAGGGCCTGAACCAGGTCTTCAAGATGCTGCCTCTGTCTGCCTTCTCTCTCCATTTCAGCTTCATCCTCAGCAGGGTCCAATGCAATGGCAAAGATGCCCACCAACTGCCCTGGGATTTCATCATTCTTACAGCCAGTAATCCCCAAATCACAAGAACCACCAGGGTGGCTTTCTCTCAACTGCTCTAGCAAAATCCCAGCAATACAGTGACTAGCTAGCTTGGGTCACATGCCTACCTCTGCACCAATCGTATTCACCCAGGGGCACAGTTTTTGGGTTGGCCAGCCTACAACACAGGCCTATCCTTTGGAGGATCAAGCAGGATCCCTTAACTGACAGCCCCTGCAGTGAACAAAAAGCAAGTCTTTTGTGTCGTCCCTCCCACATTAACCTACATGGCCAATAGGATAGCGTAGAGTTAATGGTTCATAATTATAAAAATGTCTTTCAATTTCTGCTTTGCTATCCTGGACCTTCACTCTGGGGGAAATCAGTTGCCATATCATGAAGACACCCAAACAGTTGTGTGGAGAAGTTCATGTGGCAGGAGATTGAAGCCACTTGCCAATGGCCAGCACCAACTTGCCAGCCATGTGAGTGAGCCACCTGGGAAGTGAGTCCTCACCCAGTCAGGCCCGCAGAGGATGACAGTCCCACCTGACGTCTTGACTGAAACATCACAGGACACCTTGAACCAGGGCCATCCTGATAAGCTGCTTCCAGATTCCTGATCCACAGAAACTATGGAATAAATGTTTACTGTTGTCTTAAGCACTAAATGTTGGGGTAATTTGTCACACAGCAATAGATAATTCCAACGAGAAGTTCCTGAAGGAACAAAACGTAGTAGTCTGTAGCCACCCATAGCGTTAAGTATACTTTTTCTAACAAAGTAAAAGCCTTTGCTTATTGATAAAGGCCCTAGAAGACAGCTTTTGGCTCTCCTAGTCTCAGCACATACGTACCTGCCTTTCCCTACCTCCGTTCTGAATCCAGAAATGCAGGTGATAGTGGCAGTGAGAATAGCAGTAACCACACCCCCTCTGATCAGGATCAGTGGTCACTCCAGTGTCCCATGGTGGGTGAATGACTGGAAGGAGAAACAGTGTGCTAGACGCTGTGGGGAACACAGGTGAGAAAATTCTGCCCCTGGCTTTTGGGAGTTTACATTCTGGGCATAAGGATCAAATAAAAATGAGGATCTCTTGTGTAATCCATAGCAGAGTTAGGCTTAAGAGGAACCCTAAAAGGAAAAGGATTATGGTACTGGTTCTCCACCCTAGCTGTACATTGGACCCACCTGGAGAGCTTTTAAAATGACTGCTGCCTGGGCCCCACCCCCAGAGATTCTGACTTAATTGGTCTCGGCTGTGGCCTGCAATTCATGAGTTTTTAAAACTTCCCATGTGATTCTAATGCACAGCCAAGATTGAGAATCACTAGATTACAGGAACTTTTAGGAGGCAGAGATGTCACCGGCTGCAGAAAATCAGAGGCTTCCCGGAGGAACCAGTAGTCGAGATGGGCCATAAAAGATTTCAAAACCTGGGGAGGACAGTCCAGGAAAAAGGAAGGGCATGAGCAGGCTGGGCCAGCAAAGGTGTTGTCATGTTTGCTGGGGCAATAAGGAGCATATAGGCTAAAAAGTAACTGCAAAGTGATGAGGATGCTGCTATCATTTATATTCTAATTCTGAAGCCTCAAGCTGTAACTACATGCCTCGCAGAGACCACTGTCTGGCTATAAAAGCACCAACTCACAAAACCTGTGAATCATCAAGTTCTAAATTCCTGGCATGCAACACATTTGAGATATCATTTTAGGGAGCCACAGCTGCTGCCTGAACAAAGGAAGAAAAAAATAACTGCTCCCTTCAAGCCCCATGACCGTGCAACGTCAGCCGCCACGTTGCTTCAAATTGCCTCCCTTTCATTAACACCAGATCCAGAGAGAGCGGTATCGGGATTCGGCTCAGCCCTGGCCCAGCCATCCCTGCCCAGGGGTCTTCGAAGTACATCCTTTTCACGGTGAAACTTGACCAAGAGCCCCCTCCTGTGCCCCACCCTCACTCCAGTTTGCACCAGCTAGGAATGGAGGCGATTGATTCAATTAGGATTTGCCAATTAAGTTGGTGTTTACTGCCATCCTTAAAAGCCTGCTGCTTTTCTTTATTAAGAGAGTAAGTCAGCCCTCCTGCTATCCATCTCATCAGAACAGCCCTTCTCAATCTTTAATGGGCCTTTGAATGCCCTGAGGATCTTGTTAAAATGCAGATTCAGGAAGTGTGTGTGGGACCTGAGGGGCTGCCTTTCCAGCCAGCTCCCAGGTGGTGCTGATCTGCTGGTCCCTGGGCTGCATTTCCAGTAGCCAGAGGCCAGAGCAGTATTTAAACAGGCTTAGGACTCGGTTATCTGTCAAGGGTCTGCAGGCAGTTTGGCAGTTTCAGAGGTAAAGCAACAGTACTATTTTGTTCATAGTCATGTCATTCATTTGAAATGTATTAACTATGATTTTCACAGAAATTCTATTTTTAAAGTTTGCCACGTATGATAAGAATGACATGGGTCGGTTCGCCCCAGCTAACCTTTCAGTTAACAGGGCACAATTCATCTTAATGTGTTTTCACCTTATTCGGGCATTATTGTTAACATTATTGTCAAATACGCATTTGGGTTGTTAGTGTTGTGTGATCACAATTCATAAAAATGGGTCAATGACTCAAATGTAGCTTGCTGGGGCATGAAGTAGAGATGGAAATAGTATAAATACTACAGTTCAGAATGTTACACATGTAGGTAGCAAACAGGATTTCAGGGAGAACACAGGCTGTGGTTCTGGTGGCAGGCAAGTGAATCCACAAGGACAACAACTGCACATAAGTTTCAGATACAGCTTTTTTTGTAGTTGCTCGACAGTTATCAGTTCACCTCTCTCCCCTGCAGGACATCATCTGTTATGAAACTTGTCAGAAGTCAGCATGAGGTTAGTAAAGCTGTACCTTCACAGCACGAAGGGAACCTTCTCTTACCTCCTCTGATAAGACCCTCGAATTTTTCTAGAGCAAGTACAAAATAATACTTCCCAATACAAAATTGAAAGATTTGGCCCAAAGTTCAAGAGTTCTAAGCCACAGGGACATCATTCAAAGTTGTATACCTAACAGCAAAAATGGGCCAAGCTAGACTTCTGCCAAGAAGTTTGTTAAACCAGTTTACACATAAAGATTATGCTTAGAGAGGAAAACAAAAACAAACACCAGGACACAATTTCCAAGGTGAAAAGCCTTTCTGATCACTTGTGTTCACAAGTTAGTATTTCACTTTTCAGTTGGCCAATACCACCAATGAACAGAGTTTAAGTTGGCTCTTGGCTTATGTGATAAAAGTAAATGAAGTAAAAGTGCACTATTAACTTTTCTTCCCTTTGTTACTGAAAGCCGTTGCTACAGAAAAGATCTTCCATTTTGGAAATGATTGTTTGGTGCTTGATGAGATTGAGGAGGAAAAGTGTATTATTAATAGGATCATCCTGACAAAACAGTATTAAAGTGGCCAGGAAGGTCTTTGCCAGGCAAAATGAAAACGTACATCCACACCCTGCTTTAGCCAGGGAGAACCTCAGTGGTCATCGATATATCTCCTGACATTTATTCAAGTATTTAGTTGGTGCCTACAGTATGCCAGGCACTGTTCTGCCCACATAAAGCTTACATTCTAGCAGAGGAAGACAGACTTTAATGATAAATTTGGGTAAGTAAATGATACAATATATTACCAGGTGATAGTACCCTGGCCGTGTGGGGGGCTAGAGCAGTGTAAGGGAGTTGAGAACATAAGGTGGGGAGTAATATGGAGGTTGGAATTTTAAGTAGGATGATCAGGGTAGGCCTCTATGAGAAGATGGCATTTGAGCAAAGACTTGACAAAGGTGAGAAAAATGAACCAGGGAGATATCTGCAGGAGAAGTTTCCAGGCTTCTCTGGAACCTTCAAGAACAGCAAGGAAACAAGTGTGGTCAGAGCAGAGTGAGCACTGAGGAGAGTTGTGAAAGATGAGGTCAGAGTAAGAGCATGTGAATGTGTGGAGGTGTGGGGGGTGTGGCTCTCTGTGGTGTGTGTGTGTGACCATGTGGGTGTGTGTGGCTGTGTCTGGGTGTGTGAGCCTGTGTGGGTGTGTGTGTTTCAGTGTGTGTGAGTGGGTGTGGGGTGAAAGCAAGTGGCTGGGGGAGCAGTTCAGGTAGGTTCTTATGAAGACTTTGGTTTTATTCTTAGTGAAATGAGGTCCAATTCTGGCCAATCACAAGGGCAATAAGTAACCTACTAAATATGACTTCTAAAAGGATCACTCGGGCTGCTGCCTGGAAATAGACTCTAGGGAGGTAACGATAGAAATAAGGTACTTTGGTCAGCTATTGCTGTGTAACAAACAATTACAAGATCTCAGCAACACAAACGGGAGAAGTTTACTTAGCTCGTGCATCTGTGTGTCATTTGCAGGTCTGATCTAGGCTGGGTCCCACTGGGGCCAGCCCCTCCTCTGGGACCAGAAGACTAGGCCTGGAATTTTCTTTTCATGGGAATCATTAGCACAAAAGTGGCATTTTAAGCTATGGTTTTGATATAACGTTAACATTCCATATCAAATCAAATCATGTCTCCTGAGTGTGGCATGTTCCAGCATGCCATGTAAGGAATGGACAGTGAGTCCTCTGTGCACCAACTCACCAAAATGCTCTGGATGTCAAAGGGAAAAGGGCTCGTGAGTTTTTTTTCTAAAACTGCATGACACCGTATGCCAGTAAGGACCATTTGTATACCTATTTCAACTGTGTTGCTAAAGTTACATGTAACAGTTCAATGTCCTAAACAGCTTGAACCTATCACTTCAAGAGCTCAAATACCATATTTTCAATGTTGGGGATAAAACATCAGGATTTTTAAGAAACAAACTGCAGACAACACCATCCCTGGAAGTGGTTGTTCTCCAATTTTCTTCTCTTCAGAGGGAAATGCATGGTTTATTAATGATCATATTTAAAAGCCATATCTAAATGTTATGACAGTATTGGAAGAAAGTTTGCAAATAAAACCAAAGCATAGATGAGGAATCTATTCATCATCACCTTCCTTGTCAAAACATTCAGATTTCCACAGGGCATATGGGTACCAAGGCTACAGTGAAAAAGCGCTCTGTATAGGGGTCACGTTGTATTCAGATATCCAGAACTATCTGACAGAGCCACCCTGCATGTCCCCTCATTACCAGAGACTTCTAGTACAATTTAAGATTTTCGAATTTAGGAGAAATACAAACTAAGAAAAGCAATGGACTAGGTAGAGACGCTCATCGGTGACTTAAACTCTCTACCACTGAACAGGATACAGATACATTAGTGAAACAAGCTTTATGTTTCTCACTGGGACAAAATTATGGTTTTAAGTGCAGTTTTAATGTTACTAAAAAATAGCATTGAATCCTTTTTTTCATTATATTGGTGGTCTGCAAGTATACCAAATGCCTGCTAGTAGCTCACAGATTTCTAACATTTTGAGAAATGCATGCCAAGAAGCTGCAAGCAAATCCAATTCATCCACTCACCTACTAGAAGTCAGGTTATACTAAGTGCCTTTGACAGATAGCCTAGGACGAAGTACAGACGGCTTTCCATTTGAAGGGGAAAAATTACTTCTAATAATTTTTCAGTTCACAATACCCAGCTATGCCAAGAAGCCAAGCCAGTTATAAGAAAGATGAAACAAGTATGGCCATAAAAACAATGACCCTTCCACATTAAAAAGAAAAAAGTACACACAACTCCATTTAGCAGCTCAATTAAGATGACCCCTAGTCATCACACTTGTTACAATGACAGCCCCTCCAGCACCCGCAGGACTTGGCTTTCTCTGGTGGCCTGGAAATGATCGGGGAATTATTAGCTCTTTCTCTCCAGGTGTCAGCATTTCACAAGCACTTATGGTGGCTTTGGCCTCAAGAGAGTTCCTGCTCTGAGGGCTAGACTTTCCTCTGCGGTGTGTAATTAACCCATCCATGCATCTCCCACACTGGGCTGGTCTTCCGGAGGGCAGCATTAGCGGGTCAAGTTCAAGTGCTGAAGGCAGGTAGCACAGCTGTAAGGTTGCAGGGAGCCCTCTGTGGGGAGAGGGCTGGGCCTGAGGGTCTGTGAACAAATATTGATGCCCTGGGAGACAGGACGACAGTGTGAACCATATGGTGTGTGACTAAAGTGTTGGTGCACATACGATGAATGGTGGCCAGCCTACTTATTCCTCCTCCTGGGCCACAGGGGACTCTGCTCCAAACTGTCACAGGAATTCTGAACTAGGTGGGGACAGAGCTGGCAGTGGTGGGAGGGAAATGGGAACAGAGAGGGAGACCAGAAGCTATATTATATGCATAGCCCCTGAAAGACACAGGGGGAAAGGAAAATTATTGTTTAGACATCGCTTTTCATTAAACACAATTACAAGAAGTGGCAACTAACCACAGCTAAAATAGCAATTGATTGAAAGAGTGTAAGAAATACGGGTACTAAGCCGAGCAGAGCTGAGTTAGCACAGTCACCCAGACGATAGAGATGCCGGCACCAAAGTGTCACTGTCAGTTGAGTTGTACCAGAGTGTTCAAATATTTTTTCTCTTCTAGATTGGCGAAAACATAAGGATTTTGCACCGTTTCAGAACAAAGAATCACAACCCAGGTTTCTCAAGTTCTGAAACCGAGTTTATACGCTTCTGACTTGTCTAATTCAATATTAGCACTTACAATGCTCTCCACACTCAGGAATTTGGGGGAAACATGAAACTATGTTTTCTACCCCCTGGCAAGCGCTCTCGCTATGCTAGTGGGTGGGTTTCCCACGATAGCAGGTACCCCGAAGGTGAAACTGTCACCACACACGTGGATGAAACGTGAGAGTGACTGTGGTCTCCAGAAGACACTCAGATCTGCCCTCTGAGACACCACCAGTAGCACCCATGCATAATGCATGAGTTCAGCCATCTGTGGAAATAAACCCCAAGATTGTAAACGTGTGACTAAAGAGACTGGGAACGCACAAAACTCCAAACAAGGGGACCAGAATGTAATTTCAAAGAAACAAACACTCAAATGCGATTGTAATTTAGAAAAATAAATCCTAATCAATTGTATTGTACCCAGTTTAAGAACAGACTCTGGAACACAAGGGGGAGCCCCGAGAGCCTGCAGCTGACGGTGCTGGTCCGGCTCTGCGTGACGGAAGAGACACCAAGGCAGGCATTTCCAAGGACATCTGCCCTGCCGGGGCACGGGACTGACATAGCAGGCCTCTCAGGGCCACCGCAGGTGAGGGGAGGACCACCCCCAAAGCACCCAGAGCAGCTCTCCCTAGACAACCCCCACGCTTACTGCTCTTCACTGAGCATTTCATTATTTTAATAAAGAGCCTCCATTTCAAAACAGCTGTCCTGAATTAAACACCCCTAAAACTCGTATTAATACTTCCCTTTGCACTGACTTCATGGCTACTAAGCCATTTTCTCACCATAATTCTTCTTCCCCTACTAAAGGGAGGAAGGCCCCGAATGACAAGTATAAATTTCAGTCACCAGCATTCAGTATGCCCAATTACAGATGTATAAAATGCAATATAATCAGCTGAGTTTAACTGGCTTCGACAATACCCAAGTCAGATTCTAAGTCAGATCACCCTCCTGCCCAGCTGAGGCCCAGTCCCCTAATGACTTCACCACCTTCGAGACGCTCAGTAACCCAGCAGCGGGCCTTCCGCCACCGCCACGCCACAACGTGTAAGCGTGAACTAAACAGTTAGCTTTGAGTTAGCCAACTGACAAGAACCCTTCTATCACAGTGAAGCCCAGTGAATGAGCACGTGGAGGTTTGTACCTGCCTCTGCTGTGGTCAGCCAAGTGACTGCCAGTGTGACACACGACGCAAATGGAGAGTAAAGGTCCCGTAAATAATGGGAGGGTTTTGAGGACAAACACAAACCAAAAGGTATTCTTCGCTCTCCCCTTAGAGCCAGAGGGACGCGTGAAGCCCGTCTTCACAGAACAGGGGACGTCAGCTGTCCACCTTCACAAATATGCAGTTCAAACACTGTGCGGCATGTGTTTGCAGAAGGCATTTGCTGGAGGGGGAAAAAGCCAACCTCCCCCCAGTATCTAAGTTTTTGTGTGGAGCATTATATTAGTTTCCTATTGCTACTGTAACAAATTAATCAAATTTAGCTGCTTAAGCAACACAAATTTGTTATCTTACAGTGCTAGAAGTCAGAAGTCCAAAATCAGTCTCACTGACCTAAAGCCCAGGTGTAGCCAGAGATGGTTCCTTCCAGAGGCTCTGACGGGGGAGTCTGTCTCCATGCTTTTTTCTGCTCCTAGAAGCTGGCTGCACTCCTCGGCTCACAGCCATCTCCGTGCCTCGCTCCAGCCTTTTGCTTCCATCATCACACACTTCCAGCCACCAACTGCGACCCACCTGATCTCCACTCTTATGAGGACCCTGTGATGACATTGGGCCCACCTGGGTGATCCAGCATACTCTCCCCACCTCAAAATCCTTAATCACACCTGCAAAGCACCTCTCAGCATATAAGGTAACATACTCACAGGTTCCAGGGATTGGGATGTGGACATCTTTGGGAGCCATTATTCATCCTGCCACAAGTGTCAGAGCCGTGGGTGGAGACAGGAATGAAAGGCAACTGATAAACTTTAAAGACTGAGCTCTGAGTGGTTGCATCTCAAAGAGAACTCCTTGTGATTTTGATATTGACTCTGACTCAGGAAGAAGACAGACTGAAGTGGGCTGGCATGGATTAGTGTGGGACACGGGTCACTACAGGACATTAGCATGGACCAACATAATGTCCAGGACTGGCACAACGGAAGAGAATACTAATAGGCCTGACAACTACTTCCTGATCCCAGCCAGCTCAACATTCTACCAAGTAGTAATTGACACCAGATGCTCAAATATACGGAGCATCTAGTATGTTTTAAATCTGTGTGGGTTTATTTTACAATATGTTATATAAACTGGATGAAAGCTGTATTCTAGACAGTGTTCTTAATTATTCCTTCTTGTTTTTAAGAGTCCTGGGTAGAGAATTCCTTTAGATCTCGTTAAGCAAGTAACCTGACCAGAGGATCTCACTAAAGCTGTTGGTTACCATGCCAGGGTCTGAGGTGTGTGACTCAGGGTCAACACCACACATGACAGTCCTGTTAACTGTGCTTCCCCTTCCAGTGTCAGGCATGCTGATGGGCCCTTGTTAGTCCAAATATCTCCCCAGCCAGGCCTGTAACAAGCCTATAAGTCAAGATCTGTTTCATATCAAGCTTGGCTTCCAGACCGTGTCTATCTAAATACAGACTTGTCCTCTTTGGCTGCATGACCATGAACAATTTAATCTTTCTGAACCTTGTTTCTATCAATAAAATATAGATTATAATCTGTACCTTGCAGGTTATTATGATTGTAATGGACAAATTTGAATTATAGATAATGTTGGAGCATAGCATTCAATAAATAGTAGCTACTGTTGTTATTATATGATTTTCTGATCTGTGAAGCAAGGGTAATATACACAAGTTTTTGTAAGAATTAAATGAGGTACCATGCATTAAGCACCTGATGCAGTACCTGGCACGTGGGAGATGCTCAGAAATGATTCATTCCCAATCCCCTCTTTCCCTAATTCCCCATAATCACTGTTGAGTTAACCAAAAAGGGAGAACTATTGGCTCCAGAAAACTGCTGTCAAAATGAAAACCTTTCACCTGAGACAACCCTCCCCCCATCCTCTCTCTCTCCTATTGGCCAGAGGCACATACTCATTTTTCGGATGATCTCACCATGTACCTGCCCCAACAGCCTGTCCCCAAGGAGACAGGGGAAACTTGTTTTAATTGGATGGGATACTATGATGTGTAGGAAGGTACCCACTAGGGACCTCTTATTAAAAGATCCTGTGAGTGACAGAAACACAGCTTTAATAAGCTTAACAAGAGAAAGAGTGGGGGGTTTGTTGACTAATACAGCAGAAAACTCCAGTGGGCATATGTAGTAAACATGACTGGATCCAGGTACTTAAAAGATGTCAATAATTGTGTCATACTATATCTCCTGACTTTGCTTTCTTCTGTTCTGTTCCCCTTTCTCAAGAAGCTGCCCCCCTCAGAGTGGCCCTGGTCACCAGCTTAGCAAACAGACAGACAGACAGAGGGAGCCTCTTTCTCCATAATTCCAACAAAGTCCCTGGGCCAGAATTCACTGCACCATCTTGGGCCAGGTGACCATCCCTATACCAGTCACTGAGTCAAAGGAATACAATATGCTAATTGGCCAGGCCAGGGGACATGCCCACCCTAGGAGCTGAGATATATATGTATGTTACAGAGAGAGGGAGATAGTATCAGCTCCCACCTGAATTCTGTGGAGTAAGAGTTGGGTGATTAGTAGTTTGAAAAAAAAAAAAAAAATCCCACAGTTCTAAGATTAAAAGAAGCAGAAGAAGATGCTGAAAAAGCAAAATCTTCCAGAGGACCTAGGATATAGGGGGTCTGGGCCAATTTGGCAACATGAGGTCTCCAGGCCAACGCAGCAGGACCTGGAGATGGGGGGAGAGATACATAATTTCTAAGCAGCTCTCCAGGTTACAGTTCTTACTCTGTCTGCCTATCATTAAGTGGATTACCACATCCCATCAGCCTTCCAAAACAGCCCCTAGAATGTCCATAATTTATTTTCTTTGTAGCACTTTAGAAGAGCTTACATTTTCAGAGTGGGGTTAAAGCCAGAACAATAGCCACTCAACCTTGCTGCTGGGGTGAGGGGAGGATGTGATCTGAGACAGGCAGGAGGAGGTCAGAGAGCTGATAATTAACTCCTTTGCTGGAGGAGGCTTGTTTCTCAAAGGATCCTATGAAAATGGGTAAAAAAACAAGAAACAAATCTTAAAAATCACAAAGTTTGTTGATCGGATCATTGTGCGGGTCCCCGCCAAAGCTGGCCACATTGAAAATGGATATTTGTGCCTGATTCAAGGCGTCCCGTCTCCTAATCAGTTCTCAATCCCTAGCAGTGCTGCAGCTCCTCCCGCAGTCACTGAACAGCCAAAGGCCTCTGGAAAGACTAAATAAATTATAACCACTAGCTCCTTTTATCCACTGCTTCATTTCAAGGACTTCTGACAGGTTCAAGAGGCATAATTTTACTCACTCCAAAGGGATGCCAGCTTGTTCTGCTCAAATTCTAGCCATCCTGATGCTTTAAAAAGAATCTTGAATGATTCTGTTTGCTTCTTTTGTCTGGGCCTCTGTACGTAGGAGTTACAGCATTAGTCTGTAATTCCCAAGGATAAGCCAGCATTCTTTCTTTGGCATCTGGAGAGTGTAATAAATGTGGCTTAAATTTAAAATGGAGCAAAGTTCTGACCTGTTTGGCCATGCCTCTACATAGCCTGCTTTTCAGGATGAAGTGGTTTTGCACCAAACTGGCAGGATAGCCAACAATATTGGTTCTTAACCCTGGCTGCAAATGAAAATCATTCGAGGATGTTTTTTTTTTAAAACAGCTATGCCTGAGCCTCACCCCAAACCAGTTTAATACAAATCACTGTGGCCAGAGCCTAAGTTCTGGAATTTTCTTTTAAATGTGCAGCAGAGTTGAAAACTACGGCAGAGAAGATGTTGAGACTTTTAGGGCATCAGCTAAGTCAGCATTTCTGATTGAGTCTCAGACTGGTGTCACCTGGGAAAAGACATCTGCAAGGGTCTGAGGAACTGTGTGCCTCATTTGTTATGACTTGAGTACCTAAGGATGACAAGCTTATGAATTAAAAGATCCTGAGGTCAGCATTAAAGGAGGTCAAATCTCTGTGCGTATGAGGAAAAAATTCTGTCCAGTCACAAGGGAGGACAATGACTGATAAAGGAAGTTTGTCACCCAAACAAAGATAAAAGATCTGACCCTCTTGATCCAGTTAGCAAAACCTTGCAGTGGCGATGTGTCAGAGTGTTCTTCTCGGAGTTGGATGCTCATTTGCTACATGCCCTTGTATAAATCTAGTCACCTCCCTTGCCAAGTTTACCACTTAAAGAATGGGCATGGCCTTCTTGGCACATAAAAAATCCTTTAAAGAAACAGAAGACATTAGCCATCATCTAAAATTAACTTTTGACCTATAATAACTGAATGATAAAAGAGCAGAAGTTCTTAATGGGAGAGAGGGACAAGTCCCCCTAATAAATGTTACCTTTACCTCCCTCCCTGTTGTTTTTATTCTGTTACTTAAAGAAACAAGAGACAAAAATACCAAAAATGCACCAAACTGGGTAAAGGATATGTTAAAGCTCCCTTAGTGCACTAAAGATAAATGCTTTGAAAAGCAAGTTGATCAGAACTGAATTACTCTCAGGGTAAGTTGAAGATTAAGAAGTCTTAACAACCTGTTAAAAAGTAGAAAAGTGTTCGAAGAGTGCCCCCAGATCCACGGTTATATTCATGTGCTGTCAAAATTTCTTGTTACAGAGAAACAAGAACTAATAATAGAAAGTGAGGTAGAAGAGATGGTGTTAACCATTGCAAAGTCACTTGACAATGAAAACTGGTACAAAAAACAAACAATAGTATCCAGTGAGAAAGACTGGAGTCAGGGCTGACCTACCAATGTATCTTGGCATTTGTTCTTCCAAAGTCTTCAGTACTCCTAAGACGAGTATTGAAAAGGTGGACTTAAACTCTTTATGAGAGCCCCATTGTGAGAAAGACAGAACCTGGAAGGCTGCCTGGCTAATTCCTTCTAGGCCTGGGGACCTGGCCTTAGTGGGCAATGTCATTTTTATTCTAGTGAGCGTAGTAGGCGATGGAAGTGCTCTCCATGTGCAATAACTGAGATTGAGCTCAGGCAATTCATTTCATAATTCAAGGACCCCTGTGGCAAGTACCAATGTATAGACGTTGTGCCTTGGAGGACAGTCTACCTCTTAGATTTATTCCCATCAAAACAATCATTAACATCTTATCCATTCCTTCCTTCTACCATTCACTCTTATTTTTTTAAGAAATAATAATTTGGTTTTTGGCTTTGTTTTTAATTTCAAAATATTATTGTTTTTGTTACATGGATACCTTGTATAATGCTTAAGTCAGGGCTTTTAGTGTGCCTGTCATCAGAATATTGTTCATTGTACATGATAAGTAAGTTTTCACCTCTCACCTCTTCCACCCTCCCCTTCTTGGATTCCAATGGCCTTTACATCTCTGTGTGTCCATGTGCGCCCATCATGTAGCTCCCAATTATTAGAGAGAACATGTAGTGTTTGTTTATCCATTCCTGAGATACTTTGCTTAGGATAATGGTCTCCAGTTCCATCCAAGTTGCTGCAAAAGACATTATTTCATTCCTTTTTATGGCTGAGTAGTACTCCATGGGGTACACACACACGCACACACACACACCCCGCATTTTAATGCCCATCAATTCACTCAATCTTTCAGGAAACATATATTGCATTTCTATTGTGTGCCAGACTGGATGCTAAGTATGGTGGACACAGAGCTACAAAACAACAAATTCCCTTCATTTCGGGAGTATGGTACGAGTTGTGATTCAGGAATGCCTAGGATGCAATGGGAGGGAACCTAAGCCAGATTTGAGGAGTGGAGTCAGGAAAGGCTTTATGAAAGTGTCAACTCAGCTGAATATTGAAGAAATGAATCACTCAAGGAAGAAATCAGGGCAAGTGCACTCCGGAGGGAAGAGCTCGTGCAAAGCCTAAGGGATGTCCATCTGATCAAGAAGAGCATCCCAAGCATTCCAAAATGGCTGGAGCATGAAGAACATAAAGAAAAAGGGAGAGAGGTAGGTGAGGCAAAAGGGGTGAACCAAATCAGGAAGGGTTTTGCAAGCCTGTTACAGAGTTTGGATTTTACACCAAAGGTCATGTAGAGCCACCGGAGGTTTTAAGCAGGGTGTGGTGAATAGACAAGAGCAACAAAGTGAAGGATGGATTGGAAGACGGAGAAAATGGAAATGAGGAGGGCGGTTAGGAATGCTCATTATAGTAAAACTGTAGGAATCGAGGGTGCCGAGACAGGAGTGAGTAGTGTGGGGCAGCGGGGGCTGGGATGAGCTCCAGGTTCTGCACTGAATGACTGGTGAATGGAGTGAGAGAGAAATCTCAGAGGTAACGTGCATTTGGGGCAAGGAAAGTGAGTTCAATTTCAGTATTAGTTGCAAGCTGGGTTCTGTCAGCAGGTGAATTTGTAAATCTGGGGCTGGGAAGAGAAGCTTGACCAGCAGTACAGTACAAAACTGGAGATAGAGAATGGAGGTAGATGCGATTGCCCTCGGAAAGCTTGTTCGTGAAATGAGAACACGGTCAAGGCCAGAATCCTCCTTCCAGTACACATGGGTTGACAGTGATGAAATCTACAAAGCCTGATAAGGAACGTAAAACCTGTCACACATTGAAACATACCACTGCTGGCCACAATTATTGAACACTTACCAGGTGCCAAGCAGTGCATGGCTAAGTATGAGTGATCTCATTCCATCTCATTTCATCCTCAGATCAATGGGATGTGGATTTCCCATTATTATCCTCATTTTTCAGATAAGAGATTTATAGATGTTAACAAACTGGCCCAAGGTAGCACATTAGTGAGTGAAGGAGCCAGGTTTTGAACCTTGTTTTGTCAGACTGCACACAGAGCACAAACCCTTAGCTAATACGCGATGGTCCTATACCACATACTATTTGCAGAAGAGAAAGAACTTTTCTTTTCCTCTGCTCTTTGCTAAGAAAAGAGGTAGTGAAGATGCAAACATTAAAAGAAGAAACAATGATTTGGGGGCTAGGGAAAACAAGAAGAAAGACGTGGTTCACTAAAATCACGTCAGAAACTGCCTCAGGCACAGGCTGCTGGCACTGGGGGTGCAAAAAGGACAACGTGGGGCACAGATGTCAGTCAGTTCAATCCTTCCTTTCTAGATCTGACAAGCCCAAGATGACATTTTAGTCTAGTTCACGTCACATGGGAAAGTGTCATGCAGGATGTGTGGTCCAGGGGCCAAGATGCCCAAGAACAACAAACTCTAAGGCAGAGTGAAACTTAGCCAAAAAGGCTTCTTTTCTTCCAGGAATCATGAAAAAAGAAAGTGCTTTTTCAATTCCTTGACATCAGACTAGATGATTCTCACATGTTTTTTTCCCTTCCTTTTTTTTTTTTTTTTCCTGGAAATCAGCAAGGAGGCCTGGTTTTGTTTTCCACAGTTAGCAGTGTTCAGACACAGGCTCGGCAGGAGCCTGACCTCATCCCAAAGAGGGGGTCCTAGAGGGGAAAGTGCTGATGCGCCCCTTCCACAGAATCCCACACAGGGTTTGTGTGTTTTGCCTTGATTTCACACGGCTGACTGGATCCCACCATCTAAGGAACTGATTCCTTTTAAAGATGAGTGTTTTTCTTCACTGAACACGAGACTGGCCCGTACCTCTCTCTCTGTGTCTCATTCTCTCATTCTGTCTGTGTGTGTGTGTATATGTGTGTGCCTCATTCTCTCTCTCTCTCTCTCTCTCTCTCTCTCTCTCTCTCTGTGTGTCTCGCACACACACACACTCCTTCCTTTCTAGCAGAATCTTATTGCCGTGGTGGAGAGTGCAGTGAAGCAGAAAACAAATGCAGGAAGTGACAGACGACACAAGCATTTGTCCAATTAGCAATAAGAAAATTACAAGCGCTGGTGGTGACCACTCATGTTGAACAACCAGCTCAGCAAAGAGCCTTGCTCCACGTCTCTCTGATCTAATTAGAACCACTCATGCCATGAGTGACCTGCCTTCTCCTGCATTTTTAGCTTGCTGCAGTGCCCATGCTCTCTTGGGCGTTAATGAGGGGCACAGAGCCATCAACAGTTTTGATTAAGCCACGGACTATCAAGCTATTCAGATGCACCATATTTTATCGATTCTAAAACATGCTTTCCCCCTACATTTCAACACCTATAAAATCAGGATATGCCTCAGAATCCAGGCAATCATGGTATAGTTGTCACTGACTCTAAGCAGCAAACTTGGTCGCGGCTGTTCATATTGTCATTTCAATTGAGCTACATACATGGCTGCAAGATGAGTGTTGAGTTTCAATGATGTTTTAAACATCTTCAAAATATTGTCCTACATAATGGCATTCAAACAATGAGCTACTGTGTATGCAGAAAGACAGAAACAGAGGACTGGAGTATCAATTTGACATTAGTAAAGCAAATATTTGTTGTTATAGGAACAAATGCAATTTCATACTTTCTCACAAAGCAACAACCAATTCTTTTATGAGACCTAAAAAAAGAAGAAATCCACAAGAAATGAAGTAGTTACATTTGCTCCACATCAAGCAATGCAACTGATAGTAACAGTAATTGCTGAATTCCTCAGAAGAGATGAAAGGAATTTCAAAGCAGTAAGGGGCTAGCATTACGGACTCAGTACGCATGCAGAACTACTGTTAAGACATTATGTCAGGGTTTAAAATAACTTTTCAATCTTAGAGGTTCATAAAGTAATGGTATATCTTAGATGGTTTCTTAGGTTTGATGAAATATAATATGTCCCCAATAACTTTCACCCCCAGGAAAACACATAACTACCTTTAAAGTGCTTGAAAATTCATAAACGGGAACATCTCATTTCATGAGACAGTAGCCACTTGCTGACTTTGATTCGAGGGACAGATAGGTTCTGAGTACACGAGGCATCACATGATCTGCCCGGTAGCAGATGTTATTGTTGCCATTCCCTACCCCAGCTTCTTTGAACCCTGAGTTGATTCAAGGCTCAGGTGGTCTTGTGCTTCAGAGGAGACGTGGTCTTTCTCCATGCCAGAGAATCTTTGTTAATTGATCCCAACATGGTGATCTCTTCTCTTTCCCATTCGTTGTTTTAGGGGTGGATGTGTGACCTAGTTCTGACCAATGAGATGAAAAGGGATGAGAGTGGTAGGTTGGGCAAGATTTCCGGGATCTTTTAAAAAAGAAAGAAAAAAAGAAATTTGAGAAGAAACCTGTCTTTTCCACCTCTGGGCTTGGTGATGCCTGGAGCCACTGTAGCCATCCCTGAAACCATGAGGGAGACTAAATGAAGAACCAAGTGCTACACTGAAAGTGGCAGAGAAGGAAAATAGAGAGAACCTGAGTCCTTGATGACACCCCTGCACCCCTTTCTTAACCAAGCCTAAAGACTCAGAGTCTTTATGTGAGATAAAGACTTTGTGAGTTTACGTGAGATAGTAAACATCTTTATTGTTCAGTCAATTGCTAGTAATTGAGTATTTTGTTGCATGAACCCACAGACATGTAATTCATACGCTGCCACCTCCCCACTACTGGTGTGATGCCACCTTCCCAACTAGACTTCTTGAAAATCCCACTTGGGATGAGTCAATAACAGTGTGGACTCTAAAATGAAGGATGCAAAAGCCCTGGTCAACCCTGAGCTGAGCTAGTCAGTCAACATCTACTAGGGTGTGTTCAACTCTGTGGACCACCCATTTCTTGGAGGATGAGGAAGGCACATAGTAAGAACATTGACAAATAGAACTGGGGCCTGTCCAAAGGAGGGTGACTGATGTTTGTTATTTTATTGAACGGATTTGTTAATAACCAAAATGATAAAGTGACATCAAAATCATGTGAGAAAAGGAAAGTTGGAAAATATTTTATCTCAGGGAAAAAGAATTTTGTTTGGGATGGGGGAGGAGAGTGTTTTCAAGGAACTGAAAGGGTAGCCTGTATGAGAGGGATGACATTGTTTCTGGATGGTCCCCAAGTGTAAAGCTAGAATACAGTATTGTAATTCATTCATTCAATCAACAAAACTTTATTGAGTTGTCACCTAACAGTCAGAGCCCACCCTCAGAAACTTACAGTCTGGTGGGGCAGACGGATGATAAGAAAACCAGCAAATAAATTATTACAAAGTGTGATATGTACTGTGAAGGAAATAAAGTAAGGTGCAGTAATAGAGAAGAGGAGGAGAATTCTAAAGTAAATAGAGCAGTAAGAAATGACATTAACTGAGACCCAAACATTGAAAAGACACTCTTCAGAGAGCAGGGAGGTGGTCATTTCAGGTACGGAAACAGCACGTAAAAAGGCCCTGAGGCAGGAAGAGCCTGGACTTAGAATCAAGGCAATCATTGTATGGTTGTCATTGTGCCTGAGTGGCAAACTTGGTCACTACTGTTCGTATTGTCGTAATTTCAACTGAGTTAAATACATGGTTGCAATAACAAGTGTTAAAGTTCAATGACAGTTAAAAAGTCCTCAAAATATTATCCTGTATAATGGCATTCAAACAACGAGCTATTGTGTATTCAGAAAGACAGAAACACAGGATCGGGGTGTCACTTTGACATTTGACATTTGGGGCATGCCAAAGCAGACAGATTATCTGGAGTGAATGAGAGCCAGGAGGAAAGGAAAGAATAGGAAGATGGTGAGAGGGCCCACATGGTAGAGAGCTTTAGATCATCTAAAAGCTTGAATTTTATTTTAAATACAAAGGAAAGCCATGCCATTAAAGTCTTTCAAAAAAGTAGAGCGACATAATTCAAAATACATTTTTAAAAGATCACCAGCTATGGCTTGAACATTAGTTTGTTAGGAGAATGTTGTCACTGTTCCAGGAATTGCTCATGGCAGGTTGGACTGCAGTGGTGGCAGCAGAGAGGGAGAGAAGTGGACACATTCAAGACATATCACATTTTTTAGTTAGAATACAGGACTTGCCAATGGGGGCAGGGAAAATGAGTGAAAGCAAGAAATTAAGGGTGATTCCCCAAATTTTTAGTTGAAACAAACTGGCGAATGGTGGTACCATTTATCAAGATAAAGAAAAAGGATGAATGAACAAGTCTGGGAGTGTGGGAAATGGAGTATTCCGTTTTGAATATGTTAATTTGAGATGCCTGTGAAATAGCCAAACAGAGGAGTCAAGATGGTAGTTGGATATGTCAGTCTAGAGCTCAAAGGAGTGTACTGAGAAGGACTTACAAATTTGGAACCCATCAACCTACGGATGCTGTTTAAAACCATAGATTTAAAAAAATGGACGAACCCAAATAAGTCAAGAGTATTTAAGTAAAATATGGCTTACCACCAAGCCCTCTGGATCCAAGAGACGGGGTAGAGGTGGGATGTCAGCCAAGGAAGGTTAAAAAAAAAAAAAGGCAGGAGAGAGAAAAACTAGAAGTGCATATTACCATGGAGTTCAACCAAGTGTTTCAAGGGGTGAGTGGTCAGCTATAGCAAAATCATCTGAGAGGTCAGCAAATTGCTAACAAAGTAGACATTGGATTGACAAACTAGAGGTTGATGGTAGCCCTAACAAGAACCATTTCAGTGGAGTAGTGCAGACAGGAACTATATGGGAGAAGGCTGACCAGTAAATGAACAGCAAGAAAGTGCAGATGGCTTTTGGAGACAACTTTTTCATGACATTGGCCATCAAAAGTTTCAGGAGGTACAAGGGGAAAATAATAATAACAACAAGAAGAAGAAAAGCTACAACTTATTGAGTGCCTGCTATCAGCCAACAAATTGTCTCCAATCCTTACAACAACCCTAGATGGTAGATATTATTATCTCTGTTTTACAGAAATTCAGTGAAGTTACGAGCATGCCTAAGATTATATAGCATATTCATTTCCTATGTTATGTAACAAATTACACATATTTTATCAGCTTGAAACAACCCATTTTTATTATTATTGCACAATTTCTGTGGGTCAAAAGGCCAGAAAGGGCTTAGCTATGTCCTCCGCAAACCTGTAATTAAGGTATCAGTCAAGAATTAACTCTCATCTGGAGGCTCGACTGGGGAAGGGACTACTTCCAAGCTCTGTTATGTTGATAGAAGAATATATTCCCTGTGGCTGTAAAATTCATGACAGCTTTAAAGCCAGCACTGGAGATAGCAAGTCTGCTAAAGACATGGAATCTCACATAAAGTAACATAATTATGGCATCACCTTTGCCACACAATGTAATGTAATCACAAGAGTGACAGCCCATTACCTTTGACATATTCTATTGGTTGAAAGTAAGCCACAGGACTCACATGCAAAAGACAAGGATTATACAAAGGCACAAACACCCAGAGGCAAGGGCCATACACCTTAGTATATGTCCAACACACACCATAGGTGGCTCTTACGGACTTGAAGAGCAGTTCTATTTTATTCCAATATCCATTTTCTTTCAATTTGACCATTGTACCCTTACAAATATAAGAACAAGTTTCTAAAAATGCGGAGCCTTCTGAAAATGGAATATACTGGCTACAGAGGTACTAAGTTCTCTATCATGAGAGATGTTCAAGCTTGAGTTGGACAGTCATTTGATGAGGAGGTGACTAAAAGGCCCCACACTTTAGTGAGGGTGTCATGGGGCAGGACAGGAGTGGAGGAAAGTGTTGAGTTGGGTGGCTTTCAGGATGCTTCTCAACCTTGCAGTTCTGATTTTTTTCAGGCACGCTATAGAATCACAGGATGTTAAGATGGGGAGGAGTCTTTGAGATGAAGCCCAGCCCCAACACTTAGATAAGAGAACTGAGGTCTAGAGAAGTAAACTTGTTTCAGGCTCAGTGCAAGCTTCTGGTGGTAGAAAATTAATACATATAATGCCTGTTTTTAAGAAGCTTATAATCTAATTGAGAGAAAGTAGTAAAACTATAACATAACATACAGTAAGTTCTATGATGAAATTATGTTTAAGGCACCCCAGATATCCAGATGAAGAGAGGAACCCCAGGAGGGAGGCAGATGATTGGGTCAGATTCAGATCAGTGGACATCGATGTACCTAAGGGACATCCAGGTGATGTTGTCTAGTATAGCACTTCTCACACAAATCCACCTAGAGATCTGGTTAAAATACAGCCTTTGATTCAGCAGCTCTGGAATGGAGCCTGAGATTCTTCATTTCTAACAAGACCCAAGTGGTACAGATGTTCCTTATCCTCAGACCATGGTCTGAGTAGCAAGGATCTAATAAGGCAGTTAGAAAAGCAGTCTCAAGTATCTGCCCTTCATTCGTTCCTTTTCCACCTCATTCTGCCATCTGTTCTCTGAACTGGAGAGACTGGAGGCCAGTGCCAGATAAGGAGGAGAGACGCTGAGGGGATTTCCAGATGGGAGCACCTTCACCAGAGGCCACGGGGGACAGCCACGTTACCTACAAAGGAAAGATGCCCTTGAGTTGATGCAAAGAATTCATCCACCATTTCTTACCTTCAGTTCACACTCACAAACCTTCCTTTTTAAGGGAATCCAAAAACAAATGATAGCCCACCACTGCAAGATTTTAGTAACGCAGATTGGTGTGTCTGATGAACCAGGAACTGTGGCTTTGACATAATAGACAGGTTTCAATGCAGTGGGTGAAAACCAAAAAGAGGTAGGTAGAGGGTAAGACACTGAAAGGAGAATTAGGGCTGAGTGGAGAAGAGGCCAGAGCTAGAGGAGAGTGTCCTAAAATGACCTTTCCCTTTTTCAAGATAGCACCTAGACTCACTCTAGATAAGAATAAATTCCAAACCTGCTGCATCCACAATTCTGTGAGACTATTTTATCCATCAGGCACTCTAGGCGTGGCGCCCGTGTCATGTGAGTTCTTCAGGGACCTACAAAAATGTTTGAGGCCAGAATACAAAACTATTGACTCCCAAATGTGAAAAGAAACCAGCAAAATGTAAATTAATAAATGTTTATTGCCAAAATACAATATTATTTAACCTCATTCATTGTTCATTTTAGTATTCATAAAAATTTCATTACATCTGAAAACCATTTGTAAGTTAGATTTGTTCACCTTGCAAAAACTCCTCAGTAAATATGATGATCGCCAAGAGATCCTAGCAAATTGCCAATTAAGTAAACTTTCAGTAGCCAATAACTTCTAAAGAATCATACAGAATTTTTACAGCAAAATATACATATTTTTATGCAGGCTTTGGATGTATATTAATACATATAATGTGATGTAAGTTCTGACACCTGGCGCCAGCCTTAGAATGTGGCCATTCCTTGTGAAAAACTATAATAAAAACTGAAAAAGGAAAATGACTGCCCAGATGACAATAAATGTTCAGGTGAAAATTATAGAATTCTTAAGGTTTTACTCAAAGTGGTCTAAGGATTTAAAAAGCATGAATTCATTCATTCAGCCGTATTGATCGAGCACCTACTATGTGCAGGGCACTATTCTGGGCAAAGGAAGACAATAGTAAAGAAAGTAGCAGACGACGATGTAATAAAAGAGTAACTTGAAACAAGGCTCACTGAGCCTCACTCTTCCCACCCACCTGAGGCAGGGCCAGGGAGCCTGACTGAGGGAAAGGGACCTTCCTCCTCAGAAAGAATGGAAAAAACTCACACTGATGAAGTGCCTACTGTGTGCCAGACTCCGTGCTAAGTGCTGCCTATTTCATTATCTTGTTTAATCCTTCTGATAGCTCTTTGCAGGCCTGTCATTTTCATAATAACAACAAGGAAACAGGGTTGAGGGCTTGGCCACCTGCCTGAGGTCAGATAGCTGGTCAGTGAGCAGGCCAGTTGGAATTTAGACCACAAGGCTCCCCTCGGACCCCGTTTCTGAGGGGCAGCCACGCTGCCACATCATACTTGGGAAGTTCCGTGAACTGGCATGGTTGGTGAGAGCCAGGGAGATGGGCCGAGCTATTGGTGTTGTGCCTCTTTGGCGCTAAGCAGGGACACAAGCCCCACCCAGGCCCTGGCTCTGTCAGGGAATTCTCACAGTGGCCTTGAAGGTTCTGCATGTGCTTTGTCTCTGTCCTCACTTACCTCCCCCTTAAATGAACATCTCTCTGGCCTGGAGCTGTGTGCTCCCATCACTGCCCCCCAACCCCCAACACCCCCAGCACGTCTTAGTCCTTCAGATGGGTATCTGTGGCTCCAGCAGTGCTTTGCCGCAGGATCCGAGCTCAATGTCCTCCACCTCCCTGGCAAGCCTGCAGGAGCGCTGCTTCCTCACTCGGGGCCCAGCTCAGGCCAGCTGCTCTTCCAGCAGCCCCCTCGGCAGTGGACAGGCCTCTCCCGGGCCCTGCTGCCCAGCTACCCTCTCGTCTTCTCTCCTCTCCATGTCCGCTGTTCCTCTGGGGTGGCACTGGGCCTGACTGTCTCCTGGGCCAGACACCAGCAGCTCTGGGAATTGGACGGATGTCAGGAACAACCATCCCACGGGTTTGACTGCTCACTTCCAAGCACTCCTCCCTGAGGGTCCTCCTCCACGGGCTGCTGGTGAAATGATTCCGGACCCCAACACCTGTCTCTGGTGACCGAGCTAAGGTCCCTAAAAAGTGAGTTGGCCTTTTTGTCTTTCTGCTTAGTTTTCTAGCTTTTATCCCCTTTTTTTTGCAAAGTACTTAAGTATGAAGAAAGAGGCAGCAGTAATTATGGTTTTTCTCCTTCTGGTAAAAGAGCTGTACTAAAGAGAGTTTGAGGGATTCCTAGACACAATATTTGGACTTCCCCCCACCCCCAGCCCCTGAAATAGAAGTCAATCTTCCTGTCCTTCTAGGGGCAGCTGCAGGTGCCACGGTAAAGGGCTGGTCAGAAGCTAAAGTGAATCACAGCAAGTGAAAGCCATCCTGTCTCGTAGTAACAGCAACGGATCACAGCCCACGCCAAAAATATACCAATATAGACAGACTTCCTCTCTCCCTCTCTCCCTCTCTCTAACCAGCTGTCTTTAGTAGACAGCACCAGTCACCTGCCCAATATCCGTTCCTCTCGTCTTCCTCATGTTGAAGACCTTCATTTCCAAGCCTCCTCGCAGCAAGGCAGATCTGACTGGCCATGTCTGCTATCCCACCAGCCTCGGGATTTTGGACAGGATGACTCGAGATGTGGCAGCCAAAGCAGACTTTCAAAATATGACATCCACCAGGTTAAACAGACCCTACAAGTCTCACTCCTTTCATCTATTTGGAATTTAATTTTATAAATGATACTAGACATGAGTCCTCTTTAATTTTCTTCCAGATGGACAGCCTGTTGCACTCATATTTTTTATTAAATAAATCATTCTTCCTCCACTGAACTGAAATCACACATTTTCATATGTAAAATTCTCATATAAAATGAGACCTATTTCTGAATTGTCCATCTGTGTTCTAATGCATAGAGTTATCCATATGCCTATATCATATGACTTACATGGTGGCTTTTAGTGTTTTAACACTTAGTAAAGCAGGTGCCTCCACACTATGTTTCTTTCTATACTTTTACTGGCTGTTCCCAGGCATTTTTCCTTCATGTGACATTTAAGATCATCATAATTAATTAACCTCCCAAAGCCCTCATTGGAATTCTAATTGAAATTACATTACTATATTAATATTGACATAAGTGATTTTGTATGGTATAAACTCTTCTCATCCAAGAACATGATTAAGTTTTTTCATTTATTCAGACACTAATTTACATCCTTCCATTTTGATATTATCATTTACATCACAAAGGTTCTTTACTTTCTTACTCATAGTTTAAAATTTTTGTTGGCATTGTAAATGGAATGTTTCTCCCATTTCCATTTCTAGGTTCTTATTTCTAGAATAAAGAAAAGCTTGCATCCAACATTACCAAATTCTCTTAATTATTCTGAAATGTTTAGAACTTGACTTTCTTTGTTTTTCTAGGTATAGAATCCTATGATCCGTGTAGCTCTTTTTTTCCCTAATGTTTAATGTATTATTTTATTTTATCTTAATACATTCACCAGAACCTCCAAAACAATATTGAACCATAGGTAATAATTGGCATCACTGTCTTTTTTCTGAATTTCATTGATTGGTCTTCAGCATTTCAATACTTAGAATGGTGTTTTCTATTTTCTATTTTGTTTTCAAAAATAGTCTTTATCATATTTAAATAGTTTTCCTTTATTACCATTTAGAGTTCTTTAGTAGGAATAACTGCTGGAGGTGGGAGGTTAAATCAAATGCCTTTTCAGCATTGATTGCTCTGGTCATATGGTTTTTCTCTTAATTTGTTGATATGACAAATTATTTATAAATTTCCTGATATCCAATCACTCTTGCCTTTCTTTCTTGATTGTAGTGTACCATTCATTTGATACTTGCTGTATTCTTTTTGCTAATATTTCATTTTTAAGTTTTGCAGCTATATCCATAAATAATGTTGGTCCATATATTTTGTGTACTATTTGTGTAATAACTAGTTTTGATATTAATGCTACACTGGTTTCATTAAATGAATCTGAGAGATTTCCGTCTTTATTCTATGATCTGTAATAATTTTCTATGATCTGGAATAACACTGGTCTTATTTGCTCTTTTTTTTTTAAGGTGAAAAGATATATATATTTAGAATTAGCCAGTTGGACTCGGTTTAGATGATCCCAATTTTGTTGGCAACATCCAAAGCATTGTAATCCAGAGCCAGTCAAACACATGCCTTCTTCTCTCCATCAAGCCTGGTCAGGGTGTTGACCTTGGCCACATCAATGTCATAGAGCTTCTTCACAGCCTGTTTGATCTGGTGCTTGTTGGCTTTGACATCCACAATGAAGACAAGTGTGTTGTTGTCTTCTATCTTCTTCACGGCGGACTCAGTGGTCAAGGGGAACTCGATGATGGTATAGTGCTCAAGCTTGTTTCTCCTGGGGGCGCTCTTCCCAGGATATTTGGGCTGCCTCCGGAGCCGCAGTGTCTTTGGCTGTGGGAAGGTGTGTGATGTACAGATCTTCTCTTTTTAGTGGCTGTGGATGCCTTTCAGCACTGCCTTTTTGGCCTTTAAAGCCTTTGCTTTGGCTTCTGCTTTGCCAGGAGCTTCCTGGACAGGAGCTTCCTTCTTCCCCTTCGGCGCCATCCTGTGAAAAGGTATTTGTTCTTTATAGAATAAATCTTATCCAGCTGTAAAATCATCTGATCCTGGCTCTTTTCACACTAGTAGATCTTTCAGTGCCTGTCTAATTTCTTCCACAGTAATTGTTCTGCTCAAATTTTTCACCTCTTAATGGGTCATTTTTAGAAACTGTATTTTTCTGAAAATCATTATTTTCCTCTAGATCAGGTTAGTAAACAGCAGCTCACAGGCCAAGTTCAAGTCCACAACCCATTCTACAGCATTGAACTAAGAATGATTTATAAATTTTTAAATGATTAAATTCTCAATCGTTATTTAAATGTCTACATAATATCTTTGATTTTACCTCTTGGCTCACAAATGCCAAAACATTACTACCTGACCCTCTACCGAGAAAATTTGCCAGCCCATTTCTTAATTTTTAAATAGATTGCCAATGAGTTGCATGTAATATTCGCCTATCGTTTTAATCTTTGCATTATCTGCAGCTCTGTCTCTCTTCTTGCTCCTAGTCTTGCATATTTTTGCTCTCACACTTTTTTCTTAACCAGGCTTATGAAAAGCCTAACTTTTTCAAAAAACTAGCTTTTATATTTGTTTATACATTGTACTCTTTTAGTTTTCTATTTCTTTAACTGTGGCTTTTGGCTGTATTATCACATTTCATCATTATTTTGGATACCACTTAGAAAAACAAAATGCTTTCACATAATCTAGAAGATAAGGCCCTCTTATCTCTTAAAACGTTTACATATTGAAGACCTCTTTTAGATTTATGTAGGCATAAATTTTAATCATATTTTTCTTGTGCATCCATAAAAGGAAAATATAAAATTGCTTAAGGTATTTCTAAAATGTCTTCTCGTTGAGAATCCAGCACTTTTAAATCACTGTGAATTCAATCTTCGGTGTTCATATTTTGCCATACAATATTGTCCTCTGCACTGGTGGTGAAGCATTTCTTAAAAGAGTGTTCCACTATTGTTTCCAATATTTTCTTCCAAATTGTTGGTACTTGCTCTGCAAGTTTTGATGCTTGTTATCTCTTACTGTAAGTGTCATTCAAAATATTTCAGACATCAGCCAGTACTCATATTTTTTCCCTCAAATAGTGCTTAAATGGTTTTTTGACTGACATGCCAAAGGATTTCAATCATGCCACCAGGAAAAACAACCAAGTTCTTACATGCATAGGCAATAACAATGGGGTCACACTGCTACATGGTCAACAGAAATTGAAGACACATCCTGATTTCAGAGATGTCAAAATAAAAAATAAAGTGGGTCTTGAATTGATGAAATATGGTAATTTTTACTTCCTGGCTTATCTGGGTTTATTTTATATTTTTTGCTTTTTTTTAAGATAGATAATATGTTTAGTCTTTCTTGTATAATAATGAAAATACTTAAGGCTATGAATTTTTCTGTGAGAATAGCTTTTGTGTGACTCTTAAGGTTTTCGAATAAAATATTTTCATTGCTTTTAAATAGATTGTAAATTCTGTTTTGATGTCCAGTTGTACCAAGTGTTATCTATTTATTTTTATTCTCCATGTAGTGATATTTTTGTTACTTTTCAGTATTTGTTTATAATTATATTAGATAATGACCATACAATTTGTCTCATAAAATCTCTAACTTTAAAAATATGATGCCTTTTGTGGCAATATATATAGCTAATTTTATATTATAAATTCTTGTGGACATACAAAAATATATAATATTTATTCGAAGAAAATAAAACAGAATTTACTAAGAATTAAAATCAGTTTGATAATTGTTTCATTCAATCCCTCTTTGTCTTTACTTGTGCTTCTAGTAGCTATGAAAAACTAGAAAAATTAAGAAATTTCAAGAAGCTCAGAGTTTCTGGATAATGTAGAAACTTAAGTGGACCTAGGGAGTAATATTGTTTTTTAACCACATGGTCATGCCAAGGTCACTCTGTAGCCACAGATTAGAGATCAGGATGGCAGGGGGTTGTGACTGAAAGAGCCACACAGGGAGCTCCTGAGATCCTGGTAAAACTCTGGTTTTTTGTTTTTTTTTTTATTTCAGCATATTATGGGGGTACAGATGTTTAGGTTATGTATGTTGCCCTTGCCCCCCCTACTCCGCTAAGTCCGAGTTTCAAATATGTCCATCCTTCGGGTGGTGCGCATTGCACTCTTTGTGTATGCATATACCCGTCCCTTCCTCCCTCCTCTCCCCTTCCCCTTCCCCCCTGCCCAACATCCAATAGATGTTATTCTTATATGTGCACTTATGTGTTGATTAGTTAATACCAATTTGATGGTGAGTACATGTGGTGCTTCTCTTTCCATTCTTGGGATACCTCACTTAGAATGCGTTCCAGCTCCATCCAGGAGTATACAAGAGGTGCTATATCACCATTGTTTCTTAAAGCTGAATAGTACTCCATGGTATACATATACCACATTTTATTAATCCACTCATGTATTGATGGACACTTGGGTTGTTTCCACATCTTTGCAATTGTGAATTGTGCTGCTATAAACATTCGGGTGCAGGTGTCTTTCTTATACAGTATCATTTGCTGTTTTGGGTAGATGCCCAGTAATGGGATTGCTGGATTGAATGGTACTTCTACTTGTATCTCTTTGAGATATCTCCATATTGCTTTCCACAGAGGTTGCACTAAAAACTCTGGTTTTTTGACTCATGTGCCGGTTGCATAACATGTTCAGTTTGTGAAAAATCTATAATTTTTATACATTTCTCTCTACGTATATTTTTCTTCTTTCTTAAAAGTTTTTTAATATAACCACGGGGTTATTTAATGTCATTTCTTCTCCCTTTCCCTATTCCCTTTTCTCTCCAAGTATTGATCTAAAAGAAATATTGATTCCACCTTTAGACCTTTGTAAAAACTGCTTCATGTTCCTACTCCTTCTTGTTTTCATTGTTCTTTTCCCATATATTAGTCAGAATAGTTTAACCTACAGTTTAACCCAACATTTCTGTGGCTTGACTTGCTCATGCAAAGCCCTATACAAATCAGGAGAACTTCCTCTGTCTTATAGCTACTCTGTCTAGAAAGCATGACCTTTAAAGGTTGCGGTGGCAGAGAAAGAGGAATCTGGAGGCTCTACCCAGGAGGTTTTTAAGAGCCAAGTCTGTGACTTGCACTACTTCTGCTGTCATCTGATGGACAGAACCCAGTCACATAGCCTAACTGCAAGGGTGCTGGGGAAATGATAGTTGACATTTTGCTTCTGGTTGCCTGCCTTAACTAATGGCTTGGGAGAGCACATTTCAAGGTCTCAACCCTGCAATCTTTCCAGTTGTGTAAGGTACCTCTTAATCCTACAAACCAGCTCTTAAGCTCATGAAATTGGCATCTTAATCCCTTGTCCTTTACCATAATACCAAATGATGTATGTATGTACACATTTTGCTTTACTGAGAAAGCAAAAGATTCCCATGCTTGTTTATAGTTAGGTTTGGGAGCAGGAAAAGGGGAGTTTTACTTATCTATTTACTTATTTGTTTTTAACATTTCTGATTTTGCTTGTACATTCCTTAACATTGATCCAATTTCAGACTTGATATCTCTTATAAGCAATATATTAAAAGAATCAAACTCATGTGATACAATCAACAGATGGCTTGATCATTTTCTCCTCCTGCCCATTCAAATCAATTTTGCAGGGCTAATTTTTCCCCTTCCCACTAGGATGAAATTTAAGGTAAGTCTTATGGTTTTATGGTCATTCATCATTAATTTAAAAAAATTTCTAGCTACTTGTGGTCATGAAATCAGTCTCAGTTCAGCAATTAAAATATCTAATCCTATGTAATGGTCACAAGATTCAAATTCATTTAGAATTAAATCTTCCTGTCCCCCAGATCAGATGTGCTTTGAGAAAAAAATAGGTATGGTCAACTCTTTTTCTATTCCTCCATCTTGAGCTTTTGTTCTCCTCTATTCTCTAGGCTACTTCTACCTCCTTTAGACTTAGAGAGCAGGGAGATGTAAGGAACAGAAATGTTCTTATTGGACAGACACTGTCATTAGTATTTATTGATAGCAATAAGATAGATTATTTGAACGTAGTCTTAGTGACACCTCCAAAAGGCTCTGCCGTTGGAGCTGGTTGCATAGCAAAAATATACCTACATGACCAGCAGGGTATAAGAAACCCTGGCTGAAACTCCACTCTGGGCTTCCAGAATCCTAGGTAGTCCATGAACACATCAGTTATTCGTGATTTAAGATAGCAAGTAAATTCTGCCATGGCCTTACAGAGGGAAGACAACTGGAGCTTGTACCTGGTCTCTCTTGACCCCCTGCTGGGAGGCAACCTTCACCTTGCTTTAATGTTAATGCTATGTTTTAACCCTTTCCTGTAATAAAATGCAGATCTGTAAGCATTGTCATTTGGGGTCCTGTGAGTCTTCTTTAGCAGTCAGTCTCAATTGCCACCATTTGTGTCATTGACATCAGTGCTTTCTAGGATTGGCAGTTGTATACAACTGACTCTTTGTTTTGAGGGGCACTTTTGCATGTTCTTTAGAGACTGTCCAACACTGGGTTTCTCTCATGACACTGGGTCCAACAGTAGCAAACAGCACTTTCTGCTGGGTTCACCTTGCCCTTATGGGTAGTGTTCTTGGTGGATAATTAAAACAACCCCTCATCAGTTTTCTCACACTCATGGACAACATCTGGTCAAAGGAAACATAAAGTCTTTGTCCCAATCAACTTGAAGAGTGAAAGTTATCCTCTTTGCAGCAATATCTTTTCATTCCTCTCTCAGAGAAGCCAAGCGACATCAGTGTCTTACCTTTTTGATGTCTCAAACATGTCTCAAATATCCATCCACTGAGACACCATGTCAAGCTCACTGGCCCCATTGAAGATCTTCTCCCCAGGCTTGAGGTAAAAGAAAAATGCTCCAACTTTTCCAAACAAAAATCTTTTTCTAATCTCTATTTAACCCTTTTATAAACTTGATGGCTAAGAGGGAGAAGTCCAAAGCTGATTTTGAACATCTGCTTTGCAAGTCCTGTGTGGTACTCTCCTATCTCACTTTGTGATGTGAGTTAACATCATGGTCCTGAGGCCCCAGCCAAAACTGATACCAAAATAGTTTTATTTCCACCTCCTACTACACTAATATAACTGGAAAATCAAGGATTTGGACCCCGATCTACCTAATCCCAAAATCCATGTTCTTTTTACTATGCCAGACAATCTCACCTATGTCAAATTAAGGATGTCATTTCAAATTTATTTAATACATTTTGGATAGTCTTCTATTTGGTCCTGGAAAAGATGTCTTTCCAAATGTGTATGAGCCACACTTCTCATTTTTTTCCTACTTTATAAAGGAATGAAAAACCAAAGGAAGTCATTGGTTTCCCTTTCCTTGATAAAATGGGGGGGGGTTAATTTAATTGTGCTCAATAAATAGTGCAGTTTTAGCTATTGTCAAACTACAGTCTTGTGACATTCCCTTCTTCCCTTAGAGAAATGAGAGTTATGATTGAGTACCATATGTACATATATATACACACACACACACAAAATTCTGAACAAATGCTTGGAAAAGGCATTTGAAAGCTTTTGTTGCTGATTACTGACTTTGAGGATGCTTATGATTTCCAAATTTTATTTCCCACTGAGGCCATATCAACAAATGTGTAAATTTCTCTGCACTCTGTGGGTGATGTTGTATTCATTGTGGGCAGCAAATACAGGCTGACTCTCCTTCTCACTCTGAGCTTGGGCCATGTGGTCAACTGACCAGGAGTCACTAGGAAGATGCCTACCCACAGCACTACTCACTCATTCTGTCTACCTCCTCCTGTAATTGCTCAATAGTAGAAGCAAATCTAGGGACAATTTTACGAAAAACACAATAGTTCCTCTTTTTTCAATCCAAAATAATCAGTCTTCCCCAATAGCATTTATCCTGTCACATAAAAGAGCCAGCAGGACTGCTATCTAGAAACAAGTTTGTGAGAACGACACCACAGACATAAATCTTTAAGGCAGATATAGCCCCCTACCATGGCAGAACAACATGCCAGGTTTCTCTACCCCAAAAGCTTTCAACTTCAAGGTCTAAATAAGTAACTTCACATTAGTTGCTCCTGTTTCAGGAAGACTTCAAATAATGTTTTTCTGTAAATTAAAAAAGATTTTTTTATTGTTATGAATCAAACAACAACAACAAAAAAAGTTAAAGAAAAATGTGAATACCCTCTTCCCTCCCCACTTCTCAGGGATTCAAAGTTAGAAGCTTGGCCATATACTTCCCACATTTCTTCATGATCATTTAAACGTATACAAACATGTATGCAAGGTAGATTCTTTCTTTGATAGATATTTTTAAATGATGCCACACTATACATAGTATTCTACAACTAAATTTCTTTTTTACTTACATAAGGTATTAATTAGGCTATAAGTGTGACTTCAGGTAACTGAGATTCAAATTAACAAGACAGGAGGTTTTTTCCTAAAAAACAAAATAAAAAATTTTTTTGAGGCTGGGCATGGTGGCTCACTGTAATCCCAGCACTTTGGAAAGCTGAGGCAGGAAGATTGATTGAGGTCAGGAGTTCAAGACCAGCCTGACCAAATGCGAGACTTGTCTCTGCAAAAAACTGAAAAATTAGCCGGGCGTCATGGTGCACACCTATAGTCCCAGCTACTCATGGGAGGCTGAGGCAGGAGGATTGCTTGAACCCGGGAGATTGAGGTTACAGTAAGCTATGATGACGCCACTGCACCCTAGCCCAGGCAACAGAGCGAGACCCTCATCCACATGGCCTGAGTTAGTTTGCCATCACAGCTATGTTCCAGGAAATAAGATAGACGAAAAGTAGAAGAAAGGGCACACATGCACACATATCCTTTTAAGAACACGACAGAAAAATAGCCCATCTCACTTCTCCTCATATCTCATTAACCAGGACCTGGTCACACAGCTACACTTTGCTGCAAGGGGAAAGTGGGAAATGTAGTCCTTTTTCCCAGCAGCTTTGTGCCCAGAGAAAAATCATGGAAAGTGGCACACTTATAAGGGGCGAGGAGGGGAGACATAACTAGCAGCCCTTGCCCCAGATAGAGTCTTACTATAATGCATGTTGCTCTAAATCAATCTTTTTAATAACTACTCAATTTTTTGAAGTGTGGATATATCATAGTTTACCCAACCATTCACCTACTTTTAAAATTTTGTATGATTTCAAGGTTTTTATTTGTTTTCCCTTTGCCACAACAAGCAAGAATATTGAATTTGAGTGGGAATTTATCAAATATATTTAAACGAACCCGCTGCATTTTAACTCTCTTTGACTGATAGGTGAGGGACTGTTAAGTCTCTCTTCTGTATTAAAGAATCTTAAAGAAGGATGAAGAAATTCATATAAAAGGCCACAATACCCTCTTGTTTTCCCTTGTCTTCTGGGTACTTGTTATTCCCTTCTCAGTGAAAGGAGCTGTTGATGCTCACTTAAATGGAACTAGACACATGTACTTGACTAAGAGGAGGCTGCCTTTAGGGAAGAACAATCACTTTGCTTATTTTCTTCACACAATAAATCGTGAGCTATATTCTAGGAGGTATACCGTTCAGCTTAAATTCCCCTTCAAAGCTGAGGGTTTGTAGCTATGGGATTCCTGATAAGAAAATGGCTTTGTGTTAGAACAGGGATTCTCTGTAACCTGAATGTACAATCATAATGCAGTCTTGGGGGAAAGGAATTCAAAGGGATGTGGGGAAGGGAGAAAAAAGTAAGGGTATAGGAAGGGAGGAGGGAAGGAGGGAGGGAAAGAGGAAGAAAAAGTTGTGCAGCCACATTTGAGCACCAGAAATATGTCCATGCAAGAGGACTTCTGTCTTGGTTAAGTCTCTTTGGTTGTAAGTAACAGAAAATAATTCAAGTTGGCTTAAATAGGGGGAAAAGAGTTTATAAAGATGTAGGAGTATCTCAGGAGGCCAAAGAAAGGTGGGATCAGGGAGGGATGGAAGCCAAAAAGAGGAAAGCTCTCTGGCAATCTGCTTCTCTTTTTTTCTCTGCAGGCCAGCCTTGATGCCTCTCTGTGCATGTACGAGCAGAAGGTGAACGTATCAGCTCCCAAGACTCTGTCCTCTCTCTTCGAAAGACCAGACCACACTGAATGGGTCATATTCTTAATTCCAAGTTCGCAGGAAAAGAAATCTGGTTGGTCTAGCTTGGGTCAGGTGTCCACCCTTGGTTCAATCAACTGTGGCCAGAAAGGCAGAGTCTGGTAGTAGACACCTGGCATCCAGGACTCCATCCATCCCTGTGAGTAAATTATAGTCCTTCAAGAGAGTATGTAATTGTGAGCTGGAAAGACACCAAAACAAAGTAGCTCCTCAAGTCTCTTAATAAAGAAAGGATAAGATATTCTACTTCAAATAATATAAATATCTAAGGGATTCTGTCCATATCCAGACGTGTGTCTTGGATTAAAGATTCAGATCACACAGGTGAGGATTAATTACAATGGACATAGCAGCTCTTGTCAACAATACGTGGCAAACCTTAGTATTCAAACCAATAGATTGAGAAAAGGCCAGTAGTTACTCTATAATCATCTGAACCCTACTCCAGCCCATAGAAAGGGAGGTTTGGGGTTTTAACAGCACACTCAGACCCAATTGTCAGGAAAGTAATTTCAACTATAGGCATATAATGGCCCACCTGCTCCTAGGAAGGCATAAACCAGGACAAAAACCAGCTCAGGAAATAAGAAGGAAGTTGAATTTAGCTATGATACTTCCCACGTCCAGCAGGTGGACTTGTTAGAACAAAGAAATAGAACATCGTCCAGCACCCACAGTGGGGATTTCAAAAGGGAATCATTTCTTAGTATCAAGTGTTAAGAAGTCTAACACCTGCCACTGGAGAATGCTAGAAGTCAGCAGATACTAGGATTCAACTCTGCCCAACCACTTGCTTCTCTGACCTTAGGCAAGTCACTTAAACTTACAGGTCCTCATTTTCTTCACCTTCAAATACGATAATGATGCCTATCTCAGAGAGTTGTCATAAAAATTAAATAAGGTAGGAAGTCTTAGTGATCAATGGAACCATGAGTAAAAAAAGTACAACATGATACGTCAAATTGGAAATATTGAGTTGAGATCATAACTTTGTCTTCTCCAACACTGTCACTTCTGAAAGTGGCCCAACAGCAGCATCTTGCCAATCACCAACTCAGATGTTGCCCTGAGCACTCAAATCTTGGTCTGTAAAAAGAACCAGAATCCTGGAGGGTAGTAGATTTTGTGTCTTCCAAATAGTCCAACCATGTGCACCAAGATGATCAACCAGCACATTGTAGGTTAGCTTTCCTGGGAAACAGACTGTGAGGTAGAGAAGGTGGGCAAGTAGTTTACTGTGGAGTGTTCTTAAGAACAATTCCCATAAGACAGTGAAAGAAATAGGACAGAGGAAGAAGTTAAAATGAGATGCAATTGCAAGAAAAGCCTTAGCCAATCCAATGGGGAATCATGAAGTTGGGATGGCCCTTCAGGTGGCCCAAATTGAGTCAATAGGCCAGGCTTTCCTACCCCTTCATTGCCCAGTTACTAAGCCAGGCTACCTCCTAGAACATGACCTTAGGCAAGGCAGGTTCCCTTTGACTGAGGGAGCCATAAGCAGGCAACATTTCTGGAGAATGAGATCCTCCATGCTGAAAGAGGGGTCTGGGTGCACTACAGCATTCACTACAGTCCACCCCTTGTACCATTCAAATCTGCTTCCTTTATATTTGTAAGTCCACCCTATTTAGAACAACATCTCCAAGATTCCAGCTGGTCTCTTTTCCTGGGGACACTTGCAAGAGAAAGATTAGCAGGACAAAATTACAGCTCCCACCACTGCAGGTGGTATCCAGGCTGCAGCTGGAATACAGAGGTTTCCTGGGATGAAAGATTCAGTGGTAAATCCAGGACAGTCCAGGGCAAGCTGGAATGATTGGTTACCCTAGTAGCAACTGATACTCAACCTGTCTCTCATCAACTTCTTATTCTAGATTCCCCACACCATCAGCTAGCAGCTCTGCCAATCTAGAGTACTCTGTTCCCTGACAGATCTAAAGTCCTGATTCCCGTGCTCTTCTTAGACCATGATGCTGCACCTGACCATTTACCCTCAAAATGAGAGTCACCTAACTCAATCCATTGGTTTCCAAACATTCTTTCCTGCCCCATTGTGCAACACTAGTCTTATCTCCTGATTATCATGGTCAATTAACTCTGCAAAAGTGGTGACTTTTTTTCCTTGCTTGCTCCTAGTATAAGGATTCCGAAATGACTAGGTGGCACTCAAAGTTTAAAGTTTAATGGGACTCATACAGTGTTACCTAGTGGAAGTATCCAGGACCTATAGACCTAGAGTTGCAGAGATGGAAGCAAAAATTTCCCAGATGGGCCACTGGGCATGACAGTATACTGAGCCTCCCTACTTGCACCCTCTGCTTCCCAGACTCATGCACTCTATCTGTCAGGGACATAGCATCATATAATAAGTGTTGATTTAGGATATATACACTATCCTGGAGGGTGGTGCTCTATCATTTTAGGGTGTCAGCTCTAAGCTAGCCCCTCAGCACCTTCAAAAGACTTTGATTGCTCTATCAGGCTAGGGGATTCTGGAGGATGCAGTACACAATAGGACTAGTGAGTCTGTGGTCATGTGTCCACTGTCAGACTTCTTTTGATGTAGAGTGGATTCCTCAGTCCAGTGAAATGTTATGTCAGACCCCATGTCAGTGAACAAAACACTCAGAAAGCCCTTGGATAATGGTACTAGCTGATCCCTGTGGGAAATGCCAACCTATACCTGGAATATGTGTTGATTCTAGTCAAAATGCATTACTTCACCTCTTCTACAGTGGAAGCAGCCCAATGTAGTCAACTTGCCTTCAAGGGATGGTGTTATGTTGGGACTTAGTGTTGGTCTCTGTTGCTGGAAGGTTGCACACTCAGCAGTGTCAGTAGCTAGATCAGCCATGGCACATGGGAGTGCCTACTAGTGGGCCCATGGATGGCTTCCAGCTCAGTGACCATGGCTACTCCATCCTCATAGATGTGTCCATTGTGTCTGCATTGTGTCAGCACTGAGGTGACTGATGACAGAGGCTGGCCAATTACAACTGACCAAGTCATTCTACCCTCTTGGTTGTTTAGTGCCTCTTCCAAGGATGCTCTGATTCGTATTAATGTGCATTACAAAGATCCTCAAACTTTGTGACCATTCCCATAGGTCTACCCACATGCCTCTTTCCCAGACCTCCTTGTTCCCAGTCATTCAATATTTCTTCTTTCAAGCCCCTGCCCAACAAGCCAAGCATTCCAAGAAGACAAGTTGCTATGTGCAAATTCATCAAGTATTTGGTTGCATAGTGCCTGCTAATATCCATTTCCCCAAGCTCAGAGTCAATGTGGGAGGGAACTACTCAAAGATGTGAATATTGGGAGATATGGTTCCTTGAGAACCACCAAAGCTACGGCCTACTTGGCCATTAGGAGGAGAGCAGTTCCAAAGACTTCTACTTGGCTTTTCCCACTATAATATCTCTTAGCTTAGAGGCCAAGGAACCAATATGGTAGTTTTTCCAACTAATAAGTATGTCTGTTCCAAGGAAATGACCTCTGGGTGAGCCATGGACTCAGTGTACTCTGTGAGTTGGACCTAGGATGTCCAAGTGGGAGGGACCCCAGGTATAAATATTACCTTGGACCCTGTTTCTAACAGTCCTTGAGATGTCTGGGCATTCCCCATTATCCAATGTATAGTCAACTGAGTATATAGTGATGCTGGTGTCCCTCTTACCAGATCATTCCTTATCCTTTCTTAAATGAATGGTTCTTATGGTCTCCCCATGAAACATAGTTAGTTGGTGGCTATTTTTATCCTTACTTAGCATATCCTCTCTAGTATACTCACTTCTCTGAGCCTTTGATCCCTTCTTCTACCATTTGCCACACAGACTTGACATTTCCACTTCACTTAGTGTGGGCGATCACTTTCTCTAAGCTTCCAAAGGCATGTGTCAGCATCATTCCCCAGGGTCTTTTCCAAAGTGTTAAATCATGTATCCTGTAAGAGTGATCCCCTATCAATAAACTCTTCTTCAACCAACTTTATATTCCATCCCTCACCTCCAGGCCCACTTGATCCAACATCCTATTTGCACTCTTCTAGCTCTGGCTGCCACAAGTCAGCCAGGTATTGCTGTTCCCTTTCTTCCATTAGCAGGCCCAGCATTTCTCTGGCCAGGTTATATTGTGACTCTCTAAGAGAATGGATAAGAAGTAGAGATAGGTCCTGAGGGTGGTAGGGATGGATGCATGAGTCTTTTTGCAAGACAGAGACCTTTCTGCCTTGTCTCCAAGAAAGGAAGTGCCCTAGCCTTTAATGGTGAGGACTATTGCCATTTCAGTAGACTCAGAGAGTTTAGGGAACTCTAGGGATTAAGATTTTCAATTACATCAACCCAGATGACCCCATTCCAAGTCTCAGAGGCTTACTTTTTCCTAATTAGGACCTTGACCGTGGGGTAGCAGACTTGCCATGTTTCAGAACTCAATCTCAATTCAACCTCTTTTGGAGATCTATCACCCTTATAATTAAGTCCTAGACCTGATGCTGAGCTTTCCTGCCCTTTGGATGACAATCTGTTTATATGCTGCCAAGGAAGCCATCTGCTTTTCACAGTTCACCTTAAATTGGTGATAAATCACCCTCAGCCTTTCGTTTTCTCAATGCCTTACTATCCCCAACCCACCACCATCCAATTCCTCTCCACCAGTATCCCATTTCAGTTCACCACCAGTGATATTTTAGAAAATGCACCAGACCAACATGCCAGGGAGTTGGTGATCCAGCTCCAAAATCCTGGTTTGGATTTTGCTTCCTAGGATTATGCCTGGCACCAACCTGGAACCAACCTTCATAGGTGGTTTCCCTCAAAACAAACTCTGAGATGGAGGTTTACTGGGATGTCTTCTGGGGAACAATTCCTGTAAGCAAGTGATAAGGCAGAGGGGAAAGGTAACTGTTACACAGTGGCAACAGACACCTAAGCCAATCCCATGAGGAGTTCTAAAATGGAAATGGCTCTTTGGCGATGTCCCATATTAAGGCAAGGGGACTGTGCATTTGTGCCCCCACTTCAATTTGTCATTGGGGGAAGGCAGCTCCCTTTGTCCTAAGACAATTTCAGGAAAGGACTCTGCTATGAGCCATTAGCAGGCAATGTGCCTGGCCACTGGGGGAATAAGGGCCTCAGTCCTGAGGAGCGAAGCAGGAAGTCACATCACAGCACCCACTACGTAGCCCAAACACGGAATTCACCACACCAGCCTAATCCTCTAAATAGACTTATTAACAATAATGAGATACTAGGAAAGCATAACTATGTTTCCAATAAAAAGACCTGACCAACGTATAATAATTCAGGACAGTAAGAAAGATAAGTATCTAAAGCCTAAAAGCCTCAAAAAAAAACTAATATCTCAAGATCAGCAAGAAAAACAAATTAAAAAGTAGACCCAGCCAGGGCCGCTAACCAGGGCACTGGTTTAAATCATTTTGAACTTAAGAAAACAGGTCCCATATCAAGACCAAGAATCAATCAGCTGGTCCAGACCAAGAATCAGCTGGCGCATCCCAGAATCTGCCATCTAAAGTGGTCCGGTGAAATAACTGCTGCTCCGGGAAAGCATGAGAATGAAAGTGAGAATGAAGATACAGAGATGGAGAGAAATAATAAAACATTTAAATCCATAATGTAAGTGCAAAAATAAGGTCTGCAATCACTGTGTGTTACCTGCTTCTTAGGGTGTTTAGAGCATTTAGGAGAATGTGACATATTGGACTTGTGAAAATTAACATTTAAAAGAGTTTAATTCAGTAAGTTTCTAATTTATGTTTAAATGTTTGGGGGAAAATATCATCCCAAACTCCTAGGTTTTGACTCATTAGTTGTGTTAAGTGGTGCACAAATATTTACAGGAATATTATTTAATGATTAAAGAAATGCTCATTGTTTCATAAAGTTCAAAAAGTTAATAAATTGAGCATCGAAGGAAAGATAGGTAGTAGTGAATATTCTTCTCCAAACAAAAAAATCTCCTTGGGCAGTGAGTAATAGAATTAGTGGAGATGATAACACCAACATGAAACTCCCTAACCCAGGTTTGGCATGGAACACATACTTAATGGTTGGTATTGTTTTAACCATAAAATCCCCCATATTCAAAAGACAGTACCAAACAAAAGGCAGTTCAAAGCCAAATATATATATTAATAATTGCGTGTTGTCCACGGCTTTTGCTTTTCTATGTCTTTTGTGCCCCATTTCCAGACAGTTGTGAACTGACTCTACGCGTAAATATTTGCGAAATTCCCTTGGTTGGCCATGGTATAGGAGAAGCTCTCTATCTGGTTCTTAGTCAACTCCTTCCATCCTTTGTTTTTCCTGGAAGGCAGCAGATAGTGTTCCAGAGTTCCAACAACTGTCAGCTAAAAGCGGCAATTAATTATTTGAGACTTTACCCAAAGTCATTTCTACTGAGAATTCTGCTCTACTTCCAAGGCAGAAAAAAATCAGAAAAATCAAAACAAATCCAGATTTATTTTTGTGTAGTACGATAAACAGAAAACACTAACCTACTGACACTTCAGAGAAGCCAAGAGCCAGGTAAAGATTCAGCTTTTAAAACCAAACCCTTCCCAAGTGTGCCTTTAAGTAGTCAGGGCTTCCAAAATGAATGCAGTTCACTCAAAACAACTCTCTTGGAAGTATTAAAACAAACTCCAATGAATTTATTTCCTTTCCTTTGTAAAGCATTTAAGCTCTCCTCTTGCAATGAGAGACCTCTATGCCTGGACTAATAACCTCTCTTGGAAGTTTTTAATCCTCAAGCAAAATGTAGGTGTGTGAGCTTCCTGGCTCAAGTCAAAGCCTCTTTAATGTCAAAAGAAGTGAGTGCACAATGCCCACTCTGTTCTCACAGGTTTGTTTTTGTTTTCTGTTTTGTTTTTTTTTCAGACTCTTGACTTCCTTTTCATTTTATATTGAGTTAGTGCTTAAGTTTCAAGTCACTTTCTGAGCCACCTTGTCAGCAAATATCAGCTAAGTTGGCCTGAGGTTGCCCTAGTGAGAAGAGACTCTGGCAGCTGACACCCACCTGACCACTGTCCTTCAGGACTTCCTCCTTCCCAACAGAACCACAAAACATGGTAACTATTCCCTGGAGAAATAATCTCCTTGTTATCCATGAGGTGCTGTGGAAGAAAGGGAAAATCTCTGGTCTCCAGAAGCCTGGATGCCAGCGCAACGCTACATTAGCCAGCTGTGTGACCTTGGGCAAGTCACATCCCCTCTCTGATTCTGAGTCCTCACTGGTAAAATGATAGCACAAGACTAAATAATACTACAAGAAGTCTGACTCACCATTATTACTCTTGGACCTGACAGCTTGTAAGCCTCACTCCTCCCTCTTCCCCTTCTGCCCCACATCTGAGAAAGCTGATAAGAAAACCCACCTGCTCCCTCTGTGCGGAGTTTCAAGCCAGCCCCCTACAGCATGCAGGAACCCTCACCCCGCCCCCATCCCCTATTTACCACACAAACCCCAAGCTACTTTCCTTTCCCTGCTCTCAAGCCATTTTTGGACCTGCTTGGAATCGACCCTGCTCTCTCCAGAAAGCTTCATTATATAAGAAATAAATCTTTTCATAACTTATTGGTATGTGTGCAGCATAATCAGCCTCAACATTTAAACCAAAGTTTGGGCGGGGATCCATCCAGTTTCTTTAGTGTGATCCTAGCAGATAATTTCTGAGATCTGTGTTCTAAGGCTGCACCTTTTGGGAGAAATGTAATATGAGCTGCACATGAAAATTTAAAGTTTCTAGTAGCTGCCATAGAAAAGTAAAAATGAAAAACAAAAGGGAGGGAAATAAAGTTTAATAATGTAGTTTACTTAACCTGATATATCCAAATTATTATCATTTCAACATGTAATCAATGAAAAACACATTACTGAGATAAGTTAACACTTTTTGGCACACTAAGTCTTAAGAATCTGGTGAGTGGGTCGCACTGCAGCACATCTCCATTCGAACCGGCCACATTCCGAGCTCAAAGCCCACGTACGGTTAGTGGCTACTCCACTGGACGAGGCAGTTCTAAGGGATACAATGAAGGCCCCAGATGCCTGAAACTATTGTTGTTTGTAAAATGTGTTACCGTATTCATGAAAACTAAGATGCCATTATAAGGTGCATTCTTATTACATATACTATGAACAAATTTAAATTATGAATGCTGTAAATTCTCCAATGAATTCGAAATTCACAGATATTAAACTGAAAAAAAGTATGTGCCTTAGAACTCTTAAATGCATATATTTTTACTTATAGTAGTTACATATATAGTAGTTTCCCCTAAAAGGCCTGACCCTAGGGAAAGCTACGAGGTAAGAAAATCAATGTTTTGGTACTAACACCCATTTGGTTCTATCACCCTACAAGATCCTATTTCTCCCCTTTGAACTTCTCTACTTAATTTCTGTCAATCCTTGATTTAATTATCATTAGATGATAAAAGACTGTTATGGCCTAAATGTTTGCAACCCCCTAAAATGTATGTGTTGAAATCCTAACCTCCAAGGTTATGGTATTAGGAAGCTGGGCCTTCAGGAGGTGATTAGGTCCTGAGGACAGAGCTGTCATCAATGGGATTGGTGCCCTCACAAAAGAGGCCCTAGAGGGATCCCTTTCTCCTCCCACTATGGGAGGACACAGCGAGAAGTCAACAGTCTATGAGCTGGAAGAGGGCCCTCACCAGAACCATGCCGGTACCCTGATCTCAGACTGCCAGTCTCAGAACTATGAGAAATGAATTTCTGTTGTTTATAAGTCACCCAGTTTATGGTAGTTTGTTATAGCAGACCGAACAGACTAAGACAGGGAGTTTTCATAAGCACTCATTGTATTATAGGAATCCTTGACGTGACACTTGCATTTTCAAAGAGGACATCTAAAATGAGACATTTGTTGAGCACTGTGCTATGCAGTGAGCTCATCTAATCCTCCAACGACCCTGTGAGTTAAGCATTATTTCATTTCCATAGGCAAAAAAACAAAGCAGACTCAGAGAGGTTAAGTAACTTACCCAAGGTCAAACTTTGCTTTAGCTTTAAACCTGAATCTGCCTGATTCATGAGCCCATGTACTTTCCTGATAACCAAAAGAGAGAAGAGATGAAGGTAGAGTGACAGAGAGGATGCCAGGAGGCAACAACTTACCTACTTCTCTTCCTAATGAACCCGCCCCAACCGTTCTCAAAGGCCTTAAGGATTGAACTATGGCTGCCCTCCCCCAACAGAACCACCATCAATTGCCAGCTCTGGCCACAGTATTTGGCCACCCCTGATGACTTAGCAGGCTTTCTTTGCAAGGCTGCAAGAAGCACTTCGAATAGACAATCCCCTTTTTTAAAAAATGTGCTGTCCTGAGCTCCAGGGAAATGCCTCAGTGAGCAAAAGCAAGTGCACACACCAAAAAAAAGGGTTTTGTGTGCATTTTTGGAGGTGAGACTTTGCACAATTGAGTGGTCATGGCCCATCACTCATACCATCATGGCCACACAGCTGTGGCAACCAGGGCCGAGCAGACATTACTGTTTTTCTTGTCCATGGGCTTGACAGTACAACCTGCAGACCTCAGCCAGGCCTAATGGGCTGCCCAGGGAGCCAGCCAGATTGAATTCCTACCCAGCTTAGAGAGCTGAAATGCGGGAAGGAGCTGTTCTGCAGCATAACAAGGGTCAAGGCAGCACCCAGCACACGCAATGCTTGGACACACACAGGCAAAGAAACCCCTCCACAAAGTCTCTCAGCTGGAGATGTGGGTAGGTATCAAAATTGCTCTTAAGCACTATTTATCTCTGACAAGCTGTGAATGTTAGAAAAAAAGTAAAAAAGAAAAGAGTAGTTGGAGATCTTAATAGAGAAATAAAACAGCGCAAAAATACTGGTCTGGGCTGTATCAAGGATGGGGATTAGAAGACGACCATTTTACAGAAGAATTTTCTCTACTACTTTGAGCTGGGAGTCAGGATGTTTCATACATTAACCTTTCTTGGACATCACTGCAATTTAAAGATACTTTAAAAATGTCTGGCTCACACCTCCCTCAAAAGTCCACACTGAGTTATTTTTGCCATTATTCTCCAATTTCTAGGTATTTGGAATATTTAGACTAGAACTGCTGCTGTAAAGACTAAACTGGCCTCAAAGCAAGCCAAGCCCCTCACATGCTTGGGATCACAGTTAGCTCCTTCCTTGGCTCTGCCCCTCAAGTACAGACACAGCCCTCTCCCCAGCTCGTTTAAGGTGCGACAGAACCAAGGAAAGAGCCAATTGCACGACCCTAAGCAGTAAAAAGTCAGACCAGTGCATTGCAGAGAGTAGCCCTCAACTACTAATCCTAATGGGCAGAAAGAGGGGGAATGTCCTTCATTTTTCCGCAGCCCACGGACCAAAATCAAAATCACTCCTGTCCTCTTTGCCACTCACTTTTCCTAATGGTCATTTGAATATTATTAACTTTAATAATAAAAAATAGATATTATTATATCTTGAGACCCCAGCTCCAGAGAGCCAGAGGCAGGTAACCACTCCCCCAACCCAGGGATAGCCATGGAGGCAGGACCACCCCCCAATAGGTCCAGTGGGTGAAGCATGGAGCCAAAGAGGATTATTCTCCAGCCTTAAGGGTCTTTTTTAAAGGAGGGGGGTCCTCACTCTTTCATTCTGTCATAGCTCACTGTAACCTGAACTCCTGGGCTCAAGCAATCCTCCCACCTTAGCCTCTCAAGTAGCTGGGACTATAAGCAAGAGCCATCACACCCAGCTACTTTTTTTTTTTTTTTAATTTTTGTAGAGATGGGATCTAGCTATGTTGCTCAGGCTGGTCTCAACTTCTGGCCTCAAGCTCCCACCTCGGCCTTCCAAAGTGCTGGGATTACAGGCGTGAGCCACCACTCCTGGCCTCAAGATTTAAGGTTTAATGTTGTTTGCTCTATTACATTTTGGACTTATGTGAGACCTCTTACCCCTTTGTTCTGTCTTATTTCTCCGTTTTGGAATGGAAATGTCTATTCTATGCATGTCCCACCATTGTATTTGGAAAGCACATAATTTGGCTGATTTTACAGATTCATAGGTAGAGAGGAATTTTGTCTCAGAGTGACTCATACTTTGAGTCTCACCCATATCTGATTAAAATAATATTTAGATGAGACTTTGGACTTCAGAATTGATGCTGGGGTGAGTTAAGACTTCTGGAGCTGTTGGGATGAAATGAATATATTTTGCATGCAAGAAGGATATAAATTTTGGGGGCCGGGGTGGAATGCCATGGTCTGAATGTTTGTGTCCCCTCAAAATTCATATGTTGAAATCCTGATCTCCTATGTGATACAGTATTAGGAGATGGGGCCTTTGGGAAGTAATTAGGTCATAAGGGTGGAGCCCTCATGAATAAGATTAGTGTCCTAATAAAGGAGAGCAGAGGGCTGCTCTCTGTGTCTTTCCACCATGTGAGGGCACAGCAAGAAAGCAGCCATCTAAGAACCAGGAAGCAGACCCTCACCAGACACCAGATCTGCCAGGGCCTTGATCTTGGACTTCCCAGCCTCCAGAATTGTGAGAAATAAAGATGTTTGTGGTTTAAGCCACCCAGCCCATGGTATTCTATGGTGGCAGCCTGAACTAAGTCACGTTACTGATTGCTTGCTGTGTGCCAGGCCCAGTGCTAAACATTTTGCATATCTCATCTCATTTAATCTTTATAGCACTTGCCGTTGATCTGGGATTATCTTGTTCATTTACTCATTTATTATCTGTTTCCGTCACGCAAATCCAGGCACCAGGAGGCCCGGAAGCTTATCTGTCTCATTCAAAGCTATTTCCCCAGTGCTGAGCACAGTGCCTGGCACATAGCAGGCACTCAGTAAGTGTTTATTAAGTGAATGATTTATCTTCATGAGAATTTAATGATGAAAACATTCTTACCCCAATTTTACAGATGAAGAAACAAGGTCAGGGCAACTCAAAACTTCACAGCTAGTAAGTAGCAAAACCAAAATTTGAACCTAGATCTTTGAGACCAGAACCTATGCTCTGAAACATCAATGACCAGTGATGACTCTTTGGCTGAATCTCTCAGAAAGCCCAATTCAAGGCTTAAGCAATTAGAATATTACATCACATAACAAGAAGTTGAAAGAGGGAGGCAGTTCCAGGACTGAGTCCCAGTGTTGAACATTGTTCAGAACACAGCTTCTCTGCCCTTCTCTTCACCCTGTCACCTTCAGTGTGTGGCTTGTCCCCAAGACTGTTGGCTCCCCCAACAGCCCTAGGACGGGTACCACAGGTGTATGCATCATGTGCAAACAACAACATTCAAAGGTAACTGTTAGATCCGGAGCAGAGAGAGAGACACGAAGCCTCATGTGTAGCAAAATGCTGTTTATGTTGAGCATCTGGGTGCAGATGGGTGGAGGTGCAAAAGTGTCCACCCTGAGGGAGGGGAAAGTCTTGGGTTTTATAGAAGGTTTCTCAGGGGGAGTGAGTACCTGGGCAGGAACAGCCACTGCAATAAAAATTTTTTTAAACAACCAAGTTCTGGGACCCCTGCGTCAATCTCATCCTGTAGAGATAAGGGAGGGGGGTAGCTTTGTCCTTATCAGGGGGGATAGGAATGCTGGCTGCAGCTGCCTGTTAGATTTACAACCTCCGGGGACTCTCCAGACTACTGTGGCTATTGTTTTACAAACCTTAGTTTTCTATTAACCACATTCCATCCTATACACATACTTTTCAGAGTTCCCACCTGGAACAAACCTAACAGAACCACTAAGATCCAGCCTGCCCTGCAAATCCTATTGAGAAGAAGGGAAATTTTCCCAAAAGCAGCCCCAGCAAACTTCTCCACTCATCTTACTGGCCAGAATGGCATCTCCTGAGCATACTTGATCTAAACACCTAATAAAAGAAACAAGATAACCATATTGCCTTGGACAACTAAACGTGCACCTCAGGATTTGAGAAAGGACTACAGCCTTTCTTCTAAGATATAAACATGCAGAGGAGGGTGAACTATTGGGGTTATGTTAGTGTTCCAGTTGTTATTGTTGCTTATACTTAGTGGCATAAAACAACAATTTAATTATGCTCATAGATCATTTGGAAAGGGCACAGCAGGGATGGCTAGTTTCTGTTTCATGATGTCTGGGGCTTCAGATGGGAAGATTAAAATGGCTGGGGTTTGGGGGGGGGCTCGGTCAGAATAAGTATCTGGAGAGGTTTCTTCATTCACATGTCTGGTGCCTGAGTGGAAATTACTCAAAGGCTGAGCTCAACTGGGTTGGTTAACCAGAGTGCCCACATGTGGCCTCCCTATGTGGCTTGGGCTTCCACACAGCATGGTGGCCTCATGGTAGTCAGACTTCTTACCTGGCTTCCCTGGGCTCCAAAGCCCACCACCTTTTATGATTCAGCCTAAAAAGTCCTATAGCACAACTTCTACCATACTCCATTGTTGAACCAGTCCTAAGCTTACCCAGACTCAAGAGAAAAGTGTAAAGACCCTATTCCTCAATGGAAAGAAGCATCAAAAAATTTGTGGCCATTTATTAAAACTATTACTGTTGCCAAAAGGGAGTAGGTAAACAACAGTATCTGCCATTGGATCAGAAATTAGTTACATTTTTAGAAAGCAATCAAAAAATAATCACACTTTTAAAAGACTAATAATGTCTGGCAAATATTTTCTATACCTATTCCCTATTGAGCAGTAGGGCTGTAAGATAGACCACCTACCCGTTGATTTCATCTGTAATTTAGCAATCTGGTACTTTTCAAAATATATGAAGAATACAGTCTCTGCTCCCTAGAAGTTGTATAGTTTAATGAGAAAAAATGGGCTGGTTTACAACTCCTTTTTTTAGTTTTTTCTATTGATTAGAAGTTATTTCTGTAAGTTCCTTGCTAGTTCTGCCACTTACATGGTATGGACCCCCTGCACTCTGTTTGCTTGAGTTTACCCATCTGTAAAAGGGAGCTAGCCATCCCTATAGGAGCAGGTTCTTGTGGTTCCCTTTCTCTACTCACAACAGACTTTAAGGTCCTTGGAGACTGTGCTGTTTAAATGCAAAATGTTGTGACTATCATTTCATTATTTGAAAAACTAAACAGCATGAGGATGCTTCTGTTGCCACGTTGCTAGGTTACTGACAGACCTCCCTGCCTGCACTGAGACGTTAAGACTTGCTGCAGCTTTGCACCAGGGCAGGCTTCCTTGGGCTGAGATGTAGGTAGGAGAGAGGGTTGACCTAGAGCCAAATTGCTACGGACATCACTGGGAAGAGAAGGTATTTAGCTTCCAGGTACCATGACTCTGTTTGCTTGCTCTTTGAATCCAACAACTCAACTTCTAACATCAATGCTGGCCAATGGATAGGCTTAGCCCTGACAAAGATCAGATTGCTTCTCTGAAAGAGCCAAATCCACATGCACTTCATTTTCCAGAGAATAAAGAATGAGACAATCAAACGTGGCAAGCAGACAATAATACCTGAAATGTCTTTCTTATGCTCAAGGCATAACATCATCCTTCTGACATATTTGCCCACATTTTTTTAAGGCGGGGGCAGGGAATTTCATGCTATTAATGTCATACCATTAAAAATACTTTTTCCAGGGCCAAATGGTTTCCTGTTGGCAGTCCCACAGTAGATGCTATTGTAAATGTCTGAAGAAAGATAAGCTCTCTGGGATATGACATTTAGATACAGTGACAAGTAATTGCACATACACACAAAAGAAGCAGCTCTTGCCCCTCGTTCCTCCAGGTGAGGACTATTTATTGAATATGCTCTACTGCTAGAGAAAACTGCCCGGCAGCTTTATCCTGGTGAGACTTTGTCTCTTTAATGATTTAAGTCAGGCAGCAGCATCCCAACTCTCAAAAACCCAGGGATATTTTCTCCCTGGCCATGTAACCGTGAAGAATAATTTTAGAAAATTCTGAAATGATCTCATCAATGGAGATGTGATATTCAGTATTCATCTGAAATCCTCTACCCATCTGTTTCCTTCTAGAGCAACATGGGAGAAAAAACAAGGAAACCAATAAAGTTGTTACAAATTAACAGGGGAAAGAAGGGAAGGACAGAGAAAGGGAAAGAGAAAGTCAGAGGAGACAGATGGAAATCAAGCTGTTGGAGAATCCCGCCGGGGCAAGCTGGAGGAATGAGACCAGTCTTCCTCAGAAAACCACAGAGTTCATTCATTTGTCACCAAGGATTTGCTGGGCACCTTCTCTGTGCCAAGCCTGTTCCAGGTGCTGGGCAGGTGGCAGTGAGCCCTGACTAGGATGCACAGCCGGGCCAGAGAAACCAGTTAAGCACACAAATAAATGCAGATTTACAGACAGCGGTGGGAGCTATAAAGGAAATCCACAGAATGCCGTGAGCATATACAACTGGGAATTCTAATTTAGCTGAGGTCACAGAAGGCCTCCAGAAGAGGGGACATTTGCTCTCAAGAAACACTGGGGACCTCCAGAGGGTGGCTGGACAAGAGGCCAGCCCAGTAGAGGCTCGGGGGCGTGCTTAGCACTGGGGCCTAACACCAAAGGCAACACAGGAAGAGAAAGTGGACCTCGCCCACTGTCCCCATTGCATTTGGAAAGAGAACTCTAATGAGCTGCAACCTGTGCAGTGCTCTCTGCCCCTCCTTCCCTGTCCCAGGGCCCCTAGTGGGAACTATCTTTCCGTTTACGGTATGGTTGATTCATACCACCTCTTTGTTACATCCAGAATGAAGTCAAAGAAAATCGTCCATTTGGTATTATAATTCGGCTGATTATCCTCTTTCAATCCTTGTTGCCTTGCATAGGATCTTCATCACTCTTTACCCACATGAACCCCCTTCTATCCCTTGGTAGATAATTAAATGATTCCCTGGAATCTGGCTGTAAATGAGGCTTTGCAGTAAGCTGTCTCTCACGATAAAATGGGAAAGGCTCTCCACGGACACACACAGTGTGAATTTGTGTTATACTATCTTAAAAAAAAATAAAATTAAATGTTTCTGAAGCTGGAAGAAAACCAAATATTTCTCTTGATTTTGAGAGAGTTCACAGAAACCTCTAACATTACTATGTCAATTAGCTGCATATTAAGTTAAAAATCATGTAAACTTTATGGAGAAGACGTAATACTGTCTCTTAATTCCTTGAATCATTTTTCCTAACGCAGCATGGCCACATCCTCCAGATGCTGGTCGCCTGGACAGAGATGGAGACAAAATTCACAAGAACTGTCTCTACTTATTCAAAGTCACATCTGCCATCCTGCAATAAACATTCTATATGTAAATTGCCTCCAGTGGCTCCAGAAATTGACTAGTTTCTTATGTTGTATCCTAACACGAAAAGAAATTGAAAACATTTTTATGGTTTATGTCCATAATACATTCCATCAGTGTGCCCTGTGTTTTTATCTGCCAATATATTAAACTCTTCTTTTAGTACTTGTTTATGTATCACCAGTTTATTTTTTATGACAACAGCAAAAAATTTAAAAAAGCTTTCAAAAATATTCATACAAGTGAGAGCTATTAATGGCCACCATCAAAGTGAGTTCAAGCTTCCATTGTTCTTGAAATTAAAATGTTTCAAAAAGCAGTAGGAAAAGTTGTGCAGATTAAATCCATTTATGATGTAGAAAGTAAGCCCTATTGTTCTGGGAATGAAGTCTTAGGTGGACCTCAAGCTCTGCTCTGAGTTTTTCTGTCCCCATAAAGTTTTGGCCACTTTATTGCCAAAGAATTTACATCTAAGTTTTATAATCCAATTAAAGATATCAAGCAAAGCAACTGTCTTTCATATTTTCTTTTTTAATTGTGACATGAAGATGATCGTATTTTTTTTTGTGGGCTCCAAGGGGTTATTATGCTTGGTTATGCTCTTAGGAGCCTCATTTTCCTCCTAATTCAATTGCTCTTAAGAAGAGTTTGGCAGAGACCTTCCATACCATTGTGTTTCTTTTGTTTCACTTCCTTGGAGTTTTGCAAACCGGTAACAGGGTCCATGGTTGATGCCTCCTACATGAGGCCCACCTCCTACTATTGAGGGCTCACATCCCACCCCTGCTTTGGAACACCAATAATAGCGTTGTGGGGTGGTTTTAAACTTGTTTTAATTATAGCACTGAAAGCTAGAAAATACATGAAATGGAATTAATTCCATAGTATACACAATTCTGTTCCTTGGTGAATTTCCTCTAAAGAGTGATGAGTGGATATATCCAATCTAGGTTCAGTGAATACCTGTGACAATGGTGCACGGGCTATTGTAACATGATTGCTCCTTTGGGAGACCACTGCTGTATAAATTTTCACAATCCATAGAATCACAGACTGTTGTTGCTGGAAGGCGTCTTGGAGAACTCTTAATCAAGTCTTCCTCATTTTACAGATGAAAACATTGATACCCAAAGACGCTTACTAAGTTCATACAGCCACTTGGTGGCAAAACTGGGACAAGAATTCAGGTTTTCTGATTTCTGGTCTGGGACTGCTTAGGTTAAACCACATTTCTGTGTGATATTACGGGATTATTTAAGATGTTATATTGCAGGTATTTTACTGAATATGTTCAAAAAGTTAGCTATCTGAATAAATGAAAAAATAGACTGTTGGAAAGAGAAGCCTGGGTAGTATAGAGATTTTAGTTTTCTTCAAATTAATTTACAGGCTTAATTCAGTAGATTGGTAATATAGGGATAGGAATGAGTATGGCTAAATTATTCTTCCCCCCCTCCTTAGAGACAGGGTCTCGCTTCTGTCACCCAGGCTGAAGTGCAGTGGAGTGATCATAGCTCACTGCACCCTCGAATTCCTAGGCTTAAGCAATCCTCCCTCCTCAGCCTCTTGAGCAGCTGGGACTACAGGTGTGTACCACCACACCCACCTAATTTTTAAAATTTTTTTGTAGAGACAGGATCTTGATATATTGCCCAGACTGGTCTTGAACTCCCTGGCCTCTAGCAATCCTCCTGCCTCAGCCTCCCAAAGTGAGACACCACACCCAGCCCTATTCTGAAGTTCATTCAAAAGAATAGGTAGTCAGGAATTGCTTTTAAATTTTTGGAAAATGCAATCTACCACACATAAGAATATGTTATAAAAATGCAATAATTAGAATAGTGTAATACTGCTTTGAAAATAAGCAGATGCATAATTAGGAAAACATTGATATTATTGAAGCAGATCATAATGCACATAAGAACTAAGAATATTTCAAAAATAACAGTTCAATTTGGTGGATAAATAAAACATTATTCAGTGAATGGCATTAGTAAAACTATTAAATCTCTTTATCATACAGAAAGGTAAATTTCAGATGTTTTAAAGATTTAACTGTCAAAAATGCCAAAGCAAATAAAACCATAAGAGAAAGTATTCATGCAAAAAGTTTTAAACTTCTTTATTCAAAAAAAATTCTACACAAAACCAAAATGAAAATCAGAGACTCAAAAAATCATTTGATTTTATATTAATTAATACATGTACACATATATTTATTTATATATACAAAAGAAGCAACAATATTATTAATCTATGTAAGTCCTACAAATAGATTAGTAAAAGAAAGAAAAAAGTCACAAAAGAAAAAATGCAAATGGAATAAAATAGATTTTTAATTTCACTGAGAATCAAAAAGAATTGTATGAGGAAAAACACTGAAAAATATTTCCTCTTATCCTGCTGTTGAGAAATCTTTTTTCCCAGCCTCTTTTTTGAAAAGATAATATCGAATTTAGATGTTAGCTCAATCAAAAGGGATTCTTATACACTAACAAAAAGTGTATCCATTGATACAATCTTAACAGACAGACAATTTGCAAATATGTATCAAAAGCTTTGAAATGTGTTAAAACACTTTGGCCCATTATCTGCCACTCTAAGAACCCATCTAAGGAACTAAGAAATCTCCTATTCCTTAGAATAAGAAAAAGCTTAATGAATGAGGATTTCCTCATAGTATTATTCACAATAGAAAAACCTTAGGAATACCCCAAACATCAAAAGTAGGGGATAGTTAAATAAACCATTGTGTAGCCATGTGATAAATACCATGTAACCATCAAGGAGCATATTTTTGAAAACTATTTAAAGACATGAACTATAAATTTTTAAGTCAAATAAAAACAATATATTGTATGGTGCTGATTTCTTTCTTCTCAAAAAACTGGAAGACATACGGAAATGTTAACCTTTTTTCTGAGTGGAAGAATATTGAGTGATATTTAAACACTAACCCATGGTAGAACTACCACCTATAAGACAGACTCTCCTTCTTCACACCTATCTCTCAAGCCACATGTTGACTTTTCATGATGCTTTTTTCCCTAAAGCCCCATGATACTCACTTTATTCTGATTTCACTTATATAAAAACACACAGGGTTATATATGGGAAGCAAGCAGTGTGAACTGCCCACAGAGTACATATAACCCAGAGACTTTGGTGAACTTGTATAAGCCAAAAGTAGATGTGATTCTATTGGGGAATAAGCCAGTGTATAGGAAACTGAACCTCAGAATGCAAAGAAAATGGACTCAAGCAGAAGTTGGAACAATTTTTCCTGGAGGAGATGCAGAGAATCTCCAAGCTCAATGTTAAAAGTGTCAGGGAACAAAAATTTATTGTGAGACTGTGATCAAAGAGGTTAATTAAAGGACTATATAAACAGCCAGACCAGACCTCCTACATCTCCCATTTGCATGTATATTAAAGAACATGTCAACCACATTGTTGGCTTCTACATAAAGCTAGATACTCAATAAAGATATTGAATATTTGCCTTGTGTCTTAGTCTGTTCGTACTTGTATAACAATACCTGAGACTGGGTAATTTATATATTAATAGAACATATTTATTTCTCCCAGTTCTGAAGGCTGGGAAGTCCAAGATCAAAGTGCTGGTAGTTTTGGTGTCTGGTGAGGGTTCAATTTCGACTTCCAAAATGGCACCTTGAACGTGTGCTTCAGAGGAGAGAGACGCTGAGTCCTCGTGTGGCAGAAGGTGGAAGGGCAAAAGGGACAAACTCCCTCCATCAATCCCTTTTATAAAGATACCTAATCCCATTCATGAGGAAGGAGTCCTGATGACCTAATCACCTCTTAAAGGTTTGCCCCATCTCCCAATACTGTTGCATTGGGGATTAAATTTCCCCATGAATTTTGAAGGGGCAAAAACATTTAAACCATAGCACTTTGGGAATGTTGAAGTTTTTCATGCTGGTGGTGGTAGCTCCTTAGTAAATTCCACCCTATTTTGGCATTTTTTAAGAAGGGAAGGATGGTGAGATTTGTTGTGGAAACAGATCAACTCAGCTACAGAAGAAACCTACCTTAGTGGCCCACAGTAATTGTTCTAATCCTTGTATTATAAAGAGGAACAAACAGTCGAGGCTCAATAAACATTTGAGGAAAATCAACAGCTTGAAAGAGAATCTCTAAGATAAAAATAATAACGATTACCAAGGATGCATGTATGGATTAAAAAGACACTGCATTCATCAAAATAGAACAGGACACTTACACATGGTACAGAGAACAAGCACGATGTTTTTGAAATTAAAAAATAATTGTCAAAATAAAAACCAATGTAAGAGCTAAAAGACAAAGTCAAAGAAAGATTACAGATTAGGAAAAAAGAAAAAAAAAGGAAGGAAAAACAAATTTAAAAAAAGGGGGGAAAGAAGAAAAAAACAAGTGATATGGTAGCTCTAATTTCAATCCAGGATTTCCAATACCAATCCAACAAGAGTTCCAAGAGAAGAGAAAAAAAGAATGGGAAGAAAGGAAATAATGAAATAAATCACAGAAGAAAATCTCCTAGAGCGGAAGCAAGCACAAGACTTGGATGCTCCAATTACTGAGCACAAAGACCTGCATCAAAATATATTCTCATGAGATTTTTGAAATATCAAAAATAAAAAGAGGAATGAATGTAAAACTTCCAGAGGTATGTATACCAAAGAACTGGCATCGGACTTCTCATCAGTCACACTGGATGCTAGAAGATCGAAGAGCAGTGCCAGCAAAGTTCTAATAGAAGATCATTTTCAGCCTAAACTCTATAGCTAGACAAACTATCAATCAAGTATGAGAGCAATATAATGACTTTTTAATCATGTAAGGACTCAGAAATGTTACCTCCCAGCTACTCTTTCTTAAAAATTTATGTCATTATATGCCAGCAAAAAATTATGTAAAATAAAAGAAAGAGAGAGAGATGGACCAAACTGAAGTACAATAAAATAAAATCTCAAGACAATAGCCATACCAACACCGGAAGTACAAATTCAAACAGGAATCCAGAAATCTCACCCAAAACGTTCTTGAATTTAAAAAAAAAAAAAAGATTCACTTCAATAACAGTGTAATTAAGAAGCTTGATAAGGTTATTAATTGGGTAAAGACATCCCAGTGAAGTTAAAGTCTCCATCTCCAGAACCAGATTGCCTGGTTCAAATCACAACATATGTATGTGACCTTGGGCAGTTACTCATATCTGGTGAGGCTCAGTTTTCTTATTTGAAAAGTGGGTATAAAAATAAACCCTACTTCATAGGGTCATTGTGGATATTAAATAAGGTAATGTATGCAAAACATTTAGTGTCTGGCTCTCAGTAACTTTCTAAAAAAGTTTGTTTTTATTATTGTATTTTTTGTGTCAACAAGAAAAGAAGCAATTAGAGATTTTAGAAAAGGCAAAACAAAGCTGTCAAGAAACGTCACATGTGAAATCAAAGCAAATTAAAATGCAGTATGATTTTGAGCACGTGAAGGAATATGAAGCTAAAAACAGTGAATTCATTTGACCTTGAAGATTGGAGTTTTTGCCTTTCAGTGCCACGGGTTTAGTGATTTAGGATTATTTTTCCTTCTCTACAAGTCTAATCAAACTACTTGGTTCCCCACTGAATAATATTTACATAATCATAATTTCACATTGCCATTTAATGGTATTTGATTTTAAGAAACAAACCTATCGTCAAAGCACAGAAGACTTAATTAGAGTTGGAGATCAGAATATAAATGTAATAAACCTTGATCATGTGAAAGCAATGATCAAAGCTGAGGGGAGGGAAGTGCAAGGATGCACATTTTCTCTTCTTACATAAGGGGTGTCCAAGGAATAGTGGTTTAAGCATGCTGTTTATGGCTAGAAAAGTAACCCAAAGAATACATTTTAAACAGTAATGTAACTTTTTAAGACGGCAGCAGAGGAGAAAGGAATGAAGCGAATGTGCTAAATTCTGTTACTCCCACAGCCAACTTACTTCTTGGCTGTAGGACCTGGTGAAGAAGGTGTTGAAAGCAGGCAAAAAGGATAATTTTACTTTTTATTTTATGCCTTGCTACTATGTGAAATTTTTCTCATGTGCTCAAATTACTTATATTCTTCAATAAACCAAAAAGCACTAGTGCAGTCAGTCAATAAATATTTACAGAGTACCTGCTGTGCACCCAGTCTTTTCTAGGTTGTAGGAATTAACAAAATAAAGTCCTTGCCTTCAGAAAGCTAACATTCTGGTCAGCAAGACTGACAGTAAACATGGAAATGATTGGGTGAGTAAGCCAATTTCAGATAGTAATTGCTACGAAGAAAATCAGGTAAGTGATATAGAGTGTGTCTACAGGGGGCATTTGGAATTTACTTTAGGGTAACCAAAAAAGGTCTCTGGGAGGAGGTGACATTTGAACTGAGGTGTGAATGAAGAGAAAGCAGCCATGCAAAGATTTGGGAAAGTATCACTCCAAAGGCCTGAGACTGGAAAGAGCTTGGCACGTTCACAGGCTCGAAAGAAAGGCAGTTGGTTGGAAGGGAACGGGTAAAGGGGAGGCAGCAGGACTTGGGTTCAGAAGTTTGGCAAGGAGCCCAATCTTATTGGGCCTTTTAAGCCATGATTAATAATTTCATTTTGTTCAATTGCAATGCAAAGTCATTAAAGGGTCTGAAGTAAGAGAGTAATATGATGTGATATTCACTTCAGTAAGCTGACTTTCACTTTAGTAAGTTTGTTATTTGAATCAGGCAGTCTGATGCCTTAGGCTGTGATTTTAACCACTTTGCAATGTCTTTCCCAATTAGTAATAGAGTAAGACGTAACCAGTGAAAGTGAAAGTAGGGGGCAGCTAGGTGTCGTGGTGGTTTGGACTAGGGTGACAGCAGTGGAGATGGTAAAACAGTCAAATTTAGGATCTATTTGGAGGTAGAATGAAAGCACTTAAGGATAGTTGGATGGATGGATGGATAGATGGATGGATGGATGGATACAGGGAAGAAAAGCAAGGAATCTACTGTGACTGCTAAATTTTTGTCTTAATATACTAAATGAATGGTGGGGCCTTCTGCTCAAGTGGGAATGTGAGGAGCAGCAGTTTAGTGCAAGAGTAGGGGCTAAAATCCATTATTCTGTTTCAGCCATGTTAAATTTGAAATGCTGGTTAGACATTCAAGTGGAGACATGAAGTAGGAAGCAGGCTGGGATTTAGAATAAGTGCTCTAGCTAGAGATACAATTTAGGAGTCATCGGAGGATGGATTGCATTCAGGGCCGTGGGATTAGGTGTGATCACCAAGAAGAGAGTGCAAATAGAAACAAGAAGATATCCCTAGAGAGCAACAAGGGAGACTCCAACAGTTAGTGGTCCAGTAGAGGAGGGGAAATCAGCAGACTATGAAAGCGTGTCTGGTGAGGCAGGAAGTCAACCAGGCAAATTGTTGTGCCACTGAAAACAAGAGAAAATCATAGTTCAGGAAGGAGGGAGTGGTCAACTGTGTCTGATACTGCTGAACTGATCATAGGCTTTGTAAGACCAGAGCACTGTCATGGAGGAATGGGGACAGGAGCTCAATTGGAATGCTTTAAAAAGGGAACAGGAGGGGAGGAATTAGAATTAGGAAGCACTAGATAATTTTCTTGAAGTGTGTGAAGAGAAGCAGAGAAATGTCTTCGTAGCTAAAGGGGAACATGGAGTCAAAAAAGGGTTTTGTTTTGTCTCGTTTTGCTTTGTTTAAGGTGCTGATGTTAAAGCCTATTTGTATGAGAACGGTCCATTACATGGAGGCAAATAGATGGTGTTAAAGAAAAGGAGGGATATTAGCAGGAATGAAGTATTTGATAAGATGAGAAAAGATGGAGACCATATACACTTGGAAGGGTTTGCCTTGGATGGGATCAGGAATTCTTTTTCCACTTCATTCAACAAAGTGGAAGGCAAAATGTGTGAGTACAGATTTGTGTAAGTGGATAGTGGGATCGTGGGAAAATGAGGTACTTCTCATCCGATTGCATCTATTTTCTTTATAAATTGTGAGGTGAAGTTAACACTAGTGTAGAGTTAACTAGAGGGGTGAGCTGGTTTACTAGTTAACTGGAGGAGTAGAGTGCTGTTGAGGATTTAAGAAAGGAGAAGAGGTGTGAAATGGTCCTGCTGGAGAGTAGGAGAGTGAACATCCAGGAAACTCTGCTCAGACAGTCTAGCAGTCTCTGGAGATTATTTGAAATTCATGATAATAATATAAAAGTGAGAATAGTTAGAGAAGTTGTGAGATTTCTCTCCAGAAACATTCAGTTACTCAATTGCAGGCATGGAGTCAATTGACAGTGGGTGTGACCAGGTCAGGAATAGTGCTGGGTAAGGAGGAAGGGGTAGAGGACAGGGAGGTACAGTACTTGCAAAGGAGAAGGGACAGCGCTGTGTCACCATTAAATTGTGTTTCCAAAGATGGCTGCAACAGTACCCTCCGTTCCTCATGCTCTCTTGCAGTGTGATCTTGAGGTGGAGTGTATTCCCCCTCTCTTCGGACTGGACTCACCATATGTCTTGTTTTGATGAACGGAATCCAGCAGAAGTGACGTTGTGTTACTTCTGGATCAGGGCCTTAAGAAATCTGCAGCTTCAGCCTTTGCTAATTAGAATGCCTACTCCTGAGATCCAGCTGCCATGTAAGGAAGCCCAAGCTGGACACCTGGACGCAGCCCTGTGTGTGTGTGTGTGAGAGAGAGAGAGAGACAGAGAGACAGAGAGACAGAGAGAGAGAGAGATCCCAGCCATCACCACCAAGTTTCCAGACATGTAAGTGAAACCATCTTGGACATGCCGACCTCAGTCACCATCTGATTACAACCTCATAAGATGCCATGTGAAGAAAAAGAAACAGCCAGCCAAGCCCCACTCAAATTTTTATCCCACAGAATTGTGAGCAAAAAAAAATAATGGTTGTTTGAACCACTAAGCTTCTGGTGACTTGTTACGCAGCATTAAAAAACTGGATCAGGAAATACTCTGCCCACCGTGGTGCCATCATATAGTAAAAGGAAGGATTTCAGGGGGTGTTGATACAAGTGAAATAGTGGCAGAGTCCGTGGAATTGCTGAATTTGAAGTTTCCATGAGGCCGAGGAATTTCTGAAATGGGAGTACCACAATAGGAGAGTTGTGAAGACAGGAGTTGACACCAGAGAGTAGAAAACTTGAAATCAGTATTTTGAGATGATGCTGTTGTAACTGATGAAAAGGTCACGGGTATGACCACAGGACTGTGGCTGTAATAGGGCAGAAACCAAGGAGATTGAGGAACAGAGCAGCCAGCAGCTCGCATGGGTCATCTGCATAGATGTTAAAGTCGCCGGGAACACTGACAAGGAAACCACTTAACATAGTGGTTAAGTGCACATGATCCAGGGCCAGACTATTTTTCCAACCCTGACTCTTGTCACTAATTGTGTGTAATGTTAGGCAAAGATTATTATCTCCCTGCAGCTCAGTTTGCTCGTCTATAAAATGAGGATGATAATAACACCTATCTCATAGTATTATAGGAATTAAATAAAATAATGCTTTTAGAGTGCTTAGAAGAGTTCTAGGAGCAGAGAAAGCACTTGGTAAAGGCTAACTCTCATTACCATGGGCAGGAGAGATACAGGCAACAAAGCAGTGCTGGAGGCACCGAGGACTAAGGTCAGCAAATGACACCAAGGTGGGGTGGCAGGAGGTAACATCTGATGATGTCTTCAAAGGGCTGCAGTCTTTGAAGTTGGAAGCAAGGGAAATGATTAATTAGAAGCAGCAAAGAACAGTAAGGAAGATCCTTTTTCCTGGCTTTAAGGTCCATGAGGTATGACATCAAAGGTGTCTAGAGAGCTGCAGGGAAGCAGTGTCCCCAGGGAGAGCCAGGCTCCAGTTAGAGTGAGAAGGTAAAGGGAACATTCAGGGAAGGAGATGAGAATTTACGTCTGCTGATGACAGAACATGAGCCCTGAAGGGCATATTGGAAGGATTCGGACAGATGAAAAGGAACAGAAGGAAGAAGGGTCAGATTTCAGGATGTGCAGGGCAGTGTCAGGAAAAAGGAACATGCAGTGATGGATTATCTGATGGGAATTAAGGATTAAAACAAAAATATTCATGACCTACACAGGGTTGGTCAAGGAAGCCTCCCAAGGGGAAATGTGGGAAAATCTGCGACCACCTGTCCATTTTTGTGGTTCAAAGTGGTACGTGGGTCTGGAGGATGGGCAGAGGTCCCTTCAGGGCTATTCTGCTGGGAAACTCACTTCTCTATTCCAGTTTTAAAAGGTACCTGGAAGGTAGTGGAGGTGAAGGGGTATTCTTCCCATCTATTCCTAGTTTCCTAGCAGGATGAAGAATTGGAGCATTCATCTGTGATCCATTCATGGAAGTCCAAAGGGTGATTATCCTCTCCTAGGGACATAGTGGTAAGTCACCTGGCCCTGAGCAATTAAAGAGTACCAGGTGTTGATACCTCCCTTGACAAAAGGAGGGACCATTAATAGCCTTCACCAGGCCTTACTACAAATCAGGAAAAGACACTTCTGCCTGGCAGATGCAGCTTCTTAGGTACATGGCTTGACCAGCACACAGTGTTTTATAGGAAGAAAAAGCCTTTACTTCCACTACATATGCATAGGCCATAGTAAGGATACCATAGCTGGATATGGGCTCAACCAGGTGCCCCTTTATAATGCACAACCTGCACATAGTAATGTGGTGACACTGGCTTGAAGCGGGCTAAGCATCAGCTTTCCTGGGCTCTTGCGTTTTTCCCAATTGTGTTACCTTGGGTCAATGACTTCCCTTCTCTGAGCTCATTCATCTTTGGGGCTCTCATTTGCTCATACACCAAATGAGTTGGTTGGACAGTTCAGCTCATATACTTTTTAACACTATTATGTGTCTGGCACTTGTGCTAGACACCCAAGATACAAAGATGAATTAGAAACAGTTTTTGGGAGGACAAACAGTTCCTACACCATAATGCAGGTGCTACGACAAAGGTGTGAATGGGAACCTGGGAACAGAGAAGTGTCCCTGCCACCCTCCTGTCACACACATGACAAGTTCTGCCCAATGAGATGTAAGGAAAAGCAAAGTATGTCACTTCCCAGCAGAGGCAGTGAAAAGCCCCTCCACAATTTTTTGCCTCCTTCCATCCTGGTGCAGTGCTCCTGGGAGAAGCCGAGAAGCCTCATGTGGAGATGGTGAAACTACAAGAGCAGAGTATTGTGGATCCCTGAGTCACCACGTGATAGATGGCTGTGGACCCACAATGAACTTTGTGTGAGTGATAAATAAACTTAAACCGTTAAGATTTTGGTGGTTACTCATTACCATAGCAAAACCTAGACTATCCTGGCTGATGTAGGGAAAAGGTAAATAACAATGGATGCTGGGCACGGTGGCTCATGACAGTAATCCTAGCACTCTGGGAAGCTGAGGCAGGAGGACTGCTGGGGGTCAGGAGTTCAAGACCAGCCTGAGCAAGAGTGAGACCCCATCTCTACTAAAATTAGAAAAAATTAGCCGGGCATGGTGGTGCGTGCCTGTAGTCCCCACCTACTCAGGGGGCTGAGGCAGGAGGATTGCCTGAGCCCAGGAGTGTGAGGTTGCAGTGAGCTATGATGACACCAATGCACTCTAGCTAGGGCAACAGAGCAAGACTCATTCACCAAAAAAAAAAAAAAGGATGATACCTACATTGCCATCTAAGATGGGTGGGACTGACTAACTGCTGCTGGGCTTTGGTTTGGCTAAACATATATGCAAGAATGGGGCTAATGCTGAATTGCTCAGGATAACAGAGGAAGGCAGAACACATTGTCCCCACAGCTCTCAATCTCCTCACCCAGATTTCCTCCAAATAAATATGGTATAAAATCTTTAAATTTTTTTCCTTTGGGGACCCACCCTCTCATACACTCACTTACGTAAACTACCTCCAGGAATGAGATTCTACTTGGAAAATTATAGTCTCACATCTTTTTGGCCACAGTGATTGAGTCAGCAGTGGGTCCATGAACCAAGCCATACCAGAGAGAGGAGCCCAAGTTATCTTGCCGGAGAATCATCGGGAAAAGGTTTCTGTCTTAAGGGGTTGTCATGTGAATGGATGTAAGGCTGGAACTTAAATATTTATCATGGCATGGAGAGAATCTGCCTGGAAGTGAAGACAACTTAGAGGAAAGCAGAGTCAAGAAATGAAGAGAGACAGTTTCCAGATGACATTATTTATCCTGTCCAGAACAGCACATATGGCAGTCCACCCTCACCATGGATTGAGGCAGAAGCCCACTAACCCCAGCTTATGGTCCTGGGGCAAAATACAAACTCTGGCACCTAGTTCATCTTCTCCATTCACAGGAATGGAAGGGAGATCAACAGCGTCATGCGCACCCCTCCCCAGCTGCTGAAACTCTCCCACTGTGTCCTTCGAAACTCGCTGCGCATCAGCAAAGTTCTGAATCTCAACATCTTTTCTGAACATTCCTGTCACTTCCCTACTTCAACCAGAACTGGCTCTCTTCTGAGGACACTGCTTCCCCTTCAGCCCTCACAATTTATGGGCTTTTTTATTTCTCACCAGTATCATATGAGCCTGGAGGTTGCTCATCGCTGACATCTCTCTTCTTCCTAAGAGCCCCGGCTTTGAATGTCATGCTGTCAGACGTCACCATCCATGGCCCACCTCTCCTCATTGTGCTCATCTCCAGCCCCTTCTAGTTCATGAACAAGCACATGCCTGTCTTAATATTTGTTGATTTAAAGGTCCACATAGATGAACCTTTCGATATTTGTGTTTCTCAATTCCTAGACCTGCCCCCTTTTCCAGTGATCTTTTCCCTTCCCGCACCGCTCACCCAGCCCAACTGCCCCTGCACACGGCCATGCTCGAAACCTCAGCAGCGTCAATAACCACATGCTCTCCACCACCTCAGTTCAAGTCTCCTGCTGTTGACCCACCAATTACTCTCTCTTCATCGCGCCCTCTAGTACCCCAACTACAAGTCTTTGACCCCATCAGGATAAAAATCTATCGATCCTACCATTTTTATTGCTCATATTCTTATTTCCCTCCTTACACAGCTTAGAACCTACAGTGCACCATTGCAATCACTCCCCCTTTCCTTTTCTCTCTTCTTCTTATTCATCTGGAAAAACCATAGCCATAGTTGAATCCAGCACTCTCCTTGAGCCACACCTGCACACTCCAGCTGTTGCTACCACCCCTACTGTTTTTCCTGGGTCCACTCGCTCCCTGACTCTCCTGCACGTTTTCCCTCTCTTCTCTCTGACAACATCCAACGCCCCCTCCGCATCCTCCTTCTCAATTGATGACCTGGCTTCCAATTTTCCTGAAGGAGTACAATAAATCACAACAGAATTTCCACATGCTCCCAGCACTGTACCTTCCCATACCCACACCTGATCCCATTTTCTGCCTTCCGTCTGCTGCAGGGGATGATAAACCATCCAGACTTCTAAGACCAAATTCTTCTCTGGTGCTCACAATTATCTCCTGCCTACTCAAGGATACTGATCAGCATTTACCCCATCTTTTCTGTGTCATTTTTTTTCTTTCTTTACTAGGTCATTCAAAACAACCTATAAACTTGTCCTAATACCAGTCATCTTTTAACTCCAATCGCCACTGCAGCTACTGTCCCAATACTCCATTCCACAGTAAAACTTCTCGAAGGAGTTTTTATACACCCTGTTCCCAAGTCCTCTCATTCCTGCATCTCTTGAGCCTACACCAATCTGGCTTTCAGCCCCACTACTTAACCAAAACAGTTCTTGTCTTTTGGATTTATTCATTGGTGGTTGTTGAATGAATAAATCCCATGGTCATGGGATCATGTGACTGGACCTGTCAGCAGCATTTTACACAGAAGATCACGCCCTCCTCCCTGACACACTTTTGCACTTGGTTTCCAGGACATCACCCTCCCTTGGTTCTTCTCCTCCTGGCTGCTCCTTGCTGTTTCCTGTGCTCATGTCTATTGCAGGTCCTAACTCGGAGCTCTTCCCTTGGACCTCTTCTCTTCTCTGTTTCCACTCGCTCCCTTGTGATCTCATCTGGTTCATGGTTTAAAATACAATGAAGATCTCAAATCTGTCATCTCCGGCCCGGACCTCTGCCCTGAACTCCAGACACATACATACACCTGCCTACTCAGTCTCACCATGTGGGTGTCTAATAGGCATCTCCAACTTAATTTTTCTAAAACCAATTTCCTGATCTGCCATCCCCATGCCCTCCCCACAAAAACCTGCTCTTCTACAGTCTTTCCTATAGCAGTATATGACAATGGCATCCTCCTGTTTCCCAGGCCACCTTGGCTCCTCTCCTTCCCTCACATCCCATATCCAATTCATCAGCAAATCCTGTAGCCTTTGCCTTCAGACATTTCTCCTCACATCCAATGCGACCACCCTGGTCTCATCCACCATCATCTCTTGCTTGGATTATGACAAGAGCTTCATAGTTGGTCTTAGTCAATTCAGGCTGCTATGACAGAATACCATAGACTGGGTGTTTATTTCCCACAGATCCAGAAGCTGCACGTCCAAGATCAAGGCTCTGGCAGATCTGCTGTCTGGCGAGGGCCCGCTTCTTGTTTAAAGATGGCCATCCTCTTGTTGTGTCCTCACGTGGTGGAGAGTAGGGAGAGAAAGAGCCAGCTCTCTCATGTCCTTTCTCATAAGGCCACTAATCCTGTTCAGGAGGGATCCACCTTCATGGCCTAATTACCTCTCAAAGGCCCTACCTCCTAATAGCATCACTTCGGGGGTGCACAAATATTCAATCTAAAACAGTGGTCTATGTGCATGACTTTAGGTATGGGGCTTAACCTTCTAAAGTCTTATTTCTTTATTGAGAAAATGATAATATTTTAAAAAGCCTATTTCATACTGTTGTTGCTAAATTAGGTGGCATTTTATGTGCAAAGTATCTGCCATTGTGCTAAATAACATAGTTGTAGTTGTATAGTTGTAGTTCTTATTATCATTAATCCATGTTACTGCAACAAATTGTGGTGAAGAATGCGGTTTTAGATCCCCAGAAAAGTCTCCTGATCTTCTTCCAGAACCATCAGGGACCAAACACAATCCGAATATGAACAGCCTACCTCGGGCAGGCTTGCCCTGTCCCAGACCCTCAGCCACACCCCTCGGTCTACCCACCAGACTCCAGCTCCACTGGCATGCCAGAGCCCTTTGTGTAAGTAAACTTGTTCTCAGGGAGGAAATAGCTCATCCATGTGACACCAATTCCATCTTCCAGAACACCAGGGTAGTATTCTGTGCAATGAAAGTAATTTACTAAATGGTCCTCTGGTGCCGTGGAAGAGTGAATTCATTTTGCACAGGTCACAAGTTTACTTCCAGAGAGCAGTTTCTCCCTGCCAGAGCAGGCCCAAGTCTAAAGAAAAATTGAAGCACAGCATTGAGGGTCCATGCAACAGTGGTTTCCTCTAGACCTGCGCCTCGGGAGCCCAGCTGAGGGAGAGAAACATGGACAATAAGTGGCTGTGGGAAACCAAAGTTGTCCTGTTATTATTCTTGGGACTGTCAACTCATTGTCCAGAGGGGACCAAAACACTGGAGGTGAAGGGGAGGGGAGGGCCACCACTGAGAAGGTGAGGGAAGAGAGGACAGAGTCAGAGGCCCAGTGCCACGGCCAGAGCTGGTTGTCTGGAAATACAATAAACCTGAACCTCACTGGTGCAGAGAGAGAGAGAGAGAGAAAACGCTATGATGGGGAAGAGGAAATATAATGTTTTTAACCATTTTCTTAGGATGTGTTTGGGAACCCCAGCCCAGATAATAGATAAATTAGAGCATGGAATGATTATGATGACTACAAAGCCTTCAATAAATAATAAATCCCCATATCAATCTCCAACTGCAATCTTTCTCTTTTTTCCTCTCCCCTCTCTGTCTCCCTCCCTCTCATATTTCTGTGTTTTTAAAAGATCTCCTTTTCACATATGTGTGAGCACCCCATGGCTGTTCTTCTCAGATAAGTAACAGTGTTTCTCACCAGATCTGGATTTAGAATCTGCCCTTTTTGAGCATTCAGAAATCACTCTAAAATGTCACACAAAGCAGGGCTATATGAGGAGACAGCCACACACACCACACAGGGGCAAGTGAGCTCACCACTGTATTTCCAAACTCACTTTTCAAGCTGCCTAAGATCAGAAGGAAATCCAATAAAGACAATGATATTCAATGGTGTGAAATACCCATGGAGTAGATTACGGTAGAGCTTAAAAGCTGAACTTAGATAAAAAAACAACAGTATATATCCTTCTTTGTCTTGTTGGTTGTTTTTTCAGCCCGTCTCCACTGTTCACTTGCCTTCTACAAATCTCACAGCTTGTGCTTTGATTTTAAGGAACTAGTTCAAAATTGTACATCACTGGTCTGTAGGATGTTAATAAGTGTTTTGTGAAACAATAATTCTTTGGTCAATTTAACGTGCTAAACTCTTGGTTGAAAAATTTAATAGGTGTCTTTACTGAAGGACTTGTCAGTAGTTTTAATATATGTTATTAATCTCAAATATATGTATGTTCAAATATGTGTGTGTGTGTGTGTGTGTGTGTGTGTGTGTGTGTGTGTGTCTCATGTGATGTTGTCTAAACTTATCTAATGATGGAAACCTTTTTACAGGGAACATCCTTCAGGGCCAGTCCTGCAGCAAATATACTTTGAGAAATACTAGATTCGATCTTTCCCTTTCATTGACCCAAAGAAAGAGTAATAAATTCTCTATTGGTACTATTCTAATAAGCAATATTTTTAAGGTGAGGACCTATACCCTGGGTACTTTTGAAAATGTTGGTTTAAATACTTGGTAAACACTTAAATTTGTAATATGAACATCTGAACCCTAAGCAGTAGAGTTAACATAAACTCAAGACTCCACTGAATGCAGACAGCCAGACTCTGGCTCAGCCCACAGACTCCGGAACCAGACTTCCTAGGTTGAACCCTCACTCCCTCACTTGGTAACTGTATGGCCTATGCCAGTCATTTAACCTCTCTGTGCCATTGCTCTCAGCGTCTCCATATGTATAATGAGAATGCTAATGATAATAGTACCTGCTTCACATTGTTGCATGAGATTTAATGAGTTAAAAAGTATAAAGTACTTAAAATGATAAATACTAACAAAGCTTTTGAAAAAAGTAATATGTCGGCCAGGCACGGTGGCTCATGCCTGTAATCCTAGCACTCTGGGAGGCCGAGGCGGGAGGATTGTTTGAGCTCAGGAGTTCGAGACCAGCCTGAGCAAGAGCGAGACCCCATCTCTACCAAAAATAGAAAGAAATTAATTGGACAGCTAAAAATATATAGAAAAAAAAATTAGCCGGGCATGGTGGCGCATGCCTGTAGTTCCAGCTACTCAGGAGGCTGAGGCAGAAGGATTGCTTGAGCCCAGGAGTGTGAGGTTGCTGTAAGCTAGGCTGACACCACGGCACTCACTCTAGCCCAGGCAACAAAGTGAGACTCTGTCTCAAAAAAAAAAAAAAAAAAAAGTAATATGTCAAGTTCTCAAGTAACAAAATAGTGCATATATCATTTGAACCATAGATTTTAGCCCATTGCCCTTCCCCACTAAGAACTGTCCTATTTTCAATGTGGAAAAAGAAACAGTGGGAATATAAGTGAGAGATTAATGAAAAAAATTGACTAGAAATGTATACCATATTCAAATGTAGGAATGAGATATTGTTAAGTTTGGGATATTTCAGAGGAAAATATTGGACAGGGACTAAATTCAGTTTAGCCTAATCACACAAGGTCTCTAGGCCTGGGGACACATTGACATTTTGTGTAGGTGGGTATGCAGACAAGTGTGTATGGGTACTTTTGTGCATTCTGGGCAATAAAATTTCAAGATTTTGCTAAATTGCTGAATTTAAAAAATGGCTATTTCCATGTCATAATACTGTATTCATATCAGTGTCACAGACCCTTTGTTAGCAGACAGATTTTCAGTATGTGACTAGATTTACAGGAGTCTTTTGGGTCTCAACGATTTTACACCGAGAATGCTGGGCCAGGCACAGTGGCCCAAGCCTGTAATCCCAGCACTTTGGGAGGCCAAAGAGGGAGGATCACTCGAGGTCAGGAGTTTGAGCCCAGCCTGAGCAACATAGCAAGACCAATCTCTACAAAAAATAGAAAAATTAGCCAGGTGTGGTGGCATGTGCCTGTAGTCCCAGCTACTCAGGAGGCTGAAGCAGGAGGATCGCTTGAGCCCAGGAGTTGGAGGTTGCAGTGAGCTATGATGACACCACTGCACTCTAGCCCGGGCAACAGAGTGAGACTCTGTCTCAAAAAAAATTAAAAAAAGAGAATTCCGTGTCCCGCTGCAGGCCCCTTCTCTGACCACTGTCTGACTTACATCTTTGTCTCCAATATCTCCCCTGGTCTGACTCTCCTCCTACCGCCACCAGTGCTAGACTCTGCCTGAAGATTTCTTCAAAACTCTACATGTTCTCATGTCCTCACATTCTCCCAAGCAAGCTAATTTCAAGTTTCCTCAAAATAATTTTCTGTCCTTAAAGACATAATGAATGACTGAAAACCTTTCAGATCCTCTATCCTTGGTGTGGGAACGGCACTTTGTATCACGTAAGTTCTAGTGAGGCTGGAGCTCCAAAAGAAGCCTATAAACCTTTTCAGATTAATTACTTCCTGTTATTTCAACAAAGAGCCTGCACGTGTTGCTGTGGGTTTGCTTCCTCTCCCCAGGTCCATTCTTTACGCCCCGCCATGCAGCTCTGAGCCCTGGTAACTGAATCTGGTGGACCAGGTCAACCTGGCTCCACGGCCAGCTGACTCCTGGTTGTGACTGGCCCAGGGAGGCACCTCACGGTGAGGCAAGAGGAAAGAGAAGATGAGATATTTCTTTCCTGCTCCCTCCCTGCTCTGGGCCATGTTTTCTGGCAGCAGCTACATCCCTCCCTGACTTCGGCTCCCACTGGGCCGAAGTAATGCACTTTGCAACGCTCTTTGTCCCTTCAGGCCACGGGTGGTAGTGACTCCTGTGGTGGCCAGTCTCTGGGAGCCTCACCAACCCTGCTTGTTCCCTTAATCCTGTCTACACCCCCAGAAGCAGCCTCTTCTTTGCAGTCTCTTAAACTATATAGATTGATTTTTGCTAAGATCCTAATAACAGAGTCCTGGTAAAAATAAAATATTAATAGTTATATGTAAATTAATAATTCTACGTAAATCATAATTATTAATATCATTTTTAAACAAAAATAGCATGTTTGCAGTGAGCTATGATGATGCCACCGCACTCTTTCCTGGGCAACAAAGTGAGAGCCCGTCTCCAAAAAAAAAAAGCTTATGTTGAAATTTTTAATTCAGAATTGCAGAAAACTAATCAACTCCAGCACACTCCTTGGGTCCCCACCCTTGCTCCTTCCTCTGCCTGGAATTCCCTGGATCTCTCCATGGCTGACTTTTTCTTGTCATTCAGATCTCAATTTAATGGTTACACACTTAGAAAGGGCTTTCAGTAGCTACCCACCTGCTGCTGCAGCATTCTTATTTAATCTTGCATCTGACCTCTTTTGCTGTTTGATGTGTTCGCTGGTTGTCTGGGCGCCCTCTCCCGCACTGGGACACAGACTCCAGGACAGCTGAGACCTTGTCCAGCTTATCCACTGCTATGTCCTCAGCACCCAGCCCATAGTAGGTGCTCAAAAAATATGTTGAATGAATTAATGAATGAATTGGCATTTTATAACAGATAAATGGAGTAAGTTAATGTTCTTGCTCTCAAGGAGCTCATAAATGGGAGAAAGAAACACACCTGAAAATTTATAGTAGAAGAAAGTGCTATACTACAAGAATACACAGGCTCCCACTATGGCAAACTATCTTATAGCAGAGTAATCATCCCACTGAACAAACTACAAAGGTGTAATAAAATGCCAAAAAAAAAAAAAAAATCTGTTTGAAGACATTAGAAACTCTCGAGAAAGCCAGGACTTGTAGGGCCGGAGCCCAGAGTGAAGAGAAACTCACTGAGGTGAGCCCAACGTTCCACTTTTCTCCTCAGAGCATTTTCTGATTCATGCGCAGCATGTGTGGGAGGGCTGAGAAGCCAAGCAGAAAGCAGCTGATAAGAAGGAAAAAGAAAAAGCTGAGCAGAGCTTTCACCACCTCACAGGGTCAGGGAGACAAAAATTGGAGTTCAGGCCAGCAAGACAGTCAGAACTTAAAGAGACAAGATCCAAGAGAAAAAGGAAGCAGAAAGTGGTGAGCCCAACAACGTGAGCAACATTTTTCCTCTTGAGGCATTTACTGACTCATAACAAGCACCTACAGAGAGGCAGATAGTGGCTTCTAAGACTAAGAAGCTGGGCAGGACAATCAGCAGTGTCACAGCACTAGAATATTTAAAAAATTCTCTCTGAAAGAAGAAAGCATCACCTATAATCTCTGCAATTTTTTATATACATGTTTGGCACTCAATAAAATGTTAACAGACATACCAAGAGACATGACAAAGAGATTTAAACAAAAAAAGACAATAGAAACAGACCAACCCTCTAGGCCCAAAGAGCAAGAAGTTATTTAAATACTTTAAAATACCTGTGATTGATAAATTAATAAAAATAGATGATAAGATAGAAAAGTTTACCATCAAATTCGAATCTATAAAAAAATGAATCAAATGGAAATTCTAAACTGATATAACAAAGTAAGACAACTCAATAAATAGATTTAACAGAAGATTGAACAGAGCTGGATTAGGGACTAGCAATCTGGAAGACAGGACAATGGAAATTATCCAGAGTGAAGCACACACGAAAAAAAAAGAATGGAAAACACTGCAATAGACATATGGAACCAAGTAAAAACATTAACATATATGGCATTAGAGTCCCGAAAGAAGAGGAGAGAAAGAAAGGGGCAAAGCAATATGTGAAGAAATGATGACTAAGAATTTTTCAAAGCCTGCAAAAGACATCAAGTCAGATTCAAGAAGTCCCTCAAGCCCCATGAGGATAAATACAAAGAAAAATATACCAACACACATCATGGAAAACTGCTGGAAAACAAATACAAAGAGAAAAAACGAAGACAAATACAAAATGTTATAATTACATAAAGAGAAAAACAATCTTGCTTCAGGGAATCAGATTAAGAATTAGAATTAAGAATCAGATTAAGAATCAGATTAAGATTCACAAAGAAGGCAACAATTCATTTATTCAACAAGAAGAATGCATTGAGCGCTTAATGTATACCCATCACTAACTTGAGTCTTAAAAAAAAAAGAGATAAAAACAACATCATCTCTACCCTCCTGGAGGTCAAGTTTGATGAGTGAGAGGAACAGAAATGTAAATAAATTCTCCATAAAGCCTACCAAACGAGATTTAAAAAAAAACTCAAAGGAAGAGGAAGAGGGATGCTTGGGGCAGGCAGGAGTGACAGGGCACAGAGAAGCTACAGAACATTTGCACAGTGCCTTGCTAGAGGCTCTGGGGGTGAAACAACCCAAGCAAATGCGCAGAGGGGTGAAATCGGACATCTCATTGAGCAAGAGTGAGTTTCCTTGGGATTCAGTGTACAGAGATGCAGGGAGTTACAGGAAATGAGGCCGAAGAGTTAGGCTGGAAACTGATTCAGCAGGCAGCCGGGACTCACCACAAGTTTTTTACAGGACAGGGGCATCGCCCAAGTCACTATTTAGGAAGAGCACACTAGGGGCAATCATAGGGTGCTCTTGAGAGGGATTCAATGGCAGCCTATGAGACCCGCTAAACAGCTATTTGTTGTGGCGGTCCAGGCAAGCAAGAAAGGGTTGACCTGACCAAGGGCAACAGAACTAGAAATGAATATGTGAGAGAGTATTCTCTAGATATTTCAAAGTCAGAATCAACAGGAGTTGACAGCCATTGATTGTAGGAGACAGAAAAATAAGTCAAAGTTGACTAAGGTGTGTAGAGGATGTCACAATGTGAAACACAAGTATTGCTTGGGGGAAATATCATGAGGCTTATGGAGTTAGAATATCAACAGGACATTTCTGAAATGTCTATCAGGGAGCTGAAAAGTCCAGTCTGGAGCTCAGATGCAGGATTAGGAGTTGACATCAAGCTGTGAGGGCCAAAGAGGGAAAGAGGTAGCCTGGGGAAGCTTGGCAGAGCAAGACTGAAGAAAGACCGGTGACCCCAAAGTTAACACAGCTCAAGAAACGCAGATTATCCCAACAAAGTGCTTTTGGGTTACTCATTCTGAGATATGTGAAAATATTTTAATCGAAAAAAAAATCATTAGGATGTTCGTTACACAGGAAAACTGTTTGAGAAACAGATGTATTACCCTTCACATTTTATGTTTTCCTGAAGCCTTCTGCTAAGCTGCATCCCAATTTTTTCTGCTTAGACAGCAGAAACACTAATGACGTGAGCTGTAGTTAAAAAGCACTTTCTAAGTCTGCTGGTTGAAAACTTCAGTATGAATAATGCCAGAGGCATGGGGCGGGGGACAGTTAAAGGCTACGTCTGTGCTATGTTTTTAAAATAATGCACATTAAATAAAGAAGAAACATCACTTAAAACTGAAATGATATTTCCATAATATTAACCAATTGCTTTGACTCAAATACATATACATATACATACACCTTCTATATATGACAACCGGGGAAATTTTTTCTCTGCTATCACTCAGTTCCTCTCATTTCAGATATGATTTATGGATAAGAATATAACTTTGTCAGTGAGATTAGAAGCGTTTTTGCAGCCCCCATATTATTGCAGAATACTAAAGTTCAAGTCAAAAAGAACAGACTTCCTTCTGCTGCAGAAATTCTCTCACAGGGTTACACCGGATGCAGTTTGAACTTTTGTGTTTTTTAGCTACTTGTGGTTTGTTTCTTAAAAAGTCTGTTGATCTGCTTCAAGTCCCTGAGGCCACTGGAGAGAGGCAAGCTCTGTTAAGTTTTACACGTGAGATCTTTGCAGATGACTACCCCAAATTGCTTTCCTACACCCCTGAAAACCAGCACCCTGTCGTATCTACTCCACAGTGGGTCTAATTCAAGAGTAAAACACCTAAAAGTGACTGAGTTTCTCCTGTGTTCAACACTGCATTACATACCAAGCAAAGCAGTGGAAGAGATGAGATTTGAAGTAAATGAAAGACAGAAGTTATATTTTTAAAGAAAATAACCCAGAATAGCAAGACACTATAATCAAGGGCTAACCTGAGCAGCATCGAGTATTAAGTGCTGTGGGATCTTCTACGATGGAGTGATTTGACTGTACGGATCTGAAAGTCTCCATGGAGGAGGGAGAATTTAACCCTGGAAACACTAGTGTATACTGTTTACCCTCTTTGGTCTGGGCGTAACATTTGTGTTACATTTTGCCACTCTGCCAAGGAAGATTGTCATACTGTGGACCTGTGTTTAGACCCTATTAAATCCATTGAGAATTCAAACCTTCTTCTTCATACTTTGGAGTAAGTGGTCAAAACTACAGTTTCCCTCCCTCACTCCCAAGCCCACGTTCATGCTGCCTGTTCCCATCTTACACACACACACACACACACACACACACACACACACACACGCACACACACACACACACACACCCCTGCCTGAACACGTATAAAGAGGTAAAGCAGGGAGAAGCATTCTCCTTCCTCAAAGGCTGGACGTCTGCAGTCTGAGCAGGCTGTCGTAGCCTCATTCCAGGCCGGCTGCGGGCACAACGGCGGCAGAACAGAAGCTGGTCTGCAGGCTCCAGTTCTACTCCCCTTCCCCAGCCTCCCTTCACCCTCATTTAGCTTCTCTCTGGAAGTTTTTCTCTGTAGGTTCAGATATCGTAAGTTGTCATTCACTGAACATTTATTAAGCACCGACAAAGTACAAAGTACTTCACACGGAGTGGAACATGTGTACCCAAGGAAGAAACTGCCAAAAAGGATACAATCTATGGTGCAACCAGACAGAAAATTGTAACCCTAGCAGGAAGTACAGTGTGCTAGACTCGTGGACAGACAAAGCCACCGGATGGTGTAAACATTACATCTACAGACGTGGGAATGTTTTTAAAGCCTTGTGATTGAGTAAGTCTGCGCTGCAGGAAGGGAAGAGGCAAGCCCGCATCAGCCGGCTCCTTAACACATAAAACTTGCAGTGGAGCCCCCTGAGAGTCACCTTGTGGTCAGCAGGGGAGGGGACACTCGTGGCACTCAGAGAGCAAAGAGGAGATCTCGTTAGACTCAATATGAGAGGGAAAGTAAACCTTAGAACTGTAGAAACAAGGGGGCGGGGGATTGTTGATAACACCCATTTGAAAGAAGTCACAGAGTTTGTCCAGTAAAACCTTCCTGAGCTGTCACTGTGCCAAAGCTTTGCCTCTCTTTCTCTAATTCCCAATGGGTAATGTCATTAAGGCAGGGGCTGGCGTCTGCATCAGGGATCACTAAGGCAGAGAGAAATCAACTGGGGGGCTCAAGGAAGACTTTATATAGGAGGTGGCATCAGAATCCGGCCCACGAGTAGACTTTTCTAAGGTGGCAACGGGGAAAAGTGTGACGGCGATAGGTGGGGAGAGCGAACCACAAGCTTGGGAGAGCACACCGACTCAGAAGGGCTGGAATGCCGACACGCGGGGCCGGGTGGAGGATTCAGGAGTCCAGTCAGCAGAGCAGCATGGGGCGAGCTCCCGGAGGGCCCTGCCTGCCAGGCCAGATGGTTCAGATTTAATCACATGGGCACTGGGGAGCCACTCAAGGTTCCCAAGCAGGGATGGAGACTTGATCCCATCAGACAATCCCCCAAAGTCACTGACTGCTGTTGCCTCAGTGACTTTTTCCATATAAATAGAAATATTTACATTTCAATTTAAAAAGTATTTGCTAATCCAAAGAAAGAGGTGTCAAATGAAAGGATATCTGTAAGGGATGTATCTAGGCACAGGGGCTTCCAAGCACCCCTCAGATCACTCTGTAAATACCAAGATGGTATTTCTGGAGGCTCATTGCTGGGATATAAAGAAGGTCTAGCCCAAAGGTTGCATTTCCTTTTTGCCCTGAGACGACCAGGACAGACGAGGGTCACTGACAGAACACACTCGCACACAGGCACCCAGGGGTATGTGGGCCACCAGCTTACTGAATGATCTGAAGCAAGCAGGGTTCAAATGGAAACGTTATTTTCCTCCAGCCATTGCCTTTAGACCTGCCCTGTCCGTGTCCTTTCTCTGCTCCTGGAACACAACTTGACAGACCCCAAAACTCTCCAGTCACTGTCAATTCTACAACCAAGCTTCACTCTGGTAATCAAGACTCACTCTCAGGCCCAGTTCACCCATAGTCAAAATATCGATCCCATGCAATTCAATGCCCAGCCTCCTCTCCCTCCAGAGTCTGACCCTCCCCCTGCCCACTTTTGCCCTGACCCACGCGGGGGATGGAAAGTGGTCTGTCCTTCCACTGCCCTGTCACGAGGGGCATGGTGAGGAGTGGACATGCAATCTACCTAACCGGTGTTTTCATGAGCCAGTGTTGGTGGCCCAGGGAAGCCCCACCCCAGGCTTGGAAGAGCCAGACATTCTCCCCCAGGGCAAGTGATTCATTTCCTTGACCATCCCTTGAATTCCTGGTCTTCTCTTCATACCAGTTGAAGGTCATTGTTGGGCTTAAGATCACAGCACTGGTTTGGCCATCACCTCTTAGGTATTACAGGGACATGTCTAGCAGCCACTCCCTAGGAATTTAGTATCCTATCATTATTGGCTTTGGGCTTCAGCAGAATTATTCAAGACAGCAGAAGTGTCATTCGACATCAGATATATACCCGAGTTACCACTCACTAATTGTAACAAAACCTTCTCTCCCACTCATTCATAAAATCATATCAAATTCAAGCCAATGAGAACGAAATTATTATACAGACACCCCTCAATCTGCTCTAATTTATTTTTTAAAATACATTATTAGCAAACTTGGCTGCTTTAAGCATGACTAATAAGTTTCTTTTGACACACCTCACAATTGATGCTTTGCTACATATATGGAGCCCTTCCTTCACTCAGGCAGTTATAATCTTATGCTAAGATAAATCACTCAATAGACAGAAGTCCATGTATGGGATTATGTAAGTTCTAAGATGTCAGTATTAAGCATTACTTGTATTGCTAAGTCACAGACCATGTGGGTGGGTCAGAAATCTGGCTACCTGCCCTGGCATCCCTGATTCCCCCGTGACTGAGGCAGGAAGGAAAGTGATGGGGAGTCAAGGGAGTGGAAACAGGCTATGGCAAAGAGCACATGACAGGGGCAGTACCAGTGGCTTCACAAGTACAACCCCCACAGCACACTTTGCAGCCTTTTCCAGCCACAGTCCTTGGGTTGTGGATGCTTTTGTTCTCTGTGGCCCAATGCATGGTGACCAGCATTATGGGGATTTCCTGAAAGGCTGCCCCAAACTCACAAGTGCCTTAATACAAATGTCCACCTTCACCTCTTGGCCTCTTAAAGATTAGGGCCTTCATCTTCATAGCAAATTATCAAATGATTGGGGCATCTGCAGTATGCATTAGCCTCTGCTTCTGCAAGCAGGGGGAAGTTCGTGGAGGGTCACCTATTTTTGTCAGTTTCCTAGCCTTCTCAGTCACAGTCATGCATCATTTAACAATGAGAACACTGTCTGAAATGCAACGTTAGGTCACTTCATCATTGTGTGAACATTACAGAGTGCACTTACACAAACCCAGATGGTACAGCCCACTGTGTAGCTAGGCTATGTGGTATAGCCTCTTGCTCCCAGGGTACAAACCTGTACAGCATGTTACTATACTGAATTTCTAGGCAATTGTGATGCAATGGTAAGTATTTGTGTGTCTAAACATATCTAAATATAGAAAAGGTACCGTAAAAATATGGTATAAAAGATAAAAAAACAAAAATGGTGCACCTGTATAAGGCACTTACCATGAATGGAGCTTGCAGGACTGGAAGTTGCTCTGAGTGAGTGAGTGAGCGGTGAGTGAATATGAAGGCCTGGGACATTATTGCACACTACTGGAGACTTTATAAACACTGTACACTTAGGCTATGCTAAATTTATTTTTAAAAATTTATTTTTTAATAATAAATCAATGTGATCTTACTGTAACTTTTTTACTTTATAAACTTTTCAGTTATTGTAAACTTTTGACTCTTCTGTAATAGCATTTATTAATAAAACACAAACACATTGTACAGCTGTACAAAAATATTTTCTTTATATTCTTATTCTATAAGCTTTTTCTATTTTTAAATTTTTTTTTTTACCTTTTAAACTTTTTTTAAAAGTACAGATACAAATAAACACATCAGTCTACACAGGATCAGGATCAATATCACTGTCTTCCACCTCTACATCTTTTCTCACTGGAAGGTCTTCAGGGGCAGTAACACGCATAGAGCTGTCGTCTCCTATGATAACAATGCCTTCTTCTGGATTGCCTCCTGAAGGACCCGCCTGAGGCTGTTTAGTTAACTTTTTTTTTATAAGTAGAATAAGTACACTCTGAAATAGTGATGAAAGTATGGTATAGCAGATACACAAACCAGTAACATAGTTGTTTATTATCACTATGAAGTATTATGTACCATACATAATTGTATGGGCTATACTTTTATATGACTGGCAGTGCAGTAGGTTTGCTCACACCAGCATCACCACAAACACATGATGCAATGCATGATGTTACAACAGCTATGATATCACTAGGCAACAGAAAATTTTCAGCTTCATTATAATCTCATGGGACCACTGTCATATATGCAGTCCGTCATTGACTGGAACATCATTATGTGGCACATAGCTGTGTTTAATTATTTAGAATCACAGGCCTATCAATCAGTCAATGAACATCTAAGACGCATCCACTAGGCACAAGGCCCTGTGGGACCCCCAGGTCTGTGAGGAAGTACAAGCCAGTGAACCTCTAAGCCTAGGGAGATTGGACTCTTATCTAACGACACTACGGCTCACAACCTATTCTCTTTGGGAATGGACTTCGGAGTGTGGTGAGGATCCGGAGGGAAGGAAAGAAAGAAGGAAGCTCATCAAGAAGTAGAAAAAATGATAAACTTTTAGCAGATGCTTGGAAGATTCTCAGAAATTAGGGACTATGAAGAATTGGGGTTTTTAAGAGAAGACAGGTCTAGCAATATAGCCAGTTCTGAAACTAGGAACTATGACTCACCAACAAGTCGGATTCTTCCATTCAACAGGTCGGGCTGAGTGACTTTTAAGTCCTTGCTGCTCAAATCATGGTCCACAGAACAACAGCATCAGCATCACCTGAGAACTGGTTAGAAAAACAGACTCTCTCGGTCCCAATTCCAGAAATAATGAATCAGAATCTCCATTTAACAAGATCCCCAGGAGATTCACATGCATTTTAAAGTTTTAAAAGCACTGGTCTGAGTGCCAAGCATTGACAATACATATATTTACCAATGGAGACTAGGAAATCTGCTTGAGCAGACCATTCTCAGCTGCTGGTAAGAAACTGACCCAAAGTTTGTCCTCCTCTACAAATCTAGAGAATCATCAGGTGTCTGGTGCCTCCCACATGCCACCCAATTCCTTCCATGCGAGCCATTGTTTGCTACGGCTGCTTTACAATTCGAGAGAGCCCTTTTCTCAGCCATTGCAACAAGAGAGATGTTGAATTAAAACTTATTTTTCCCATAAGATAGTGTTTGTTCTGTGTTGGCATTATTTATATTTCCATGTTAATTTATATAAATTACTTACACTTCCAAAAACAAGATCTGGAATCACTTGCACCAAAAGAGATATATTCAATAAGGCTATTCAAATGCAAAAATGAAAAAAATAAAAAAGGTAGGAAGAAGAAGACACAAAAAGGAAATGTTTCAAGCACCTTGGATATCATTATTATTTAGATAAGCAGTAGTTATACCACTGAGGTTGCTGTTAGCAAAAACAAAAAGGGAAACCTGACAAGTTATGAAACTCTCATTATCTGAAACACACCACACAAGGGAGGCAAGAGAAGAGATATTTTTGAAATACCTAGATATCAGTATCAGTAGGAAAAAAATATGTATTTAGAGAAAACAAGGTTAAGGAAACAAATTTCAACACCAAAACTTCTCTCTCTCTCTCTCTCTCTCTCTCTCTCTCTGTCTCTCTCTCACACACACACACACACACACACACACACACACACACACACAAGACTTCAGACAGGTTTCAAGAGTAAACATTTTGCATTTTACATACAACCTTCAATCTCTGTCTGAAACTTGGGACAGGGAATATGTTGCTTGGTTCTTCTTTTCCCCTACCCAGGCACTGAATACAACCCATAAATTCAATGCTGGGAATCAAATTTACAAAATATTTCTTTCTTATCTTCTCCCATACATACCTGCAGTTTCAAGCCCTTGAATTTTCAGAGCACCTTTTAGTATTATGTCTTGTTTGAACTTCACAACAACATTGTACTGTGAGGAAAGCAGGCCCAGAAAGCTTACATTACTTGCCTGACATCCAGAAGTTAATCTGGAATCCATATCCCCCAACACCAGGTCTTGACACTGGGGGTACTAGACACTACAACAAGCTACCCATTCTTGCCAGTCAAGATTTAATTTCGCTGAACTCTCTGAAAATCTCATTTCCAGCTACCAAATGGCAGACTGTTAGGGGAAGTGACTCTTTAAGGCAAGCAGAAGATGGATCTATAATATATTGCAAGCCCCGCAACTGCCTATACTTAGGAAGCTCATTCTTAAAAGGATCAATAGGAGGGGGCTCTCTATCTTTATAAAATGCCTGCATCAATGTGCTTGACAGCTCTGGCTAAAACCCTAAGAGGAGATTTCAAAGTCTAAAATAACTCTGGGAAGGAGAAGGGAAAAAGTCCACCATAATCAAAGAAAAACAGCTAGGAAGAGTGAAAAAGCCCTCTGCTGGGACTGGCCATTCAGTAACAAGCTTGTCTTGCCGGAATATAACTGAAGAAAAGGTGTCAACATCAAAACTGAGATCTCAGAAAAACAGCATGAGGATGAACTGTGCAGTGGGGCAGCTAATCCACACAGTGGATGACAACAGAGACTCGGAATACAAATAATGTGTCTCCGCTGGAGGGAGAACCCCAGCGCCATTCACTTCCAGAAGGAAACTCTCAGTGTCTCACTGCCAGGAAAGCTGAGCCAAGAGCAAAAAAATCTCCAGTTCCTTCTCTCTTCACCACTAATCCACCACTCAGGCAAACAAATTGGAAACCTGGGGCTCTGAATAACAGATATCAGCTCAAGATGCTGCTTTGGGATAAAGAGAATCTGTTCTGTGGTCTGTTTAGTACCTAATCATATTTCTCTTTTTTTGTTGTTGTAGCTGTAGCTAGGAAGCTCAGAGCTAAATCTGTAGCCTGCCTCTAGCAAGGGTCCAGGATCAAATAGTGTCTATTTCTTTGTGGGTTTGATTTTACATTTATTTCCTACACTAGTTTGTCCAGTGGCTGACATATTTTTATAAGCCACATTAAATTGGCTTTGGAATGAGGTAAGACCAAGACGATACATGAACATGAAGGAAGGAAGGGACAGAGGGAGGGAGAGAAGGAAGGAAGGAAGGAAGAAAAGGAGGGAAAGAGAAAAGGAGAAAGGGAGGGAGGAAGATCAATCCATGATCGTGTGTATACATGAGGTAGGGGTGGAGGGCAGATTTGATTCCTGAACCAGAAAACTGTCTGTCTGGACAAAGTGCATATTGGGGGCAATAGAATGAGAATATCACAACATCTGGCAAGAGTTCCATATGAGTCCACAGGACCCTGACAGGCAAAGAGACAGCTGACAGAGCCACCGGCTGAATGAGGTAGGAGGTCAAAACTAAAACGCCTGGTGTTATCCATGCCTGTACCCCCACAGACACCATTACTGAGAAGTTCCCACGTACTGTGCACCTTCGCATGCTGTCTTTTTATCTAGGAATAACCTACATACAGAAAAATGTACAGATCTTAAGTGTTCAGCTCAATGAGTTTTGTTAAATATATACACTCCTGTAACCACCAGTCCAGAGAAGAGAGAGATCACATCCATCACCCATAATTTCCCTTGTGCAACTTTCCAGTCAGTTCCCTGCCTTGAAGGCAACCATTGTTCTGGTCTCTAACGCTATAGATTCTTCTTCCCTGTTTTAGAATTTAGCATAAATGGCATTATGCTGTATGTGTTCTTTTGTGCCTGATGTCTTTCACTCAGCATGATAAGGTTCACCCATGTTATTTTGTATATCAGAAACGTGTTCCTTTTTATTGCTGAGTAATATTCAATTATATGGATATACTGTAATTTACCTTTTCACTTGTCACACATATAGGTTGTTTCCAATTTCTGGCTATTTTGAATGAGTCTATGAACATTTTTGTATGAGTCTTTTTGTGGACATGTGTTTTCATCTCTCTTGGGTAAATACCTACAAGTTTAATTCATGAGTCACAGGGAGAATGTATGTTTAACTTTGTAAGCAACTGCCAAACAATTCTCCATAGTGGTTGTACCATTTAAATTCTGACCAGCATTGTATGAGTGTTTCCATCATTCAACAACTTGGTATTATCAGTTATTTTAATTTAGTCATTTTAATAGATGTATGGTGGTATCTCATTATGATTTAATCTGCCTTGTGTTGATGAATAAAGATATTGAATATCTCTTCATATATGCTCATTTTCATATCTTCTTTTGTGGGGTTTCTGTTCATATCTTTTGTTTATGTTTTTATTGGGTTGTTTGTCTTCTTATTATTGAGTTGTAAGAGTTCTTTGTATTTTCTGGATATGCAAATATCTTTGTTGGATATATTTATTGCAAACATTTTCTCCCAGTCTGTGTCTTGTCTTTTTATTTTCTTAACTATCTTTTGATAAGCAGCAATTTTTAGTTTTGGGGTAGTCTAATTTCTCAATTTTCACTTTTATGGTTAGTGCTTTTCATGTCCTGACAAAGAAGTCTTTGCCTACCACAAGGCCACTAAGATATTCTCCTATAGTTTTTTTAGAAGCTTTATGGTTCTGATTTTATATATTACATCTATCATCCTTTCAAAATAACTTTTGTATATGGACTGACGTAAGGATTGAGACTCATTTTTTACCCACGTGGATGTCCAGTTATTCCAGCACCGTTTGTTGAAAAGACTTTCTTTTCTCCCATTTAAATAATTGGCACCTCAGTCAAATTACCATTTTTTTAAATTTAATCTTCATAATAACCCTGTGATGTCTCTTTCCTATTTTGCATATTAAGAAACTAAAGCTCAGAAAGATGAGGTCACTTACCTGTGTCACACAACCACTGAGATGAGGCATGTGACTCATGCCCAGGTCTTACTGTCTATGAAGGCTGCCACACTACATGGCCTTCATCCTTTAAAGACCCACTCAAACCCTGCTTCCCCCAGGAAGACTTTCCCCAACATATCTAATCTTCCTCTAGCTCACTTTTCTAAATTCCCATTGTACTCGGACTTTGCATTTGCAGTATAGTTACAGTGATGGTGGTGATTATACTGATCTGCCTCATTTTCTAATCAATTCCTATGTCAACTCAAAATTTATTCTTCTCTTTTCAACAATGTTGTTCTGAATTTAGCAGAAGCCAAGTCTTAAATTTGGTTATGTCTTCTTTATCATCAAGCACAGTGCTAGGTATACAGCAGGTGCTCACTAAACTTTCTCTCAGTGGGAAAGTAAATGTTTGTTTGAACAGTGAGTCCTGTGCCCCTCCTACCTTGTTCAAGGCACTTTGACTCTCATGTTAAGTCTCGTCAGATCCTGCCTCAGTTTCCCGAGGAATGAACAGCATCACTGCTCTCCCACACAGAGGTACAGAAGAGGAATTCCAAAGGCAACAGGATAGACCCCTCATTGCCCATATTCCCAAGTCTCCAGAAGGGTTTATGCCCCCAGCTGTTTGGATAACCAGGTGATGCTACAGATTAGCAGAAGAATTAGCAGAAGAAGTGGATTTTTGAAATTAAAAGCAATTAATTTCAAGTTGTTTTTAAACTGCCAAGTAGTTCATGAGCAAAGCTAAAGTCAGTTATATGTTGATGAATACAATGGCTTTTCCCCACAGCACAACATTTCCTAAAGCTCATAGACAGTTTACCATTTAGAGAAATTCAGGACAGAAATATAATACTGGGCTTATTTTGAAAAAAAAAAAAATGGGAAGAATTTTAGTGGGAGAGTTCCCTACATAGAACTTTGAAATTAAGGAAATGGAAAAGGAATGTTGAAAGTAACAGTTAAATCCCCTTCATCCACAGTGAGACAGCAAGAGAAGATAAAATCAGAGTCAGAAGACATGAGTTCAAGGCCCAGCTCCACACTTCAGAGCTGTGTATCAATCTTCTAACCCATCCACGTTTCAGGTTCTGCCTTCATAAAGGGTTTGTTGTTATCTAGGAGAGGCACATCATGCCCTTCTTAGACAACTCCAGCTACATGGGTGAAGCAATAATAACAATTTTTAAAAATTAAAATAATATAAATGTATATTCTACATATGTACTTTTATTATCTGCTGTATTTCACAGTATTATGGAATTACACATACACATTACCATACCGAGTTACATGCCCCAACCATGGATGCTACATTTTGTAGATGATTTAAGTATTTTTCAAGGTAATTCTTTCACCTTATGCCCTATATTTAGAACTGAGCCTCCACATAAGACACAGCTCCACTTGGCCTACTTCACACCTGTCTTACGAGGGTCAGTGGAGACAGTGTGTGTGAGTTGCTTTGTAAACTACAAGTTGCCAGAAAACCATGGCTTTGTTGTAAATATGAAATGTGTCTCAGCTACTGGACACAAAGGCATTACAAAAGAGACTGAGGCCTAAATGATGAGGCACTGTCAGTTGAGGGGACTTCTGAGGAGTTCTGAAGAAGTCATTCTGAATAATTAAAAAGGCCAATCTCATGAGAAGATGCAAGCTTATTTGGCTGAGCTGTGGGTGGGAGAGCCTGCACTGGAAGCTCAAAGGGCACCAAGAAACGCATGTGAGAAGCGGCACCCTTAGAGGACAGGGATGTTGGGAGTCCAAAAAGCCACAAGGCCTGGGCCCCACCAAGGGGGTAACGCAGTAGCTGAGGGGTTACAGTAATCCTTTAAAACAGCTTGTCCCTTAGAGGAGCTGATGGAGCAATTTCCCTCCCAATGACACTATCGGCAAGAAATCGTGGTGTGGGCCGGGCGCGGTGGTTCACGCCTGTAATCCTAGCTCTCTGGGAGGCCGAGGCGGGCGGATTGTTTGAGCTCAGGAGTTCGAGACCAGCCTGAGCAAGAGCGAGACCTCGTCTCTACTAAAAATAGAAAGAAATTAATTGGACAACTAAAAATACATAGAAAAAATTACCCGGGCATGGTGGCGCATGCCTGTAGTCCCAGCTACTCGGGAGGCTGAGGCAGAAGGATCGCTTGAGCCCAGGAGTTTGAGGTTGCTGTGAGTTAGGCTGATGCCACGGCACTCTAGCCCATGCAAGAGAGTGAGACTCTGTCTCAAAAAAAAAAAAAAGAAATCGTGGGGTGGCTGTGATAGACTGAAGTCCCCAAGGGAGAGGTAAGGCATTCTCTAGAGAAACACAGAGGTAACAAATCATGAGGACAGAGAGCAGCGTCCAGGAACTCAGAAGGGATTAAAAAGCCGAATGGCAGAGCGCGTGATGTAGATATGAAATCTAGGTCACAAGAAGAGAAACATTCCTGATGCAGCAGCCAATGGGAAGGCTCGCTTCCAAATCCCATGCACGGGATCTGTGGGCAATCTCTAATAGCAGGACACAGTCAAGTATTTCTGTTTCCACAAGCAAATAAGCGGAGAATTCAGCAAATCTCTTGGGAAAGTAGGGTCAAAGAACTTAGACCCTGAAATAAATAAATAAATAAAAGATTGTCCCATTGTTTTCTTCATCTAAATTATTAGAATACATTCTCAACTCTACCTTATAAAAAAAAGTACCTTGCAGTTAAGGGCAAGTCTCACCATTTTGAAAACTCAAGAGGAAGTCAGATTGTCGAATCAAATTAGTTTATAAACATTTTTCTAAAAGTCTCCTCAGGTCTTTGTAATCTTTTAGAATTATCTGAAGAAAATAACAGCAACAGGGAGTCTTTCACCAGATACAAAGCAATTTGCTTAAAATATATGTACATACAAAGGAATTCAATTACCCACACAAATGTGAGGAAGAACAGATAATACACAAACAGCCATGAAGCCACGTAGTATCAATGGCCACCATTTATTAAGGGCTTACTATGGTAAGGAAGAGCTTATTCCAAGCACCTCACACACAGAGCTCATTTAATCCTCCAGAAAACTCTGTGATAACAACAACATTGGCAACTTGAGTACATTATTTCATTTAGTTCTCAGATCAAGTCTTGGAGGGAGGTGCTACCATTATCCCATTTTACTGATAAGGGAAGGATTTAAAGACACTAAATAACTTGCCCACAATCACATACCTAGGAGAATGAGCCCGAGTGTCTGAACCCATTTCTCATAAACTTTAACCCTGCTAGACCTTCTCCATACTTTACACACGAGGAAACTCAGCCGTAGAGATGTTAAATAACATCAAAGAGCACCCAGCTGGTGAGTGTCCACATCAGGATTTGAACTCCAGTCTTTCTAGCTCCAAAACCCATGCTCTTAAGCTTGGTTTTGTATTAAATTGACTCTCATACCCAACCTAATTTCTATTTGGATTATATTTAAGGGTTTCATAAAATGTGAAATTGGGGAAATTCCAGTGCTTCAAACCAACACCCCAGCCCCATGGTGAAGGGCTGGCTTAGAAGAGGCGAGGTAAATGTCCGAGTGACCTGCTCTGACCATGGGCTTCATGCTCCCCTGAGCACTGCTCAGACAACAGCAAAGCCAACTCCATCTGCTCACACCTGCCCTAGCAGTGATAGCTATTTAAAATCTAAAGTTAATTTTTGGAGGGAACATGGGGAAAGACAGTCTATTGCTTTGTTTTTTTATTGATAAACTAACTTAGTTCTCACACTGGATAGAAGGAAAATGAGGACATCATAGACCGTAGTGGACATCTGTTGTTTGGGGTTTACCACCCTCCCCCACTGGTGGGTCTCTGTTCAAGGTATTCTGCCTTCACACAACACAGGGATGGGCATGTGACCCAGGCTAGATCCCAGGAATTGAATCTTGATGGGAGAGATACAAGGAGAAGTTACCAGACTTGATTAACCCTGTAGCCATGCCCTAGACACAGAGGTGGTTGGTTCCAGGTACTGAACTTCCCAGGGCTTCCCCAGTCCCTATTATTCTGAAATGAGATCCAACAGCTTCCCCTTCAATTATATGAGCTACCCCACATCTTCCAGAACATTCCTTATTCCTTTTCTGCTTAAGTTAGCTAGGGTTGGTTTCTGTTGCCTGCAACCAGAAAAATCCTAACTTAATCTCAAGTTGTCCAAGGGGATGCACCATTTGACACCGGTGAACTGCAACATCAGGATCCACTACAGAAATCAAGAGGTGACTGATATGGAAGAGCTAATGAGTGGAGAAATGTGGGCTGTTTCAAGAGACAAGGAGAAAAGGGAATAAGCTCTTACTTTGTTGGGTTTCTGCAGTTTTACACCCCTGAAATCTTCTGTTCCTTGCATAATTCACACCTTTCACTATGACTCATCATTTAAACCTGCAGATTTATTGTCCCATGGTAGGTAGCTTAGAACATGATGCTAATGAGGACAGCACTTCTGACTTGATCCTTGTGGGCTAGTTTCCTTGGTCCTGAGCCACAGACACAAATGGCACTTGAAACCTGGTCCAAGCTCTTTTGACATTTAATGGGGCTAGAGTAATAAAGCTGGTGGACAACACTGACCAGTGCCACAAATTCAGGTTCAGCTCACATTTCTTAAGACCCTGCTCCATGCCAGGTAGTACATTAGACATTTCACTTACATTACCTCATTGGCCATCAAGTAGGCACTTGTGACAAATGAATCCAACTGTATTACAAATGAATGACATAACCGCATTGAAGAAGGTGAGGAAGAAAAGATCTGACCTAAATAACTTTGTAAAACAGTATCCTGACAGAATACTATGAGGCTAAAGACAAAAAGGATGTACACAAACACTGTACACTCGTTGGTAAATTTGTGTCTCACAGGGGCATTGGGTTAGCAATTCTGAAACTACATTATGTGTTTACCAGTGTTGAACATGTAAGTAGGTAAATTATAGATAATGAGAACAAAGTTTCTTACTATTAGAGAAAGAAATTACAAATAAAGAAAGGAAGAAGGCTAGAATAAATTTTGTGGTGCTGGATTGGAGCCAGAGGTAGCAGTGTGAATTTATGGCTATTTTTCTTATTGTGGTAAAATATATATTAAACTTACCATCTTAACACTTTTTAAGTGTATAATTCAGTGGCAGTAATTTACATTCACATTATTGTATAGCCATCACCACCAAACACTTCCAGAATTTTCCATCATCCCAAACTGAAATTCTTTTTTTTTTTTATTTCAGCATATTATGGGGGTACAGATGTTTAGGTTACGTGTGTTGCCCTTGGTTCCCCACCCCAAGTCCGTGTTTCAAATATGTCCATCCTTCGGGTAGTGCACGTGGCCAAACTGAAATTCTTGTACCCTTTGAACAACAATTCTCCATTTTCCCCTCTATTCAGCCCCTAGTAACCACAATTCTATTTTCTTTCTCTATAAATTTGACTATTCTGGGTATTTCATGTTAGTGGGATCATTTAACGTCCTTTTGTGTCTGGTATTTCGCTTTGAATAATGTTTTCAAGGTTCATCCATTTTGTAGTATGCATAAGAATTTCATTCCTTAAGGCTGAGTAAAATTCCATGGTATGTATGTGCCACATTTTGTTTATCTATTCATCCATTGATAGGCATTTGAGTGAATAATGCTGCTATGAACATTATCATACAAACATATATCCAAGTCTCTGCTTTTAATAATGTGGGGTATATACAGAATTACTGTGTTTGATATTTTTAGGAGCCACCATACCATCTTCCACAGTGACTGCACCATTTTACATTCCCTAGAGCAATACATAAGGGTTCTAATTTCTCCATATCCTCACCAACACTGATTACTTTCTGTTTTGGGGATAATAGTCATCCTAATGGGTGTGATGTGGTATCTTATTGAGGTTTTGATTTGCATTCCCCTAGTGATTTCTGATGTTGAGTATCTTTTCATGTACCATTTGTATGTCTTCTTTAGAGAAATGCCTATAGAAGTCTTTTGCCCATTTTTTAATTGAACCAGTTTGTTGCTGCTGTTGTCATTGAGCTCTAGGAGTTCTTTATATATTCCAGATATTAATCCTTTACCAAATATATGATTTGCAAAAATTTCCTCCCATTCTGTGGGTTGCCTTTTCATTTTCTTGATATTGTCCTTTGATGCACAAAAAATTTTAATTTTGATGAAGTCCAATTTATCTATTTTTTTCTTTTGTTGCCTGTGCTTTTGGTGTAATATCCAAGATATCATTGCTAAATCCAATATCATGAAGATTTTTCCCTATGTTTTCTTCTAAGAGTTTTATAGTTTTAGCTCTTATGTTTAAATCTTTAATCCATTTAGAGTTAATTTTTATATATGGTGTAAGCAGGGGTCAACTGCATTCTTTTGTATGTGTACATTTAGTTTTTCTAGCAACATTTGTTAAAAAGA